>NC_086447.1:659416782-659741671 GCF_028390025.1 Pseudophryne corroboree
AAATAAGAATTTACTTACCGATCATTCTATTTCTCATAGTCCGTAGTGGATGCTGGGCGCCCATCCCAAGTGCGGATTGTCTGCATTACTTGTACATAGTTATTGTTACAAAAATCGGGTTATTGTTGTTGTGAGCCATCTTTTCAGAGGCTCCTTCTGTTATCATGCTGTTAACTGGGTTCAGATCACAAGTTGTACGGTGTGATTGGTGTGGCTGGTATGAGTCTTACCCGGGATTCAAAATCCTTCCTTATTGTGTACGCTCGTCCGGGCACAGTATCCTAACTGAGGCTTGGAGGAGGGTCATGGGGGGAGGAGCCAGTGCACACCAGGTAGTCCTAAAGCTTTTTACTTTTGTGCCCAGTCTCCTGCGGAGCCGCTATTCCCCATGGTCCTTTCGGAGTCCCCAGCATCCACTACGGACTATGAGAAATAGAATTATCGGTAAGTAAATTCTTATTTTCTCTTACGTCCTAGAGGATGTTGGGGTCCACACTAGTACCATGGGGTATAGACGGGTCCACTAGGAGCCATTGGCACTTTAAGAGTTTGAGAGTATTGTCTGGCTCCTTCCTCTATGCCCCTCTTACCAGACTCCGTTTAGAAAATGTGCCCGGAAGAGCCGGTCACAGCTAGGGGAGCTCTACAGAGTTTCTCTGGAAAAGTTTATTTTTAGAGTTTTTTTATTTTACAGGGAGGCTGCTGGTAACAGCCTCCCTTCTTCGTGGGACTAAGGGGAGGGAGGAGTAGTGTCCGCCCTGCGGGGTCTGAGCCACTATCTCCGCTGACAGGACACAGAGCTCCTGAGGGCATCGCACGTTCCCTGCCACAGGGGATCGCTCACCCCGGCAGCATGCCGCCACCCCCTTACAGATCCAGCAGATCAGTGGCGAGTCAGTCACCTAGCAAGCGGGGAGCCGGTATGAAGATGGCAGCAACAGGATAGGGAGCGCAGTACTGACTGCGCTCCGGGGCTCATCGGTACATAGTGCGGCGCTGTGGGAGGTGCCCTGAGCCAGCGCCTGCACCCTACACTGACCTCTAAGCCTGTCAGGGTCCCAGGATCGCTGCCTGCATAATTCCTCAGGCCAGTATAATCTACAGAAGACCGGGAAGACAGCGCCATTAAGGGGGCGGAGCTTCTCCTCAGAGGGTACCCAGCAGCGCTCAGCACTATTTTCCTGCCTGCAGAAACGCTGTCAGTGAAGAGCAGTTCCTCCATGACAACTCCAGCTATCTCTTACGGTACCAGGGGGTTGTAGAAGAGGGTGGAGGCTGTATACGGGCTATGTAACCTATTAAGGTACACAGACAGCGCTAGTTGGGGTATCCCTATACCTTGAAAGCGCTGTGTGTGGGTTGGCTCCAATCTCTGTCTCGCTCTTGCCATTCTTGGGACTGAAACGCTGTCTAGCCTCCCGTGTGTGTGTGTGGAGTGTTTGGGGTCTCCATTTAGCTATGTCTAGGGAATCTGTGTCATATGCTGCAGAGGATATGTCCTCTCGGAATGATCTCATTCCATGTAATCAGGATTGCTCTGTTTTAGCGCAGATACCAGCAAGGGAGCCTGAATGGTTATCCTCTATCAAATCTATGATTTCTCAGATTTCTACTAGGGTTGCACAGACTGAATCTGCAACTCGGGTTTTACAGAACTCTATGGCAGTTTGGTCCAGTTCTGTTACCTCAGTGCCCCCCTCTGTAGGTTCCCACAAACATGCTCTTGCCCAGATTATGCAAGATGACACGGATACAGATTCTGACACTGCAGACGGTGATAGAGATGTGCTCAGGGGGGCCGCATCTTTTGCTAAAGTGGTGCAGTTGATGGTAAGAGTCTACAAGGGATGTGTTGAATATTGCAGATACAACACCTGAGCAGGTTGAGGAGGCTTACTTCACTGACAATAAGAAAGCCTTGCTAACCTTCCCTGCGTCCAAAGAATTAAATGCGATTTCTGCTGTGGGGTACACTGGGCTCCACAAGGATAGACATAGGGGTATAGAGTAGGATCTTGATCCGAAGCACCAACAGGCTCAAAAGCTTTGACCTTCTTCCCAAGATGCATAGCGCATGGGAAAACCCGGAGAAAAAATTCCATATGCCTCCCTGAGGAGGATAGAAAAAAATGGGAAAACCCACCCATTGTGGACGCGTCTGGATCCAGACTCTCTAAAAAGGTGGTTTTACCGGTTCCAGGATCTACCGCCTTAAAGGAGCCGGCTGATCACAAAATTGATATTACGCTCAAATCCATATACAAGCTTCAGGGGCGATACTACGTCCTACTATTGCCTGTGCATGGATTTCCAAAGCTATAGTAAAGTGGTCAGGCACATTACTTGAGGATTTGGATACAATGGATAAAAGTGACGTAGAATTGTTTTTGCGTTACATTCAGGATTCTGCAGGATTTATGGTGGAACCCATGAAGGACTTGGGTTCAATGGCTGCAGGAATTTCTTCCATGTCTGTCTCAGCTCGTCGAGGACTGTGGCTGTGCCAGTGGTCTGCCGATGCGGAATCCAGGAGAGGTGTGGAGACCCTACCCTACACAGGTCAGGCTCTCTTTGGGGATGCGTGGATCTCCACGGCTTCAGTGGGTAAGTCACCCTTTTCTTCCCTCATCTGCACCTGCTCCGAAGAAACCTTTTTCTTCAGCGGCATCACAGTCCTTTTGGGTTGCTAAAATAAGAAATGCAAAACCGTCCAACACCTTATTTAGAGGAGCTCGACCAAAATCCAAGAAACCTGCTGCTGCAGGTTCCCAGGAACAGAAACCCGCTTCAGGTACGCCAAAATCCTCAGCATGACGGTGTACCGCGCGGCCTGGAGGTAGGGCCGGTCGGGGCGAGACTCGGACATTTCAGTCACGTCTGGGTGTCGTCCGGCCTGGATCCCTGGGTACTAGATATTGTGTCCCAGGGATACCGGCTGGAATTTCAAGATCTCCCTCCTCACCGGTTCTTCAAATCAGGCCTGCCAGCTTTGCCGGCAGGCAGGGCTATCCTACAGGGAGCCATCCAGAAGTTGGTGGAGGCACAGTTTATTGTACCAGTTCCTCCCCAGATGCAAAACAAGGGTTACTATTTGAACCTTTTTGTGGTACCGAAACCGGATGGTTCGGTCAGGCTCATTCTGAACTTAAAATCACTAAACCCCTTTCTGAGGGAGTTCAAGTTCAAAATGGAGTCTCTAAGGGCGGTGATATCAGGTCTGGAGGAGGTGGAATTCTTGGTATCCCTGGATATCAAGGATGCGTACCTCAACATTCTGATTTGACTGCCGCATCAAGCTTATCTCCGATTCGCACTGTTGGACTGTCATTTTCAGTTCCAGGCCCTACCATTCGGCCTCTCCAAAGCACAGAGGGTATTCACCAAGGTGATGGCGGAAATGATGGTTCTCCTCCGCAGACAGGGGGTGAACATAATTCCATATCTGGACGATCTGCTGATGAAGGCATCATCCAAAGAGAAGCTGTTAGTCCATTGTTCTCACGACCCACCTGCTCAGGGAACACGGTTGGATCCTGAATCTTCCAAAATCACATTTGGAACCAACCAGGAGGTTCTCCTTTCTGGGAATGATCCTCGACACTGAAGTGCAGAGGGTGTTTCTTCCAGAGGAAAAAGCGTTAGTGATACAAACAATGGTCCGGGATGTCCTGAAGCCAGCCCGGGTGTCGGTTCATCAGTGCATTCGCCTTCTGGGGAAGATGGTGGCCTCTTACGAGGCTTTACAGTACGGGAGGTTTCATGCTTGTTCCTTCCAACTGGATCTCCTGGACAAGTGGTCGGGATCCCATCTACTCATGCACCAGAGAATACGTCTGTTGCCAAAGGCCAGGATTTCACTCCTCTGGTGGCTGCAATTACCTCACCTTCTGGAGGGCTGCAGGTTCGGGATTCAGGACTGGATCCTTCTAACTACGGATGCAAGTCTACGGGGCTGGGGCGCAGTCACTCAAGGGGAAACCTTCCAAGGAAGGTGGTCAAGTCTGGAAGCCGGCCTGCCGATAAACATTCTGGAACTAAGAGCCATCTACAACGGTCTTCTCCAAGCGGCCCATCTTCTGAGAAATCGGGCCATTCAAGTGCAGTCGAACAATGTAACGACAGTGGCTTACATAAACCAACAGGGCAGAACGAAGAGCAGAACTGCAATGTCAGAGGTAACCAGAATCCTCCTCTGGGAAGAAAAACACGCGGGAAGTGGACTTCCACAGCAGACACAATCTCCATCTGGGGAAGTGGGGTCTCCATTCGGAGGTGTTCAAGGAGGCAGATCTTTGGGGTGTACCTCCAATAGACATGATGGCTTCTCGTCTCAACAAGAAGCTTCGGCGATATTGTTCCAGGTCGAGGGACCCGCAAGCAGTGGCGGTGGACGCCCTAGTGACTCTGTGGGTCTTCCAGTCGGTGTACGTGTTTCCAATACTCCCACTCATTCCAAGGGTGCTAAAGCTCATAAGGAGAACAAGGGTTCAAGCGATCCTCATTGCTCCAGTCTTGGTACACGGATCTTCTGGATCTACTACTAGAAGAGCCAAGGCCTATCAAGACTTACCACGGCTTTGTTTGACGGCATGGAGGTTGAACGCCAGATACAAGCTCGGAGGGGCATTCCGAACAAGGTTATTCCTACCCTGATACAGGCTAGGAAAGGCGTAACGTCTAAACATTACCATCGTATTTGGAAGAAATATGTATCTTGGTGTGAGTCCAAGAAGTTTCCTACAGTGACGCTTCAACTGGGACGGTTTCTCCTCTTCCTGCAAACAGGTGTGGATATGGGCCGAGGTTAGGATCCATAAAGGTCCAGATTTCAGCCCTATCCATTTTCTTCCAGAAACAGTTGGCTGCCCTCCCTGAGGTTCAGATTTTTTTGAAGGGAGTTCTGCACATCCACCCTCTCTTTTTACCGCCTACGGCGCCCTGGGATTTTAACGTGGTGTTGCAGTTCCTCTGGACGGACTAGTTTGAGCCTGTACAGGAGGTTGAGGTCAAGTTTCTCACGTGGAAGGCTGTCACTTTGTTGGCCTTAGCTTCTGCTAGACGTGTGTCGGAGTTGGGGGCTTTGTCATGTGAAAGCCCATACTTGATCTTCCATGAGGATAGAGCGGAGCTTCGGACATGTCAGCAGTTTCTTCCGAAGGTTGTGTCGGCATTTCATATCAGCCAACCTATTGTGGTGCCAGTTGCGACTGACTCCTGTTAAGTCTGATTAACTTTCAGGAAGAAAAGCAATACCTTAAATGTACAACTGTTCAGGCCGCTAAGCGTGTGTGTGTAAAACCTCTATGAAATGCGTACACGTTGCGTAAGCACGCCGTCACGCTGTAAGCACAAAGTAGCTACACGTGCGGCAGAATACACTTTATAACCCCTAACAGGAAAGGATTGCGACACCAATTGTATATGTAATGTTGAGGTCCAACCCAGCAACAAATATTTACTCAAAAGGGGGGATACAACAGTAATACAATCACATAAGAGAAAAGGCTACAATCAATGGATACATACGTTTGTTCGCCAGCGCCACCCTGTTCCGGTCCTCAGTCAATCTGGATAGATGACCCTTAGAGAATGTGTCTGACCGGCCAGGAGGCTTGGCTTTTATACATTAGTCCAAATCATGAAACAATAGAAACTGTAATCTCTTCACCCATAGGTCAAAGGGCTGGTCATTTACAGTACAGGAGGGGTCATAGGTCGGTTTGAATAGGTGGTCGATGCCTGGTCCAGGTGCACTTGCAGATGTTCTCCACTGGGTTCCTGCCGAATATCAAGAGTCTAGTAAATACAGTGTAATATTAATATTCTGTTCCTGCGCATAGATATGCGCAGGAGCGTGCTACCTTCTGCAAACTGCTACCGGATTATTACTCTTGAAACACTGTACAGCTGGATACCAAACACCACCTCCTAACCTAATTCTGTCACCTCATATCCTGTAAAGTCGAATCCCTCTGTTGTTGTACCTTTGAAGCAAATGTAACTCGCTGGTGTGGTGCATGTAGGCTGTGTGTAAATTATGTGCTATGTGGATTAAATATGAGATATGTCTTTGTGGCTCTTCCATGCGAATGCATGTGCTACCGTATTTACTCATACCACGCAGTAATACGCAGGACCTCGTGAGCCAATATACGCAACGTGCGAGTATGCGCGCGCACGGAGGCCACTTGTGTGGTGTTTGTAGGTGATGCGTGTGACTATATAATATTTTCGACTTCGACACTCCTCATTTTCATCAAAGTCCTAAGATGTTGTAAGGGCTCTAAAGATCTATGTGAGTTTGACGGCTCCTCACAGAAAATCGGACTCTCTGTTAGTCCTGTATGATCCCAAGAAAATTGGGTATCCTGCTTCTGAATAGACGATCTCTTGCTGGATCAGGCTCACTATCCAGCATGCGTATTCTACGGCAGGCTTGCCGTGTGCTACGTCTGTTAAGGCCCACTCTACTCGTAAGGTGGGTTCTTCCTGGGCGGCTGCCCGGGGTGTCTCGGCTTTACAACTCTGCCGAGCAGTTACTTGGTTGGGGTCAAACACGTTCGCAAAGTTCTACAAGTTCGATACTTTGGCTTCTGAGGACCTTAAGTTTGGTCAATTGGGTTCTGCAGGAGCCTCCGCGCTCTTCCTCCCGTTCTGGGAGCTTTGATACATCCCCATGGTACTAATGTGGACCCCAGCATCCTCTAGGACGTAAGAGAAAATAGGATTTTAATTACCTACCGGTAAATCCTTTTCTCGTAGTCCGTAGAGGATGCTGGGCGCCCGCCCATCGCTTCGTGATCCTGCAGTGGTTATTTAGATCAGTACTGCTTAGTTCTTGGTTAAGTACTGTTTTTTTACTTGGTAAGTAATCTTGTTCAGCCGTTGCTGATGTTTCAAGCTAGTTAGCTTGGTTTGCCTTGTGTGTGAGCTGGTGTTAATCTCGCCACAATCTGTGTAAAATCCTTCTCTCGAAGATGTCCGTCTCCTCGGGCACAGTTTCTAGACAGTCTGGTAGGAGGGGCATAGAGGGAGGAGCCAGCCCACACTCAACCTCTTAAAATGCCAATGGCTCCTAGTGGACCTGTCTATACCCCATGGTACTAATGTGGACCCCAGCATCCACTACGGATTACGAGAAAAGGATTTACTGGTAAGTAATTTAAAATCCTATTTTTCCCTTCCAGCTGAGGATAGGAAGGTCTGGGAAAACCTCCCCGTCGGTCGATACATCTGTATGCAGACTGTTAGGAAAAAAAAAAAAATTGGTACTGCCTGTCCCTGGGGCTGTATCCCTGAAGGAGCCTGCTGACTGTAAAATTGAGACCAAGCTCAAGGCCATTTATATGGCAGCAGGCGCAGCACAGCGCCCCACAATAGTTTGCAGGTGGATCCTCCAGGGCTGTGGTAAAGTGGTCTGATAATGTTATTGATCTTCAGGACCCCACACAGTGCATGTTTTGCAGGTAACCCAGCAAGTGCACTGGTGTATTAATTACTCACTGACATATTGTAAAAGGTCCACAGGTGGATCTAATTATTTCACTTGTGATTCTGTGAGGAGACCTGCAAAACATGCACTGTGTGGGGTCCTGAGGATCGAGTTTGAGAACCTGTGGTTTAGACGCTCTGCCCCGGGATGAGGTGGTTAACCTGCTGCAACATTGCAACATATACAGGATGCTGTAAATTTGATGAGCGAGGCTATAAAGGAGTTGTGTAAGATTAACTGCCACACTACTGCTATGGCGGTCTCAACACGCAGAGCTCTGTGGTTACGTCAATGGGCGGCGGATGCCAATTCCAAAAAGGATGTAGAAAATCTTCTCTTTACAGGTGATGCCTTGTTTGGAGACAAATTGAGTAAGTGGATCTCCCAAGCAAGGCGGTTAAGTCTACCTATCTGCCGTCGGCTGCGCCACCTGCTAGTTGTTCTTACACAGGACCCTCCTTGCATTCCTTTCGTGTGGCAAGGTTCAGAGGCAGGGGTAGAGGGGTCTCTACCACCTCCAGAGGATCTCGTGGTAAGTCCCGTAAACCTGCACCTGCTGTCTTCCTGGACCAGACCACCTGATTCCCTGCCGCTAAACCCTCCGCGTGATGTTTGGCCCCAGTGGCAAGGCGACATTCAGGTAGGTGCTCGCCTTCAACACTTTGCCCACGTGTGGGCGGAGTACTGCCGGGATCCTTAGGTGAGGGACCTCATTTACCACGGATACCGGCTGGAATTACAAACACTGCCTCCTCACAGTTTTTTCAAGTCGCGTGTACTAGCTTTACCCGCAGCAAAAGTTACCTTGCAAGAGGCTATTCAACAGCTTTTGCAGACGAGGGTGGTAGTTCCTGTGCCTCCTCCGTTACACAACAGGGGTTTTTACTCCAGTCTTTTTGTCGTTCCCAAACCAGACGGTTCGGTGCGCCCCATCTTGAACCTGAAGTCTCTCAACCCGTATCCGCTGGTGTCCAAATTCAAGATGGAGTCCCTGAGGGCGGTGGTGTCTGCTCTGGAGGAGGGGGAGTTCCTGGTGTCTCTGGATGTCAAGGATGCTTACCTTCACATTTCCATGTGGCCGCCTCATCAGGCTTACCTCACGTTCACCATATTGGACTACCATTTCCAGTTTCAGGCCTTACCCTTTGGATTATCCACAGCTCCGAGGGTCTTCACCGAGGTCATGGCGGAGATGATGATGCAACTGCGCATGATGGGAGTAAACATAGTCCCCTACTTGGCCGATCTCCTAATAAAGACTATCCACGGAACGTCTGCTACACAACATCAATCTGCCTACTCACAGATCATGGGTGGATCCAAAATTCCAGAAATCTCACCTGGAACCGACCCAGCGTCTTCAGTTCCTGGGAATTATACTGGATACAGTGTCTCAAAAGGTGTTTTGTTCCGATGGACAAGGCCTTGGCTATCCTGACGGATCGGGCGATCCAGGTTCAGTTGGACAACGCCACGATAGTGGCGTACATAAACCGACAAGGGGGAACAAGAAGCAGAGCGGCGATGCGAGAGGTGTCAAGAATCCTCCTCTTGGAGGCCAACGCAAGGGCCATTTCCGCCATATTCATTCCAGGCGTGGACAACTGGGAAGCGGACTTCCTCAGCAGATACGATCTCCATCCGGGGGAATGGGGCTTTCATCCCCAGGTGTTTGACAGTTAATTCACCGGTGGGGCTGTCCGCAGATAGATCTGATGGCTTCTCGTCTCAACAAGAAGCTATGCTGTTACTGTTCCAGAACGAGGGATTTGCAGGATGTAGCAGTGGACGCGCTGACGACACCGTGGATGTACCAGTTTGTGTATCTGTTCCCTCCTCTGCCGCTGATCCCAAGGGTGCTAAAAAGGCTACGAAGGGAAAGCGTTCAGGCAATTCTAATTGCCCTGGATTGGCCTCGACGGGCGTGGTACTCGTACCTCCTGACCATGTGTATGGAGGATCCATGGCCTCTGTCACTCCAAGACTATTTTCTTCAGTATGGCCCGTACGTCTATCCAGACTTACAGCGGCTACGTCTGACAGCTTGGAAGTTGAGAGGGAGTTTCTAGCAAGAAAGGGTCTTCCCTCCAGGGTTGTTTCCACCATGGTCCAGGCCAGGAAGATTGTGACGTCAAAACATTATCATCGTATTTGGAAAAAGTATGTTTCCTGGTGTGAAAGTAGAAAGGTTTCTCCCGTGGAATTTAGAATTGGTCGTTTTCTACTTTTCCTGCAAGTGGGGGTGGATATGGACCTACGTTTAGGCTCCATCAAAGTCCCGATTTCGGCAATCTCTATTTTCTTCCAAAAACAACTTGCCCTGTTGCCAGAAGTACAGACTTAACTAAAGGGAGGTCTTCATATGCAACCGCCCTTTGTACCTCCCACGGCTCCGTGGGATCTCCAATGTGGTTCTGTCCTTTCTCCAATTGGACTGGTTTGAACCCTTACATAGGGTGGAGTTGAAATTTCTCACCTGGAAGATGGTGATATTGGCTTTGGCGTCTTCCAGGCGGGTCTCAAAATTAGGGGCCTTATCCTGTAAGAGCCCTTATTTGATTTTTCATGAAGACAGGGCGGAACTGAGGACCTCGATTTTTGCATTGGGTGGTGTCTGCTTTTCATCTGAATCAGCCTATTGTGGTTCCTGTGTTGTCTGACGCTTCCATTGGCCCTGAATCCTTGGATGTGGTCAGGGCTCTGAAGATTTATGTCAAACAGACTGCTCGTCATCGGAAATCTGATTTGCTGTTTGTTCTTTATGATGCCACCCAGATTGGTCATCCGGTTTCTAAGCAATCAATTGCTCATTGGCTCAGGTTGACCGTTCAACAAGCCTATACTTTAGCGTCTCTGCCTTTGCCGACGTCTATTCAGGCCCACTCGACGAGATCGGTGGACTCTTCCTGGGCGGCTGCCCGGGGTGTCTCGGCCTTAAAATTGTGCCGAGCTGCACAATTTGTCTGGTTCGAACACTTTTTTGTGAAATTCTGTCGATTCGACACCTTGGCCAAGGATGACCTTCAGTTTGATCAGGTGGTTTTACAGGGGTCTCAGCACTCTCCCACCCATTTGGGAGCTTTGGGACTTCCCCATGGTAATCAAGTACAGTTCCCCAGAATCCACTAGGACGTTAGGGAAAATAGGAATTTAATACCTACCGGTAATTCCTTTTCTTGTCCGTAGTGGATACTGGGCACCCGCCTCAGTGCTTCGATTCCTACTTACCTGGTAAATGTTTGGTTGGCCCGCCGTTGCTGTCCCCTTATGTTGTTGGGATAACTTTGCTATCCTGGTTAGGTTGGTGTTGCTATCATCTGTTCTGGTTAGCGCCTCCTTTTTGTTTATGGTTGTGTGTTGGCTTAGTGCCTCACTGCTGTTGTACCTGTTTTCTTCTCTCGTGGTATGTCTGTCTCCTCGTGCACAGTTTCCTAGACTGAGTCTGGTAGGTGGGGCATAGAGGGGAGGAGCCAGCACACACACACACACTAAAGGTTTTTAAAGTACCAGGCTCCAGTGGACCCGATCTATACCCCATGGTACTAAAGTACAGTTCCCCAGTATCCACTACGGACTACGAGAAAAGGAATTACCGGTAGGTATTAAATTCCTATTTTTTCACACTTAGGACCGCCCACTAAGTGTATATAATGTTACCCCCTCGTCTTCCTTCCTAGTCTTTTTTTTTTTTCTGTCTCCTAGTCATTGACAGTGTAGTGGTTTATTTTGTTCTGGAGAGGCTTACTTCATTTGCCCAGCAAATATGTCTGTTGCAGCCTCGGCACCCTGGGGAGAAGGAAAGCCGAGTGCTATGGATCTCTTGGTTATACTGCAGTCCTGACATTTTTAGTCCTTCTAAAATGGACTTTGCCTCTTGAGGTGGCTGAACAGTGGGCTCCCGGTCACTAGGTACGGGTGCTCCCGCTGGAGTATGAGCGGTCCGCAAGAGGGGCCGCGCATGCGCTGCGTTCAAGGAGGCAGGGCGGACGTGTGTCACGCGGACCGGAAGTAACGCGAGTCCCAGAAGGCTTAGCGAGACAGTCTCTTTCTTTTTCTTCTGTGATCAATTTTGAAGATGATTATCAGGAAATATCTAGTACTGAATCTAGAGAAATTCAGGATGATGTCAGGCTATTCATTCTGGATCTTGTAGATAGATTTGTAAACAGTCTTTAACAAACTATCAATTGTACAGAACCTGTACAAGATGTTGACTGTCAAAATCCTTTATTTAAAGACAGTTAATAAAAATCGATATTTTCCAGTACATAAGGCTCTTAAAGATATTATGGTTAAGGAGTGGCAGTTGTGTTGATAAGCAATCAGGAAATATTAAAAGGGTTGATCGCATGTTTTCTATCAATGATGAGCAATTTTTAAAATGGTGTTCCCCACCCAAGATTTATGCTGCAGAAGTGGTGTCCAAGACTACTATTTTTCTTGAAGATGGAGCTGTGTTAAAAGATGGCATGGACAAAAGGATTGAAATTTCTTTGAAGAAATTGCATAGCTCGTCAGCAGTGTCACTGAAGTCGGGAGTGGCTTTGGCCTCAGTATCTAGAGCACTTAGGCTCTGGGGTTCAACAATAAATTCTGATCTAGAAGAAAGAATATCAAGGCAGTATTTAAAGAGAAACTTAAATATTATGATGAAAGCAATTGAATATATGTGTGAAGCTTCACTTGATGTGGTAGAATATGCAGCAAAGTCCATGGCAGCAGGAGTTGTAGCAAGAAGAGCTTTATGGCTGCGTTCATGGGCAGCTGACACACTCCAAGAATAGGCTTGTTATTCTCCATATGAGGGCTCTTTGCTGTTTGGAAATAAATTGGAATCGCATGTACAAAAACTGACAGCAGGGAAATCTGCACGGCTACCTCAGGATAGGAGGAACAGATATCACATTCTATCTTCCAGACAACAGTTGAGAGAAGCTAGAAGCTACAGACCAGGACGTCAATATGGATACAGATATTCGTCAGGAGTGTCAAGAATGTCCTTTCGCCAATCTGGGAGAAGAGGCGGTCGAAGACCATGACTATTATGAGAATTCCATACCTGTGGCAGTAGGGGGCAGGTTGATGGAATTTGCAAGTCTGTGGCAAAAATCAATTCAAGGCGAGTGGGTTCTGCAAGTAATAACCAATGGATGTCGAATAGAATTTTTAAGAGTCTTGAGACAGAACGCGTTTGTGAAATCAGACATGCCGCATACTGCATTGAAGATGGAAGCGCCGGAAGACAGTCTGATAAAATTGATCAGGTCAAAGGCTGTGGAACCTGTTCTGTCAAAAGAAAGGTACAGGGATTTTTATTCCCGAATATTTCTAGTAAAAAGGCTTCAGGTGGATTCAGGATGACTTTGTACCTAAGACAACTGAACAAGTTTGTAAGGATCAAAAAATTCCATATGGAAACGTCTAAGTCTATTCTTTCTGGCATAAAGAGAGGGGACTTCATGGCATCAGTACATCTAAAAGACGCCTACTTTCACGTACCGATATGCAAGGCATCTCAAAAGTACCTGAGGGTTTATGCAAAGGGGAGGCATCTTCAGTTTACATGTCTCCCATTTGGTCTGGCAATGTCTCCAAGGACATTTACAAAAGTTCTTTCTCCACTTATAGCCCTATTAAGAAAGCAAGATATAGCAGTATGGCCGTATCTGGACGATCTGCTAATCTGTGGAGACTCCAAAGAAGAGGTGAAAAAAGCACTAGAGATAGCTCTGCAAACCCTTCAGTCTCACGGTTGGCTGGTGAGCTGGGAAAAGTGTCACCTGGAACCAGCACAACATTTGCAATTCTTGGGGATTCAAGCTGATACCCTCAAATATGTAATTTCCCTGTCAGAAGAAAGATGCAGGGAAATTCAAGTGTTGGCAGTAATGGTGCAAACATGCCAAAGGATATCCTTACGTCTAGGAATGAGACTTCTTGGAATGATGTCCTCCACTATAGACCTAATTCCATGGGCAAGGTGGAGGATGAGGAAATTGCAGTGGAATCTGTTAGTTTTCTCAGAGAGGGATTCCACTAAACAACAGAATAAAGCTACGGCAAGATACAAGTAACTCATTGACATGGTGGATAATCCCTGTTTTGGACGATAGCACAACGTCTCTGTCAGAGCCTCAGTACATAGGGGGTCATTCCGAGTTGATCGCAGCCAGCAACTTTTTGCTGCTGGTGCGATCAACTAATCCCTGCCTATGGGGGAGTGTATTTTAGCTTAGCAGGGCTGCGTTCGCTTGTGCAGCCCTGCTTAGCTAAAAAAGTTTTGTGCTGATGAGTAAAGGCCCATACACACTTGACGATGCACACGTCGTTAACGACTTCCCTTGAACTTCCCTTGAACAGCTGAGCAAACGACATGAGCATACACACTACCAACGACCAAAGACCATTCATCGTTGAAGCATCCAAGCTGAACAGTTTATTAAAATAATGAGCTGGGAACAGGGCTGGTGAACAGTGGCTTGGTCGTTGGTCGTTCACACCATACACATTCAACGACGTCTCTGGTCGGTAACGACCATAGTGGAAATTGAGCATACATGCTCCACAGATAAGCGAGGGTCGTTAACGTCCCGCGGGGCCGCGCATCGGTGGTCGTCGGATGCATATACACTTGATGATATAATGAGCGACGTCGTTAATGAGGGCTGAAATAAACAACGTCGCTCATTTTATCGTCAAGTGTGTATGGGCCTTTAAGCTGCATCTACTTCCCCTGTGCGACGGATCCAGCGACGTTCCTACCGGCTTTGATGTTTGCCCGGACACGCGTGTGTTCCGACGACCACTCCTCCAAAACGGCATCCAACGGTGAGTATCCACCCCGGAACGCCTCTCTGCTGTCAATCTTCTTGCGATTGGCGCTGCATCTTCTTTTTTCGCCGTGTACGCTGTTGCGGCAATGGCATGCGCAGTTCCGACCCGTTCGTACCGCAGAGAAGAACCGCTGCATGCGAACGGGTTGGAATGACCCCCATACTGTTATCAACCAACGCAAGTTTAACAGGTGGATGAGCACATCTGACACAGCAAAGTCTTCAGGGTCTTTGGAGTGCTCGAGAAAAAGTTTTCCTCAAATCTGAGAGAAATGAGAGCTGTATGGAACGCGATAGAAGGTTTCCAAAATCAGTTGAGAGGAAGGCATCTAAAGATATTCTCAGGCAATATAGCAGTCGTGACTTACATAAACCGTCAAGGGAGCACCAGAAGCCAGGTGGTGTTACAAGTGGTAACGAGAATTTTATACTGGGCAGAAAAACATTTAAAATTCGTGACTGCACTGTATGTCCCAGGAAAATACAATATTATTGCAGACTTCCGCAGCAGACACAATATCTTGCCAGGAGAATCAGAGTTGGATGCTCAAGTGTTTCAGGAGATTGTTAAGTGGTTCGGACAGCCTCAGGTGGATATGAATATACAACATCTTCATTTGACGGCATGAAGATTGAACGGGAACTGTTAATGAAGAGGGGATTATCGGAACAAGTAATCTTTCTTCTTCTACAGGCAAGGAAGAAAGTATCGTCGGAGATCTATTAGAGAGTTTGGAAAACTTTCATCTCTTGGGCATAGTCTTAAAATTCATGCCTTAAAGGCCAAGACTTCTCACATTTTACAGTTTTTGCATGATGGATTCAACAAGGGTTTGGTTGTGTCTACTATCAAGGTACAAATTTCAGCACTAAGGTGGTTATTCCGAGTTGTTCGCTCGCTAGGTGTTTTTAGCAACCGTGCAAATGCTGTGCCGCCTCCCACTGGGAGTGTATTTTAGCTTAGCAGAAGTGCGAACGAAATGATCGCAGAGCGGCGGCAAAGTTTTTTTTTTTTTTTGGTGCAGTTTTAGAGTAGCTCAATACCTACTCAGTGCTTGCGATCACTTCAGACTACTTCAGTTCCTGTTTTGACGTCACAAACATGCCCTGTGTTCGGCCAGCCACGCCTGCGTTTTTCCTGGCGTGCCTGCGTTTTTTCGAACACTCCCTGAAAACGGTCAGTTGACACCCAGAAACGCCCACTTCATGTCAATCACTCTGCGGTCAGCATTGCGACTGAAAAGCTTTGCTAAACCCTGTGTGAAACTACATCGGCCGTTGTAAAAGTACATTCTGCGTGCGCATTGTGCCGCATGCGCAGAAGTGCCGTTTTTTTACCTCATTGCTGCACAGCGAACGAATGCGGCCAGCGATCAACTCGGAATGACCCCCTAAGTATATTACTGGATAGAAAATTATCGGAGGATGATCTTGTAAAAAGATTTTGTCAGGCAATAAAGAGAATAAGGCCACGGATCAGGTCAGTCCTAGCTCCTTGGGATTTGAACCTTGTTCTAAATGCTTTGATGTTACCACCGTTTGAACCTCTGCAAAGAAGTGTCTCTGAAATTTCTAACTTGGTGGTTTTTTTAACTGCTATTACTTCTGCACGAAGAGTCAGTGAACTTCAGGCGTTATGGGCGGAAGAGCCTAATTTGAATGTTTTTCCAGAGTACCTGACGAAAGTGGTTTCGACATTTAATTTGAGGCAGGAAATTGTATTGCCTTAGTTTTTTCAGCAACCAAAGACTGAAGAAGAGAAAAAATGTAATACTTTGGATCTGGTATGAGCAATATTCATTTATCTGGAAAGAATGGAAGACCTGTAGGAATATAACGCATTTGTCCTACATTCAGGAACAAGGAAAGGCGAGACACCTACAAAACAAACTATCTCCAGATGGATCATTTTTTGTTTTGTATACAAAGTGAACGGTCAAGAGATATCCGTGAATTTGAAGGCACACTCTACTAGGGCAGTTGCAACATCTTGGGCTAAGAAGGCACAGGTGTCGGCAAAGGATATATGTGCAGCAGCTACCTGGTCATCAGTTCACACTTTTTCCAGTCTCTATGCTTTTGATGTGGCTTGCGCCCACTTTGGAATCCATGTCTTGAAAGAGACATTGTAACAAATTCAGTTATTAAGCATTGCTTGTGTTTATGGGCTGTTATTTACCCTCCCTGTAATTATGCTTTGGTATGTCCCAGAGTAATGGCTGCCATGAAGTAGCATAGAAGAAAGTAGCAAATTTTACCGATAATTTCATTTCTTCAAGATACTTCATGGCATCCCATAATTACCCTCCCTAAGTGTTTTTTCACAGGTACCGAATGTAAGGAGACACTCAAAAGACTAGGGAGGAAGAGGAGGTGTAATCTTATATACCCTGAGTGGGCGGTCCTAAGTGAAAAAAAAAACTTCCTGTCTAGAGCTAGGGGGATGGGATACAATCTCAGACTAATGGCTTGCCATGAAGTTTCTTGAAGAAATTAAATTATCGGTAAGTATAATTTGCTACTTTTTATTGCACTGTTTTTTGGTTTTTAGCTGCTGATATGTTATTGAGTAGCAGTGGCTTGTTACCTGTCTGGTTGTGGGGTCTACAGCCCTCTCCTCCCTGCTCTGCTGGTGCTTGATCGCTGTTATAACCAGGAGGTGGGGCTTAGCTCTGGGGGAAGGACATCTAGGGACTGCATCAGCTGCAGCCCATAGAAGCCAGATAAGAGCTGACGTTATAACAGGTGAGTGGATTCCCATGGGAAGCACTCTCTCTACTGTTGCAGGCAGGCTGGCAGTCCCAGGAGAACAAATCACATTCCCTTGGGACTGCCTGTCTGGCTGTGAATTGCAGGGAGCGCTTCCTATGGTAAGTCGCTGCTACTGCTAGGCAGTCCCTGTGGATGGCAAATTTCACATAATTCGCCACTGTTGCCGAGTACTGCTAATTTAAATGGTATCCGATCTCTAGGTCAACATGCATTAGGTCGACCACTATTGGTCGACATGGTTACTAGGTCGACATGACAAAAGGTCAATATGATTTTTTCACAATTTTTTTATTTTACTTTTTCATAGTTTACGATCTACGTGGACTACAATTGGTTTAACCTGCCGGAAGCATGGCGAGCCATGCGAGGGGACACGGTGCACTAATTGGGATTCCCGGTCACACTACGAGAAAAACTACACCACAAAAATTAAAAGCTCGTGTCGACCTTTTGTCATGTCGACATAATGCTTGTGTCGACCTAGTTACTGTCGACTAGTAGTGGTCGACCTAAGTCTGGTCGACCCTATGATCCACACCCATTTAAATAGAGCAGGGAAACACCAGATCCTCTTACTATCTTTTGTTTTGCTTCCCCTGTAGTGCAACAATTTTTTAGGTGCTTTAGAAAAGAAAGTTGCAAACCTGGAAAAAAAACCCTCTGGGAGTTCTTTGAAGAAATCATCTAATTCTGTGTGTTGCTGAGAACTTAAGCTTTCCTTCCAAGTGGCTTATTTTTTAAGATTGTTTTTATTGTAAATATTTCTTTCTCATGTCCCTAGTTTCTGTTACATGTTTTTTCAGTTTATTTTGATGTAAATGCCACTCATTGTTGCAATGAATGTCTTATGTTGTTCATGCATAATTTCTGTTTATCAGTGTTTTTATTTATTTTTTGTTTAAATAAAAATAATAAAAGGGATGAAAGAAATTAGGTTTCAGAAAATATCTTGTGGCATATTATTATGTACAGTAACCTCACAACAAAGTATTTAGGCTAACTGTATTTTACAGTTTATCTGAATGTTTGTGAAAAAATGTATTTAGGTTTTTAGATGCAGCATTTGTTCCTATAATATGTAAAATAAGTTTTACTTGGATCATTTGAATGATATTAATATAGAAATAGTTTTAGTGGTCTTTACTAAGCATTCCTGACTATCAAACTTTTGACAATTCGGTTCTAGTTTATCTCTATATCATCTGGAATATTATAACTATTTCCTAAATTCTGAAGTAATAAATTAACATGATGGTATTTTATTAAACACCAAAATATACAGCAGCATTGTAGTCCGTAATACTTACATATTAACAATTATATTTTAAAATTTACACAAACATGGACCAGTAAAAATTAGAACTTTTCTCAAGTGAAATGAAATTACAGTCACTCTAAAAGAAAATGGACAGTTGTAATCATTGGTGAAATGTTAGAGATTTTTTATGACCTTAACTTGTACTGCTAGCCTCATATTTTCTTGACTAGTAATACTTATTTTCATTTCATAGCAACTGTGTAAACTTTCATGCTACTTGGTTGAAATATCCAAGCTAACTTTTAAGCAATTTTTCTTATTAACACATCCTGATGTCATTCTAAAGACAAATAGTAAAAATGGTCTTAGGTGATGGTAATATATAATTTTAGACATACATGTTGTGCCCTGAGGTCCATGAGCTGGCTCTGTACGCTGACCATGTTCTACTCATTCTTACTTTTCCATTGGCTCTCTCCCTCCCCTACTAGCTGAATTACACACACAGGCCCAAATGTATTAAACCTTAAAAACTGAAAGTGGAGTGCTTAAAGAGTGATAAAGTACCAGCCACTCTGCTTCCTAACGGCCATGTTACAGGATGTATTATATATATAAACTCACTGGATTACCACAGCAGCTGGAAGGGGTTCGTCAGACCCCGCCAAAAGTGAACAATAATAAAGAGTTACCAGCGCTATGAGTTGTGTCTCTAAATTAATAAATCAATAGATCAGTTAAATAAAAAGATATTTAATGGTTAATAATATAAAATCACATAAAAAACCAAATGGTTAATTTATACACACATATACTACAAGTCCGGGATCTCAAAGCAATTGTTTGGTTCAGCAGATTGAAAATATCACCATCTCAGAGCCAGTGATTTTACAATATATCTATTTAGTATATGTGTGTAAATTAACCATTTAGTTTTTTTATGTGATTTTATATTAGTAACCATTAAATATCTTTTTATTTAACTGATCTATTGATTTATTAATTCAGAGACACAACTCATAGCGCTGGTAACTCTTTATTGGCATGTTACAGGTGATAGAGTCAGTTATCTACCTTTTAACATTAGCTATATACTAATACCATGTAGCCGTAATGGCCGCTAAACCACGTGCACGTCATACGCTCTCCGTACGCTATTTGCGTATGAAGGCCTCGCACGTGGTACGCAAATTACGTACACGCTACGCTGGGTGTACGGAATACACACAGCGAGCGTACACACAGACAGCAACCTTTATAAACTTTAAACACAGAATATGTTCACACTGTATACCTTGGTACTGTAACACTGTAATAATGTACTGCTTATAGACCTTCTTAACCTTGTTAATATAAAAGCTGCTTGAGCGATTGAGACGCTCCAAATACCCTCAGCAATGTAATAAACACACAATACCTTGCTAAGGTTCCAAAACCTTTACTAACGAGATTTAGTTATGCAAAACGGGGAAAATACAGTTAACATCTTACACACTACAGGCTAACATCAATATCTAACAGAATAACTACACAAATATACAATAGCGTCACAATCCTAACACTAACAGAGAGAGAGAGAACGTGGCAAAATACAGTCAGAGTATAAGGTGGTCACAGAGAGAACTTACACACTGGGGAATGATCGCTGCGCAATCCTGGTCACCAGCTCCCTAGTTAGTCAATGATGAAAACCTTTTGTGGAGAGTAGACTGAGCTGGTCCAGTCTGGCTGTTCCTTATATACACTGCATACAGTACACTACAAAGGGACCTATATCTCATTGTTCATTGGACACAGGAATCTGTCTTCACATTACAACAAAAGGTCATAGGTTTGTTTGAACAGGTGGGCTGTGACTATTCCAGACTGCTCAGGTGGGAGGGAATCTCAGGATTCCCACCACATGGACAATGAACCGCAAATACAGTAAATGTCCAGAAACTATTTATAGACATAACTATACGCAGGAGCAAAAAATCTCTACCTAACCAGCACCGGATTGTTTCTAATAAAATACTCTTCGGTTAGGTACCAAACACCCTATCTGACCCTTCGTATCATGCAAAGAGGAATTCCTTTGTTCATGAACCAGTTATACTAAACAAACTTAGTTATTATTAAGGGGACCATTACCTATAAAACATACTATTCGGATTAACTATGTAACGATCGAGTCGCCCACCAGACGCACACAGACTCTACCGTAAATGCACATACCACGCGCCTGAGCGCACAACCGTGGAGGTGCCGTCACGCAACTGCGAATATGCGCACGCACGGGAGAGAATGTGCAGCGGGCAAGCGCATGGGGTTAATATATGGCAACGTGCAGCATATTTTTCGACTTTGACAGTCCACCCTTTGGCAGTCATCAATAACTGCCACTTCCTAAAACAGTTCAAACAGAAAAATATATGTCATCATGTAAATACCTTTTTATGATTGGGTAAAGGGAGGAGAGGAGAAGGTGGGAAAAATATGACCTAGTGAGATAGTAGAAGCGTGTGTGTATGAATCCATGTTTGAGGGGTCATGTATCATCGTGCCGTACGTGTTTTAAATCAAGCTTCGAGGTATTGCGAAGTATACATTTGAATCCTTCTTATCCCGTATTAAGGGTCTGTGGATGGGCTGTCAAACTTTACCGAGCTCTTTTCGGCTTTTGGTTGCAACAAAATAAGAATTTACTCACCGGTAATTCTATTTCTCGTAGTCCGTAGTGGATGCTGGGAACTCCGTAAGGACCATGGGGAATAGCGGCTCCGCAGGAGTCTGGGCACAACTAAAAGAAAGCTTTTAGACTACCTGGTGGGCACTGGCTCCTCCCACTATGACCCTCCTCCAAGCCTCCGTTAGGATACTGTGCCCGGAAGAGCTGACACAATAAGGAAGGATTTTGAATCCCGGGTAAGACTCATACCAGCCACACCAAACACACCGTATAACTCGTGATACCATATCCAGTTAACAGTATGAAACATAACTGAGCCTCTCAACAGATGGCTCATAACAATAACCCTTTATTGAACAATAACTATGTACAAGTATTGCAGACAATCCGCACTTGGGACGGGCGCCCAGCATCCACTACGGACTACGAGAAATAGAATTACCGGTGAGTAAATTCTTATTTTCTCTGACGTCCTAGTGGATGCTGGGAACTCCGTAAGGACCATGGGGATTATACCAAAGCTCCCAAACGGGCGGGAGAGTGCGGATGACTCTGCAGCACCGAATGAGAGAACTCAAGGTCCTCCTCAGCCAGGGTATCAAATTTGTAGAATTTTGCAAACGTGTTTGCCCCTGACCAAGTAGCAGCTCGGCAAAGTTGTAAAGCCGAGACCCCTCGGGCAGCCGCCCAAGATGAGCCCACCTTCCTTGTAGAATGGGCTTTAACTGATTTAGGATGCGGCAGTCCAGCCGCAGAATGCGCCAGCTGAATTGTGCTACAAATCCAGCAAGCAATAGTCTGCTTAGAAGAAGGAGCACCCAGTTTGTTGGGTGCATACAGGATAAATAGCAAGTCAGTTTTCCTGACTCCAGCCGTCCTGGAAACATAAATTTTCAAGGCCCTGACTACGTCCAGTAACTTGGAATCCTCCAAGTCGCTAGTAGCCGCAGGCACTACAATAGGTTGGTTCAAGTGAAAAGCAGATACCACCTTAGGGAGAAACTGGGGACGAGACCTCAATTCTGCCCTATCCATATGGAAAATCAGATAAGGGCTTTTAAATGACAAAGCCGCCAATTCTGATACACGCCTGGCCGAAGCCAAGGCCAATAACATGACCACTTTCCACGTGAGATATTTTAAATCCACGGTCTTTAGTGGCTCAAACCAATGTGATTTTAGGAAATTCAACACCACGTTGAGATCTCAGGGTGCCACTGGAGGCACAAAAGGGGGCTGAATATGCAACACTCCTTTTACAAATGTCTGAACTTCAGGTAGTGAACCTAGTTCTTTTTGGAAGAAAATCGACAGAGCCGATATCTGTACCTTAATGGAGCCTAATTTTAGGCCCATAGTCACTCCTGCCTGTAGGAAGAGCAGAAATCGACCCAGCTGAAATTCCTCTGTTGGGGCCTTATTGGCCTCACACCAAGCAACATATTTCCGCCATATGCGGTGATAATGTTTTACCGTTACATCTTTCCTGGCTTTAATCGGCGTAGGAATGACATCCTCCGGAATGCCCTTTTCCTTTAGGATCCGGCGTTCAACCGCCATGCCGTCAAACGCAGCCGCGGTAAGTCTTGGAACAGACAGGGCCCATGATGCAGCAGGTCCTGTCTGAGCGGCAGAGGCCATGGGTCCTCTGAGATCCTCTCTTGAAGTTCCGGGTACCAAGCTCTTCTTGGCCAATCCGGAACCACGAGTATTGTCCTTACTCCTCGTTTTCTTATTATTCTCAGTACCTTTGGTATGAGAGGCAGAGGAGGGAACACATAAACTGACTGGTACACCCACGGTGTCACTAAAGCGTCCACTTCTATCGCCTGAGGGTCCCTTGACCTGGCGCAATATCTCTCCAGTTTTTTGTTTAGGCGGGACGCCATCATGTCCACCTGTGGCCGTTCCCAACGATTTACAATCAGCGTGAAGACTTCCGGATGAAGTCCCCACTCTCCCGGGTGGAGGTCGTGCCTGCTGAGGAAGTCTGCTTCCCAGTTGTCCACTCCCGGAATGAACACTGCTGACAGTGCTAGCACGTGATTTTCCGCCCATCGGAGAATCCTTGTGGCTTCTGCCATTGCCGTCCTGCTTGTGCCGCCCTGTCGGTTTACATGGGCGACCGCCGTGATGTTGTCTGACTGGATCAGTACCGGCTGGTGTAGAAGCAGGGGTTTTGCCTGACTTAGGGCATTGTAAATGGCCCTTAGTTCTAGAATATTTATGTGTAGGGAAGTCTCCTGACTCGACCATAGTCCTTGGAAGTTTCTTCCCTGTGTGACTGCCCCCCAGCCTCGAAGGCTGGCATCCGTGGTCACCAGGACCCAGTCCTGTATGCCGAATCTGCGGCCCTCTAGGAGATGAGCACTCTGCAGCCACCACAGCAGAGACACCCTGGTTCTTGGAGACAGGGTTATTAGCCGATGCATCTGAAGATGCGATCCGGACCATTGGTCCAACAGGTCCCACTGAAAGATTCTGGCATGGAACCTGCCGAAAGGAATTGCTTCGTAAGAAGCCACCATCTTTCCCAGGACTCGCGTGCAGTGATGCACCGACACCTGTTTTGGTTTCAGGAGGTCTCTGACTAGAGATGACAGCTCCTTGGCTTTCTCCTCCGGGAGAAACACTTTTTTCTGGACTGTGTCCAGAATCATTCCCAGGAACAGTAGACGTGTCGTCGGAACCAGCTGTGACTTTGGAATATTTAGAATCCAACCGTGCTGGTGTAGCACCTCCTGAGATAGTGCTACTCCTACCAACAACTGCTCACTGGATCTCGCCTTTATTAGGAGATCGTCCAAGTACGGGATAATTAAAACTCCCTTTTTTCGAAGGAGTATCATAATTTCCGCCATTACCTTGGTAAACACCCTCGGTGCCGTGGACAGTCCAAACGGCAGCGTCTGGAATTGGTAATGGCAATTTTGTACCGCAAATCTGAGGTACTCCTGGTGTGGATGATAAATGGGGACATGCAGGTAAGCATCCTTGATGTCCAGGGATACCATGTAATCCCCCTCGTCCAGGCTTGCAATAACCGCCCTGAGCGATTCCATCTTGAACTTGAATTTTTTTATGTATGTGTTCAAGGATTTCAAATTTAAAATGGGTCTCACCGAACCGTCCGGTTTCGGTACCACAAACAGTGTGGAATAGTAACCCCGTCCTTGTTGAAGTAGGGGCACCTTGATTATCACCTGCTGGGAATACAGCTTGTGAATTGCCTCTAGCACAGCCTCCCAGCCTGAGGGAGTTGTTGGCAAGGCAGATTTGAGGAAACGGCGGGGGGGAGACGCCTCAAATTCCAGCTTGTACCCCTGAGACACTACTTGCAAGATCCAGGGATCCACCTGTGAGCGAGCCCACTGATGGCTGAAATTTTTGAGGCGGACCCCACCGTACCTGGCTCCGCCTGTGGAGCCCCACCGTCATGCGGTGGACTTGGAAGAAGCGGGGGAGGACTTTTGCTCCTGGGAACCTGCTGTTTGATGCAGCCTTTTTCCCCTACCTCTGCCTCTGGACAGAAAGGACCCGCCTTTTCCTCGCCTGTTTCTCTGGGTCCGAAAGGACTGTACCTGATAAAACGGCGCTTTTTTAAGGCTGTGAGGGAACATGGGGTAAAAATGCTGACTTCCCAGCTGTCGCTGTGGAAACTAGGTCCGAGAGACCATCCCCGAATAACTCCTCACCCTTATAAGGCAAAACTTCCATGTGCCTTTTGGAATCTGCATCCCCTGTCCACTGCCGAGTCCATAAGCCTCTCCTAGCAGAAATGGACAATGCACTTATTTTAGATGCCAGCCGGCAGATCTCCCTCTGTGCATCTCTCATGTATAAGACTGAGTCTTTTATATGATCTATGGTTAGGAGAATAGTGTCCCTGTCTAGGGTGTCAATATTTTCTGACAGGGAATCTGACCATGCAGCGGCAGCACTGCACATCCATGCTGACGCAATAGCTGGTCTAAGTATAATGCCTGAGTGTGTATATACAGACTTCAGGATCGCCTCCTGCTTTCTATCCGCAGGCTCCTTTAGGGCGGCTGTATCCGGAGACGGAAGTGCCACCTTTTTAGACAAACGTGTGAGCGCTTTATCCACCCTAGGAGGTGTTTCCCAACGTGCCCTATCCTCTGGCGGGAAAGGGAACGCCATTAGTAATTTTTTAGAGATTACCAATCTTTTATCGGGGAAAGCCCACGCTTCTTCACACACTTCATTTAATTCTTCAGATGGGGAAAAACTACGGGTAGTTTTTTCTCCCCAAACATAATACCCTTTTTAGTGGTACCTGGGTTTATATCCGAAATGTGTAAAACCTCTTTCATTGCCTCAATCATGCAACGAATGGCCCTAGTGGACATTAGATTAGACTCATCGTCGTCGACACTAGTATCAGTATCCGTGTCGACATCTGCGTCTGCCATCTGAGGTAGCGGGCGTTTTAGAGCCCCTGATGGCCTTTGAGACACCTGGGCAGGCACGAGCTGAGAAGCCGGCTGTCCCGCATTTGGCATGTCGTCAAATTTTTTGTGTAAGGAGTCGACACTTGCACGTAATTCCTTCCATAAAACCATCCACTCAGGTGTCTGCCCCGCAGGGGGTGACATCACTTCTATAGGCATCTGCTCCGCCTCCACATAATTTTCCTCATCAAACATGTCGACAAAGCCGTACCGACACACCGCACACACACACCGGGAATGCTCTAACAGAGGACAGGACCCCACAGAAGCCCTTTGGGGAGACAGAGAGAGAGAGTATGCCAGCACACACCAGAGCGCTATATAATGCAGGGACTAACTGAATTATGTCCCCTATAGCTGCTATAATATTTACAGCGCCTAAATTTAGTGCCCCCCCTCTCTTTTTTACCCTTTTCTGTAGTGTAGACTGCAGGGGAGAGCCAGGGAGCTTCCTTCCAGCGGAGCTGTGAGGGAGAAATGGCGCCAGTGTGCCGAAGGAGATAGCTCCGCCCCTTTTTCACTGACTTTTCTCCCGCATTTTTAAGGATTCTGGCAGGGGTAATTATCACATATATAGCCTCTGGGGCTACATATTGTGATATATTTGCCAGCCAAGGTGTTTTTATTGCTGCTCAGGGCACCCCCAGCGCCCTGCACCCTCAGTGACCGGAGTGTGAAGTGTGTATGAGGAGCAATGGCGCACAGCTGCAGTGCTGTGCGCTACCTTGGTGAAGACAGAAGTCTTCATGCCGCCGATTTTCCGGACTTTTTCTTGCTTCTGGCTCTGTAAGGGGGACGGCGGCGCGGCTCCGGGACCGAACACCAAGGCCAGTTCCATGCGGTCGATCCCTCTGGAGCTAATGGTGTCCAGTAGCCTAAGAAGCCCAAGCTAGCTGCAAGCAGGTAGGTTCGCTTCTTCTCCCCTTAGTCCCTCGTTGCAGTGAGCCTGTTGCCAGCAGGTCTCACTGTAAAATAAAAAACCTAAAATATACTTTCTTTCTAAGAGCTCAGGAGAGCCCCTAGTGTGCATCCAGCTCGGCCGGGCACAAAAATCTAACTGAGGCTTGGAGGAGGGTCATAGTGGGAGCAGCCAGTGCACACCAGGTAGTCTAAAAGCTTTCTTTTAGTTGTGCCCAGACTCCTGCGGAGCCGCTATTCCCCATGGTCCTTACGGAGTTCCCAGCATCCACTAGGACGTCAGAGAAATGGGGGAGCACATTTAGTTGATGATACATGAATGGGGGGAACATGTGAATGCTGATATGTGTCTATATTCCCTGTCGACTATGTGTGTCATTACCTGAAGTTTGTAGAAATGAGGATAAGAAGCAATTATTATAAATGCAGTCATAAACTATGTGAGTTTAGTATGCATTCGCCAATTGAGGTCTTGTTTGATGTCTTGTCTTGATGTACATGTTGTCTGATGTCTCTCGATACTTTTGCTATAAATGGCGACAAAAGCTTTCTCCAATGTCCATAAAATTACAGTCTCTAAAGTATTTGGGCTTTCGTAAAAATTTAAAGTCACTAGGGATATGGAGGGGGGGGGGGGGGGGTCGGTGACATAGTTCATCAATGGTCTGTATAAAAGAGGTTGTCAAATTCTTCTTCCAAGCGGATGTCTTTGTACCTTGGAGGAAAACAAAGGAGAAACGGGTGAAAGAAACGGACCGTGGAATCACATTTTCATCACAACAGTGTCTCTATCGTTGGGTCATAAATCAAATTTGTTGTTGTTATTACAGTGTCCTCGCTCCTCAGACTCATCACTCTGGTATTACCTTTACACTTCGTTAAAATCCAAACGCATCTAAATATCAGGCCAACCAATATGACGACTCCCAGAATACACAAGAGAAATTTCCCTACATCCATAATAATACCTTGGGCCCATTCTCCTAAACCAGAGAACCAATTTCGTGGGTTCAACCATGACACCCAACCGGTCAGCTCATTACTTACAGCAGCGAGAGTGAGATTATGTCTCCTTCGGAACTCCCACTTTAATTGTAAAATGTCATCCATCTTTTGGTCTATGACCTCGGCTGGGTCCTCCGTGCTGTTTGTAATGTACGTGCAGCACTTTATTCCATATTGAGTTGCTAGGGTAACACAATACCCACCTGTCACAGCTGTGAGGTAATTGAGAATCATCCTATGCTGAACCAGTTCTGTTTTGTAGGCTTGTAACTCTCTCCCAGTATACCTGAATGTGTCGTCATACATTTCGGTGATATTGTCTAACAAATTTGCTAGCGCAGATATATATCTATAGTTTAACACTCCTCTGACGGTACGAGTGATATCTAACGCGAGTAGGACTTGAATCCCGGTGGATTCATGGATCAGGTCAGAGGCCGGATGCTCTGTTCTTTCTATCAGGTGCCGTTTAACGATGTGCTCGTAATGAGTGTGAGTATAAGGAGCTTGGGCACTGCGGTGAATGTCTCATTTTTATATGGGATACAGTCATTACTTCAGGCAGTACTTTTCCAATGTAACACAATCCCTCTGAGTTTGGGGCAAGCCACTTATACGCCTTCCTCCCGCATATGAAATATGCATCATCGGGGAGAACATATGGGACGGAGTATGACATTACCATGTTACAAATTTTCCATGTGAAATCTCCTAACCCTAATTCTCCCATCTGTTTAGTACACGTATCTGTTTGTACGATATGTGCACAGTATCCTGGTGATACTTCTCCAACTCGCATGGTCCTACTTCCTAGAGTGTACCTATACCGGAAAAATCTTCCATGGTCGGCTATCTGGCGTATAAGTTCTGTGTCTATGGGCATTCTGTCGGCTCTATGTGAAAATGTCATGGTTTGATTACTCCATAACACTTCCCAATTTACCGGCTTTCGGGGATTGGAAATATTAAAGCATACTAAGGTCCTATCCACATGATATTGGTGGAGCTTCAAACTAGGAGGACTAGAGATATTAAACCTCTTGTCCACCGGCCTCCCACCACTTAGCTCAAGTACCTCTCCTACAGTTAAAGGGAATGGTACTAGTCCTGATTTGCTATGACCTTGAGGTACTTGAGAGCATACCCAACAGTCTGTCTGGTTTAACACTTTACCCACTAAGGAGTGATAGTCACTCAATGGATGCCGGTCCATGTGGATATTAAAACTGGACTGACATTTCTTGATGCACCCATCCTCAACTATATTGTCACAGTGCCTACAGATGCAGTTCTCTTGAGCTAACAATCCTTCACAATTCCTTCTATTGTCAATGCTATCAGATCGTTTTCTGATACTCGCCTTTACTCGGTGATTGTGCTGCTCTTGGAAATCTACGCCTCCATCCTGGTCATCAGAACCCATTCCAGATCCTTTCTCGACCTCCATGGTACTCTCACCGAAACAGACTGCTCTGGTCAACAACAGGGTCAACAGGAAAATCCGGATCACAGTCTCTTGGGGCAAGTCCATCTTAGATTAGTAAAAGGAGAAAAATAAGAAGGGGGAAGGGAAATAGGAGGGAGCTGGGAACTGGAGAAAATAACAAATGGGAAAAGAAATCTGGCTCGACAAACGCCTCCGGTCTTATTATTCTCAGCGCTCAGGTGTCGTCTCAATCTTCCCTGAACAGACACTCTAGTGATACAACCTCTACCGTCTGTTCTTTATCACGGGACCTCTCTGGGTCAGCAACCTTTTTACAATGAGACGAGTGGACCCAAGTCTCCCTCTCGGCAACCTTCAATTCTGTTGTGCTGGTTAATAAGACTTGGTATGGTCCTTCCCATCTGTCAATAAGGCAACCTGAGCGTAGAAAATTCCGTATCATTACATAATCCCCAGGTTCAATGTCATGACAATTACTGTCTGGCAAATCAGGAAACACCAACTTTAGATTATCATTCTGATTCCTCAATTGCTTACTCATCTTAACCAAGTACTTTACGGTTACTTCATTGTTACATTTCAAATCATCTTGGGGGTTAATCATAACATGGGGTTGTCGACCAAACAGAATTTCAAAAGGAGACAGATTAAGAGGGGACCTGGGAGTGGTTCTGATGCTGTATAATACGATTGGCAAAGCTTCAGGCCATAGCAGTCCTGTTTCAGTCATTACCTTGCTCAATTTATTTTTAATAGTGCTGTTTACTCTTTCCACCTTCGCACTCGCCTGGGGGCGGTACGGAGTGTGCAGTTTACTATTACTTCCCATCAACTTACACATTGTTTGAAAGACTTCACCTGTAAAATGGGTACCCCTATCACTCTCAATGATTCTAGGGATGCCATACCTGCACACAAATTCCTGCACAATTTTCTTTGCAGTAAACACAGCGGTATTTGTGGCCGCGGGAAATGCTTCAACCCAATTTGAGAACACGCCAATACAGACCAATACATACTTTAAATTTCTACAAGGTGGCAATTGTATGAAATCAATTTGTATTACCTGGAAAGGGCCATCTGTAGGAGGGATACGGGATGGCTCTGTTGGTATTGCCTTTCCGATATTTTTCCTCAAGCAGGTGAGACATGTCATCGCTCTTTTACCCGCATGGGAAGAAAATCTGGGGTGCACCAATAAGCTCTTACCAACTTACACATTCCTTCTTTGCCTAGATGAGTCAGCCCATGTGCCGCTTCCGCTAGACTTGGAAGGTATGCTCTGGGTGCCACTGGTTTACCCTGTCCGTCTGTCCAGAGTCCTGAGGACTCCTGGCCATATCCTTTTGACCTCCAAACTGCCTTTTCTTGTGGTGAACACAAATTTTGCATTTCATATAATTTCTGTGTGTTGACAGTATTGAATACCATCAGTTGTGTGATGTCTGTCTGTATGGGGGTACCGGCTGCTGATTTAGCAGCTTCGTCTGCTCGGCTGTTACCAAGTGATACCGGGTCTTGGCTATAGGTGTGAGCTTTACACTTGATAACAGCCACTCTGTCGGGTTCCTGTATCGCTGTTAGAAGTCTTTTGATATGGGCTGCATGCGCTACGGGTGTGCCAGCTGCCGTCATGAAATTTCTGAGGCGCCATAGGGCCCCGAAATCATGGACTACTCCGAAGGTGTACCTAGAATCTGTGTAGATATTGGCTGACTTGCCCTTAGCCAATTCGCATGCTCTGGTTAGGGCAACCAGTTCAGCAACTTGTGCTGAGTGTGGTGGGCCTAGCGGTTCTGCTTCTATGGTACCTTGGTCATCTACGACTGCGTATCCAGTACACAAGTCTCCCGAGTCCGTCTGTCTGTGACAACTACCGTCAGTGTAGAAAGTAAAATCTACATCTTCCAGTGGGTTGTCACTGATGTCAGGCCTTGCCGTGAAATTTTGGGTAAAATATTCCATACAATCATGTGTGTCATTGTCCTTACTAAATCATCCTTCACCATCACTCTCATCCTCCACCCTTTGTGGCTGTCCAAGCACACCTGGGAGATATGTTGCAGGATTTAGTGCACTGCATCTCTTTATAGTAATGTTTACCGAGGCCATTAATGCCAATTCCCATCTTGTAAACCGTGCTGATGAGACGTGCCTGGTTTGGGCAGAATTCAGTAAAGCTGACACTGCATGTGGTGTATGAATTGTGAGGTTGTGTCCTAGCACTACATCTTCGCTTTTACTTACTAGCAATGCTATCGCTGCAACACTTCGCAAGCATGTGGGGAGGGATCGCGCTACTGTGTCTAGCTGAGCGCTATAGTAGGCTACCGGCCTGCTGGCATCACCATGCTTCTGGGTTAAGACACCTGCTGCGCACCCAGCACTCTCTGTTCCGTACAGCTCAAAGGGTTTCTCTGACGTCCTAGTGGATGCTGGGAACTCCGTAAGGACCATGGGGAATAGCGGCTCCGCAGGAGACTGGGCACAACTAAAGAAAGCTTTAGGTCACCTGGTGTGCACTGGCTCCTCCCACTATGACCCTCCTCCAAGCCTCAGTTAGATTTTGTGCCCGGCCGAGGTTGGATGCACACTAGGGGCTCTCCTGAGCTTCTAGAAAGAAAGTATAGAATTAGGTTTTTTATTTTCAGTGAGACCTGCTGGCAACAGACTCACTGCAGCGAGGGACTAAGGGGAGAAGAAGCGAACTCGCCTGCTTGCAGCCGGATTGGGCTTCTTAGGCTACTGGACACCATTAGCTCCAGAGGGATCGACCGCAGGCCTAGTCCTTGGTGTTAGGTCCCGGAGCCGCGCCGCCGTCCCCCTTACAGAGCCAGAAGCAAGAAGAGGTCCGGAAAATCGGCGGCAGAAGACATCAGTCTTCACCAAGGTAGCGCACAGCACTGCAGCTGTGCACCATTGCTCCTCATACACACTTCACACTCCGGTCACTGAGGGTGCAGGGCGCTTGGGGGGGGGGGGGGGGGCGCGGCGCGCCCTGAGCAGCAATAAAAACACCTTGGCTGGCAAAAATACCACAATATATAGCCCCAGAGGCAATATATGTGGTAAATACCCTTGCCAGAATCCAGAAAAAAGCGGGAGAAAAGTCCGCGAAAAAGGGCGGAGCTATCTCCCTCAGACACACTGGCGCCATTTTCTCTTCACAGTGCAACTGGAAGAAAGCTCTCCAGGCTCTCCCCTGTAGTTTTCAGGCTCAAAGGGTTAAAAAGAGAGGGGGGGCACTAAATTTAGGCGCAATATTATATATACAAGCAGCTATTGGGGAAATTTCACTCAGTTATAGTGTTAATCCCCACATTATATAGCGCTCTGGTGTGGGCTGGCATACTCTCTCTCTGTCTCCCCAAAGGGCTTTGTGGGGTCCTGTCCTCAGAGCATTGTGTGTGTGTGCGCTGTGTCGGTACGGCTGTGTCGACATGTTTAATGAGGAGGCTTATATGGTGACGGAGCAGATGCCGATAAATGTGATGTCGCCCCCTGTGGGGCCGACACCAGAGTGGATGGTTAGGTGAAAGGTATTAACCGACAGTGTCAACTCCTTACATAAAAGGGTGGATGACGTAACAGCTGTGGGACAGCCGGCTTCTCAGTCCGCGCCTGCCCAGGCGTCTCAAAGGCCATCAGGGGCTCAAAAAACGCCCGCTCACTCAGATGGCAGACACAGATGTCGACACGGAGTCTGACTCCAGTGTCGACAAGGTTGAGACATATACACAATCCACTAGGAACGTCCGTTGCATGATCTCGGCAATGAAAAATGTGTTACACATTTCTGACATTAACCCAAGTACCACATAAAAGGGGTTTTATGTTTGGGGAGAAAAAGCAGGCAGTGTTTTGTTCCCCCATCAGATGAATGAATGAAGTGTGTGAAAAGCGTGGGTTCCCCCCGATAAGAAACTGGTAATTTCTAAAAAGTTACTGATGGCGTACCCTTTCCCGCCAGAGGATAAGTTACGCTGGGAGATATCCCCTAGGGTGGATAAGGCGCTCACACGGTTGTCAAAAAAGGTGGCACTGCCGTTTTAGGAACGGCCACTTTGAAGGTACCTGTTGATAAAAAGCAGGCGGCTATCCTGAAGTCTGTATTTACACACTCAGGTACTAGACTGAGACCTGCAGATAGTGCTGCTGCAGCGTGGTCGGTGACCCTGTCAAACATAAGAACATATTAAAGACGTTGTCTTATATATGAGGGATGCACAGAGGGATATTTTGCCGGCTGGCATCCAAAATGAATGTAATGTCCATTCTGTCAGGAGGGTATTAGAGACCTGTCACTGGACAGGTGATGCTGACTTTAAAAGGCGCATAGAGATTATGCCTTATAAGGGTGAGGAATTATTTGGGGATGGTCTCTGGGACCTCGTATCCACAGCAACAGCTGGGAAGAAATATTTTTACCTCAGGTTTCCTCACAGACTAAGAAAGCACTGTATTATCAGGTACAGTCCTTTCGGCTTCAGAAAAGCAAGCGGGTCAAAGGTGCTTCCTTTCTGTACAGAGACATGGGAAGAGGGAAAAAGCTGCACCAGTCAGCCTGTTCCCAGAATCAAAATTCTTCTCTCGCTTCCTCTGAGTCCACAGCATGACGCGGGGGCTCCACAGGTGTAGCCAGGTACGGTGGGGGGCCGTCTCAAAAATTTCAGCGATCAGTGGGCTCGCTCACAGGTGGATCCCTGTTTCATTCAAGTAGTATTTCAGGGGTACAAGCTGGAATTCGAGATGTCTTCCCCCCGCCGTTTTCCTCAAAAATGCCTTGCCGACAACTCCCTCAGGCAGGGAGGCTGCGCTAGAGGCAATTAATAAGCTGTATTCCCAGCAGGTAATACTCAAAGTGCCCCTACTTCAACAAGGACGGGGTTACTATTCCACACGGTTTGGGGTACCGAAACCGCATGGTTCGGTGTGACCCATTTTATATTTAAAATCCTTGAACACATACATAAAAAAATTCAAGTTCAAGATGGAATCGCTCAGGGTGGTTATTGCAAGCCTGGACGAGGGGGATTACATGGGATCCCGGGACATCAAGAATGCTTACCTGCATGTCCCCATTTACCATCCTCGCCAGGAGTACCTCAGATTTGTGGTACAGGATTACCATTACCAAGTCCAGACACTGCCGTTTGGACTGTACATGGCACCGAGGGTGTTTACCAAGGTAATGGCCGAAATGATGATACTCCTTCGAAAAAAGGGAGTTTTAATTATCCCGTACTTGGACAATCTCCTTATAAGGGCAAGGTCCAAGGAGCAGTTGCTAGTCGGGGTAGCACTATTTTGGAAAGTGCTACAACAGCACGGTTGGATTCTAAACAGTCCAAAGTCACAGCTGGTTCCTACGACACGTCTACTGTTCCTGGGGATGGTTCTGGACACAGAACAGAAATAAATGTTTCTCCCGGAGGAGAAAGCCAAGGAGCTGTCATCTCTAGTCAGAGACCTCCTGAAGCCAAAACAGGTATCGGTGCATCATTGCACGCGAGTCCTGGGAAAAATGGTAGCTTCTTACGAAGCAATCCCATTCGGTAGGTTCCATGCAGGAACTTTTCAGTGGGACCTGTTGGACAAGTGGTCCGGATCACATCTTCAGATGCATCGGCTGATAACCCTGTCTTCAAGGACCAGGGTATCTCTACTGTGGTGGCTGCAGAGTGCCCATCTTCAAGAGGGCCGCAGGTTCGGCATACAGGACTAGGTCCTAGTGACCATGGATGCCAGCCTTTGAGGCTGGGGGGCAGTCACACAGGGAAGAAACTTCCAGGGACTTTGGTCAAGTCAGGTGACTTCCCTACACATAAATATTCTGGAACTGAGGGCCATTTACAATGCCCTGAGTCAGGCAAGGCCTCTGCTTCAAAACCAGCCGGTACTGATCCAATCAGACAACATCACGGCACTCGCCCATGTAAACCAACGGGGCGGCACAAGAAGCAGGATGGCGATGGCAGAAGCCACAAGGATTCTCCGATGGGCGGAAAATCATGTGTTAACACTGTCAGCAGTGTTCATTCCCGGAGTGGACGACTGGGAAGAAGATCTTCTCAGCAGACACGACCTCCACCCGGGAGAGTGGGGATTTCATCCAGAAGTCTTCCAAAGGATTGTACACCATTGGGAAAGGCCACAGGTGGACATGATGGCGTCCCGCCTCAACAAAAAGCTATAAAAGATATTGCGCCAGGTCAAGGGACCCTCAGGCGATAGCTGTGGACGCTCTGGTAACACCGTGGGTGTACCAGTCGGTTTATGTGTTCCCCCCTCTGCCTCTCATACGAAAGGTACTGAGAATAATAGTAAGGCGAGGAGTAAGAACGATACTCGTGGTTCCGGGTTGGCCAAGAAGAGCTTGGTACCCAGAACTTCAAGAGATTATATCAGAGGACCAATGGCCTCTGCCGCTCAGACAGGACCTGCGGCAGCAGGGGCCCTGTCTGTTCCAAGACTTACCGCGGCTACGTTTTGACGGCATGGCGGTTGAACGCCGGATCCTAAAGGAAAAGGGCATTCCGGAGGAAGTCATTCCTACGCTGATTCAAGCCAGGAAAGATGTAACTGCAAAACATTATCACCGCATATGGCGAAAATATGTTGCTTGGTGTGAGGCCAAAAAAGGCCCCAACAGAGGAATTTCAACTAGGTCGATTTCTGCATTTCCTACAAGCAGGAGTGTCTATGGGCCAAAAATTAGGCTCCATTAAGGTACAGATCTCGGCTCTGTCGATTTTCTTCCAGAAAGAACTAGCTTCAGTACCTGAAGTTCAGACATTGTAAAAGGAGTGCTGCATATTCAGCCCCGGTTGTGCCTCCAGTGGCACTTTGGGTTCTCAACGTGGTGTTGAGTTTTCTTAAAATCACATTGGTGTGAGCCACTAAAAATCGTGGATCTAAAATATCTCACGCGGAAAGTGGTCATGTTATTGGCCTTGGCTTCGGCCAGGCGTGTATCAGAATTGGCGGCTTTGTCATATAAAAGTCCTTATCTGATTTTCCATATGGATAGGGCAGAATTGAGGACTCGTCCCCAGTTTCTCCCTAAGGTGGTATCAGCTTTTCACTTGAACCAACCTATTGTAGTGCCTGCGGCTACTAGGGACTTGGAGGATTCCAAGTTACTGGACGTAGTCAGGGCCTTGGAAAATTATGTTTCCAGGACGACTTGAGTCAGGAGAACTGACTCGCTGTTTATCCTGTATGCACCCAGCAAACTGGATGCTCCTGCTTCTAAGCAGACTATTGCTCGCTGGATTTGTAGCACAATTCAGCTGGCGCATTCTGCGGCTGGACTACCGCAGCCAAAATCTGTAAAAGCCCATTCCACAAGGAAGGTGGGCTCATCTTGGGCAGCTGCCCGAGGGGTCTCGGCTTTCCAACTTTGCCGAGCTGCAACTTGGTCAGGGGCAAACACGTTTGCTAAATTCTACAAAATTGATACCCTGGCTGAGGAGGACCTGGAGTTCTCTCATTCGGTGCTGCAGAGTCATCCGCACTCTCCCGCCCGTTTGGGAGCTTTGGTATAATCCCCATGGTCCTTACGGAGTTCCCAGCATCCACTAGGACGTCAGAGAAAATAAGATTTTACTCACCGGTAAATCTATTTCTCGTAGTCCGTAGTGGATGCTGGGCGCCCATCCCAAGTGCGGATTGTCTGCAATAGTTGTATATAGTTATTGCCTAACTAAGGGGTTATTGTTGAGCCATCTGTTGAGAGGCTCAGTTATATTCATACTGTTAACTGGGTATAGTATCACGAGTTATACGGTGTGGCTGGTATGAGTCTTACCCGGGATTCAAAATCCTTCCTTATTATGTCAGCTCGTCCGGGCACAGTGTCCTAACTGAGGCTTGGAGGAGGGTCATAGTGGGAGGAGCCAGTGCACACCAGGTGACCTAAAGCTTTCTTTAGTTGTGCCCAGTCTCCTGCGGAGCCGCTATTCCCCATGGTCCTTACGGAGTTCCCAGCATCCACTACGGACTACGAGAAATAGATTTACCGGTGAGTAAAATCTTATTTTTCCATAATCTGGCATACCTAATGCCGGTGCCTGCGTTAGGCACTGTTTAAGTCTCTCAAATGCCATCTCAGACTCGTCTGTGTGCGAAATCCGATCGGGTTTGTTTGATGAGACCATCTCCTGCAAAGGTAAGGCTAGTATGGAAAAACCTGGGATCCAGTTACGGCAATACCCACACATTCCCAAAAACGTTCTAATCTGTTGCTGGGTTTGTGGTAGGGTCATGTCACGGATTGCTTGAATTCTATCAGCGGTGAGGTGTCTCAGTCCTTGTGTCAGACAGTGTCCCAAAAACTTCACCCTGGTCTGACATAATTGTAACTTATCTTTGGAAACCTTGTGTCCAGTGTCTGAAAGATGAAACAGGAGTTGTTTCGTATCTCTCAGGGACGAGTCCAGTGAATCTGAGCACAGCAGTAAATCATCTACATACTGTATTAATATTGATCCACTCTCAGGTTGGAAAGACTGTAAACAATCATGCAAGGCCTGTGAGAAAATACTTGGACTGTCTATGAAACCTTGTGGTAAGCGAGTCCAGGTGTACTGAACTCTGTATGTAAATGCGAATAAGTATTGACTGTCAGGGTGCAGAGGTACCGAGAAGAAAGCGGAGCAGAGGTCAATCACAGTGAAAAATTTGGCAGTGGGAAGGATTTGCATAAGGATGACAGCTGGATTTGGCACTACGGGGAATTGACTCTCAGCTATTTTGTTGATCCCTCTTAGATCCTGCACTAGTCTGTAACCCCTCCCCCCACTCTATTTAACAGGGAAGATGAGACTATTGGCAGTGCTGGACGCCCTTACCAGAATGCCCTGTTGTAGCAAGCGCTCTATTACAGGGTAAACTCCTAACTCCACCTCTGGCTTCAGAGGGTATTGTGGGATTTTTGGAGCTATCCTACCATCTTTTACTTGTACAACTACTGGGGCTACATTTACCATTAATCCAGTGTCTTGTCCATCCTTGGTCCAAAGTGATTCCGGTATCCGTGAAATCATTTCCTCTACCTTGGACGGACACCTATTTACAACAACAGTGTGTGACATTAATCTTGTTGGGGAGTCTAGCATATCCTGCACTTCCTGAGCGTGGTTTTCGGGTATGTCCAAGAACACCTTCAGGAGTACAATATATGACGCATCCCATTTTGCACAGTAAATCTCTCCCTAGGAGATTAGTTGGAGCCGATGCAGCCAGCAGAAAAGAATGCTTGGTATGCAAAGGCCCTATCGTAATCTCTGCTGGTTTGCTTAAAGGGTAGTGCTGTACTACTCCTGTTACTCCCATGGCTGGAATTGTTTTACCAGTGGTTCTCATGCCCACGGTTGAATTTATCACTGACTTGGCCGCCCCCGTATCTACAAGGAAATTTAGAGATCTACCAGCTACATCAATTGTGACCTCGGGTTCACTTCCAAGGCTCGCAATTAATTTCACTGGCTGCAGATTACAGGTGTGGCCCCACCCCTATGGTGTGTGGTGCCCTCCCTGTATTGCACTGGCTGCTATTACCTGTGAAGGGGGTAAATGGGAACTATCGGAGACTTGCCAGTCTCTTCTTGGGGGATACCTTCTTGATCCCAATTTCGAGTTTCATGTCGTCTAGGGGTTTGGTATGAGTTTTGTGTGTTTTTAATTCTACAGTCTCGTGCAAAATGTCCCTCTTTATGACAGTAATAACAAGTTACCACATTTGACTTACCCACAGGGGTCTGAGACTTATGCTGAGGTGGCCTTGTGGTCAGGGCCTGTATACTTACGGCCATTAACTTATCACTCTGCGACTCCATGTGTCTGTTGATATTCCGATCATGATCAACAGCGGCCTCTCTCAAAGTAGCCACCGACAAACCTCGCCAACATGGTTGGGTGGTCTGTACCCTAGTCTTCAATACTTCTTTTAAACCATCCATTAACACAGATACTGCTACTTCTCTATGATTCACATTTGTTTTAATGTCTTCTATCCCTGTATACCTAGCCATGTCCTGCAGTGCCCGATGGAAATAATCAGCAGCTGTTTCTCCCTTTTTTTGTTTAATGGAGAAAATTGTGTTCCATTTGACAACAGCTGGGAAATACTCTCCTAACTGTAAATTGATTCTCTTTACATTATCTTGATTGCACGCATCCGTAAGGGTTATCTCTTCGTCTAATTTACAGTCAGCGATAAATTTCACTGCGTCGACATTGGGGGGTAAACATGCCCTCAGCAATGTCCGCCAATCTTTGTTAGTGGGCTCTGCAGAGTTAGCTAGCTCTCTAATGTATCTCTGGCTTGCAACCAGATCTTTCCTAGGATCAGGGAATTCAGACATCATTGATCTTAATTCTGTTCGGGAAAAGGGGCAGTGCATGGCGATGTTCCTGACAGGAGTGACTCCTGAAGTGTCAGTTTTCCCATTTGGTACTGCAATTACCCTGACAGGATTAAGTTCAATAACATCATTCTGAGTAGATTCTACAACATGTGGTGTAATGGTTTCTGCATAGTGTACAGTGCCGTACTTACCAGTTGATACGACCTCACCTGTCCCTCCGCTAGGGGCCTTTGATACTACTCTTACGGGTTGGGCCGTGCCCACTGTCGTTTCTGCTATGGTGGCTGCTAGAGAGAGTGCCGATATTGTTGTGGGCTCATCCTCTTGATCACAATCCTGGGGAAAGTTTAAAACAGGGTACAGCTTACACGGGTTAGTATTAGCATCAACAATCTTAGTTACATTATTCTTAACATCTATACATTTACTAAGTGCATGTTTATCAAACACCAGTGTGCCACTCTCTGTAACCACCTTCTCTCCTGTCATGTATGGTGGTGGGGGAGCGGTGGCTATCAGTTTCCTGATAGGGTTAGATCCAGCCGCTTGAGCCAATCCTCTTTGTATTTCACCCTCCTGTTGCCATAACTGTAAATAGTCATAATGTCGGATCCGTCTCTTTGCAGATTTAATGAGACATATCCTTCTCCTTAGATTTTGTTACACCTCTGGGCTAAAACTGCCTACCCGTGGGAACTTTTCCCCGTCATGCACAGTCATTCTTTCCCATTCATCGCACAAAACCTCTGTGTGTGAACCGTATTTCTCACACATGATATACCTTGCCGACCCTATTGGCCGGCTTACTAAATCAACCGGAACCAAGGTTGATCGCCCCCTACCTGAACAACTGGCCCCCATCTTTGCAGGTGTTGCTTTCACTACCTCTGACCTTCAAATCAGGATCTTCAGCGAACCCTTACAAAAACCAAGATGTCCGGGGTAGGCCGACGGTGAAAGTTTACCGAGTACCTTCACACACTCGCCCACGTCGACCAATACGCCCACACGCTGCCCTAGAGCTTGTGTACTCAACCCAGGGCCCCTGCGACCTGAACCTCTATTTACTGGAACATGTGGGTGTGACCCGAAGAGCACTTACCCTTCCCAGTAACTATTGGTTGTTAGAGAATTCCCGAGTGACCAGCGAATCTCCCTTTAAATAAATAAAATTACACAAATCACGTTAGAATGTACAAATAGCGTTTATGACCCCTCTAGCGTACGCAAACGGTACTGGGTCAAATTACAAACTAATGCACACAATTACATGCGGTACAATCGTACTGCACACAAGCAACTAATCTTATGTGCGGAACGACCAGCAGAATCGAAAATTGTGGCTGCGAATTCCTTCAGCCAGAGCTTGATGGCCTATATGGGTACTGCACCAACCCTCCTGTGGTTGTGCTTCTTGACTCTATCTATAGCGGACGTCCTAGTCTGCTGTACCTGGACCTCCTGGTCTGTGTCTACAGTAGACCTCCTGATCTGCTATACTCTAATTTCAATATTTAACAAGGGATGCCTCCCAAGCCACCACACGCCGTCACTTTCGCGGATGTCCTCACGAGAACTCGACTTCTACGTTCCAACCAAAAATGAGAAAATACTTATATATACACACTCTTTCACCTCATATACTCTTTACTTTCGTTTCTGTACAGAAATCCCTTTCATTCAGCATCGCAGTCTAGTCCCAGAGGAGTTGCAACTAGAGAAGGATCTATTAGATTAAAATTTTGGACACTGAGATTGACTTGCGCTATTATCGCGTTGCCTCAGTATCGCCTACTAAAACAATACTATCGTGTGATTTGTATTACGTGGGCGTACCCAGACGCTCCGTTGCGTAATATACGCTCCGTGCGTCGGCCCTTGCGTCGCGTACGCTAGTCCCGCCCTTTGTTAGAGACACGTGTACGCAGGCCAGATATATCCACAGAAATACAACTAACACGTTTATATCAATGTAAATGATCTTTAACTGTAATCATCTACCGAGCACCACACAGATCTTTCCTTGTATCTTTAGGCAAAGCCGTGTGCGTGTTTTACAAATTACTCCTTAACGTATTATTATTTTTACTTTTAACTACCAATAGCAACAAATCTTTCTCAGCACGTTATCAATGATAAATGGCAAACAGGAAAGTGAGATATGTGAAAATACACAGGTGAAAATGCAATTCTAAATTAATCTAATGACATACATTAATGTAAGCACGCACATATAGATATTAAATATATGTACTAATCACTATTACATATGAGACCTTATTCAGTGCTTCTAATTTGCATATGAATGTGCTTTTTAACTATCTGAAGGCGATTTCTCTATCGTCCTAGTGGATGCTGGGGTTCCTGAAAGGACCATGGGGAATAGCGGCTCCGCAGGAGACAGGGCACAAAAAGTAAAGCTTTAGGATCAGGTGGTGTGCACTGGCTCCTCCCCCTATGACCCTCCTCCAAGCCTCAGTTAGATTTTTGTGCCCGGCCGAGAAGGGTGCAATCTAGGTGGCTCTCCTAAAGAGCTGCTTAGAAAAGTTTAGCTTAGGTTTTTTATTTTACAGTGAGTCCTGCTGGCAACAGGATCACTGCAACGAGGGACTTAGGGGAGAAGAAGTGAACTCACCTGCGTGCAGGATGGATTGGCTTCTTGGCTACTGGACATTAGCTCCAGAGGGATGATCACAGGTACAGCCTGGATGGTCACCGGAGCCTCGCCGCCGGCCCCCTTGCAGATGCTGAAACGAGAAGAGGTCCAGAATCGGCGGCAGAAGACTCCTCAGTCTTCTTAAGGTAGCGCACAGCACTGCAGCTGTGCGCCATTTTCCTCTCAGCACACTTCACACGGCAGTCACTGAGGGTGCAGGGCGCTGGGAGGGGGGCGCCCTGGGAGGCAAATGAAAACCTTTTTTGGCTAAAAATACCTCACATATATCCTCCGGGGGCTATATGGAGATATTTAACCCCTGCCAGAATCCGTTAAGAGCGGGAGACGAGGCCGCCGAAAAAGGGGCGGGGCCTATCTCCTCAGCACACAGCGCCATTTTCCCTCACAGAAAGGCTGGAGGGAAGGCTCCCAGGCTCTCCCCTGCACTGCACTACAGAAACAGGGTTAAAACAGAGAGGGGGGGCACTAATTTGGCGTTAGAAATATATAAAAAAGATGCTATAAGGGAAAACACTTATATAAGGTTGTCCCTATATAATTATAGCGTTTTTGGTGTGTGCTGGCAAACTCTCCCTCTGTCTCTCCAAAGGGCTAGTAGGTCCTGTCCTCTATCAGAGCATTCCCTGTGTGTGTGCTGTGTGTCGGTACGTGTGTGTCGACATGTATGAGGACGATGTTGGTGAGGAGGCGGAGCAATTGCCTGTAATGGTGATGTCACTCTCTAGGGAGTCGACACCGGAATGGATGGCTTATTTAGGGAATTACGTGATAATGTCAACACGCGCCAAGGTCGGTTGACGACATGAGACGGCCGACAAACAATTAGTACCGGTCCAGACGTCTCAAAAACACCGTCAGGGGTTTTAAAACGCCCGTTTACTTTAGTCGGTCGACACAGACACAGACAGGGACACTGAATCCAGTGTCGACGGTGAATAAACAAACATATTCCTTATTAGGGCCACACGTTAAGGGCAATGAAGGAGGTGTTACATATTTCTGATACTACAAGTACCACAAAAGAGGGTATTATGTGGGATGTGAAAAAACTACCGTAGTTTTTCCTGAATCAGATAAATTAAATGAAGTGTGTGATGATGCGTGGGTTCCCCCCGATAGAAAATATGGGCGGTATACCCTTTCCCGCCAGAAGTTAGGGCGCGTTGGGAAACACCCCTTAGGGTGGATAAGGCGCTCACACGCTTATCAGAACAAGTGGCGGTACCGTCTATAGATAGGGCCGTCCTCAAGGAGCCAGCTGACAGGAGGCTGGAAAAATATCATAAAAAGTATATACACACATACTGGTGTTATACTGCGACCAGCGATCGCCTCAGCCTGGATGTGCAGAGCTGGGGTGGCTTGGTCGGATTCCCTGACTAAAAATATTGATACCCTTGACAGGGACAGTATTTTATTGACTATAGAGCATTTAAAGGATGTATTTCTATATATGCGAGATGCACAGAGGGATATTTGCACTCTGGCATCAAGAGTAAGTGCGATGTCCATATCTGCCAGAAGATGTTTATGGACACGACAGTGGTCAGGTGATGCAGATTCCAAACGGCACAAAGGTGTATTGCCGTATAAAGGAAGAGGAGTTATTTGGGGTCGGTCCATCGGACCTGGTGGCCACGGCAACTGCTGGAAAATCCACCGTTTTTACCCTAAGTCACATCTCTGCAGAAAAAGACACCGTCTTTTCAGCTTCAGTCCTTTCGTCCCTATAAGAGTCATATCTGCCCAGGGATAGAGGAAAGGGAAGAAGACTGCAGCAGGCAGCCCATTCCCAGGAACAGAAGCGTTCCACCGCTTCTGACAAGCTCTCAGCATGACGCTGAGACCGTACAGGACCCCTGGATCCTACAAGTAGTATCCCAGGGGTACAGTTTGGAATGTCGAGACGTTTCCCCTGCGCAGGCTCCTGAAGTCTGCTTTACCAAGGTCTCCCTCCGACAAGGAGGCAGTATGGGAAAAAATTCACGAGCTGTATTCCCAGCAGGTGATAATTAAATTACCCCTCCTACAACAAGAAAAGGGGGTATTATTCCACACTATATTGTGGTACTGAAGCCAGAAGGCTAGGTGAGACCTATTCTAAATCTAAAAAAATTTGAACACTTACAAAGGTTCAAATCAAGATGGAGTCACTCAGAGCAGTGATAACGAACCGGGAAGAAGGGGACTATCTGGTGTCCCGAGACATCAGGGATGCTTACCTCCATGTCCCAAATTTGCCCTTATCACTAAGGGTACCTCAGGTTCGTGGTACAGAACTGTCACTATCAGTTTCAGACGCTGCCGTTTGTATTGTCTACGGCACCCCGGGTCTTTACCAAGGTAATGGCCGAAATGATGGTTCTTCTTCGAAGAAAAGGCGTCTTAATTATCCCTTACTTGGACGATCTCCTGATAAGGGCAAAGTCCAGGGAACAGTTGGAGGTCGGAGTAGCACTATCTCGGATACTGTTACAACAGCAGGGGTGGATTCTAAATATTCCAAAATCGCAGCTGATCCCGACAACAAGTCTCCTGTGCTTAGGGATGATTCTGGACACAGTCCAGAAAAAGGTGTTTCTCCCGGAAGAGAAAGCCAGGGAGTTATCCGAGCTAGTCAGGAACCTCCTAAAATCAGTGCATCATTGCACAAGGGCCATGGTAAAAAAATGGTGACTTCCTTCGAAGCAATTCCAGTCGGCAGATTTCATGCAAGAACTTTTCAGTGGGATCTGCTGGACAAATGGTCCGGATCGCATCTTCAGATGCATCAGCGGATAACCCTATATCCAAGGACAAGGGTGTCTCTCCTGTGGTGGTTACAGAGTGCTCATCTTCTAGAGGGCCGCAGATTCGGCATTCAGTTTTGGATGTTGGTGACCACGGAGGCCAGCCCGAGAGGCTGGGGAGCAGTCACACAAGGAAAAAATTTCCAGGGAGTGTGATCAAGTCTGGAGATTTTTCTCCACATAAATATAGCTAAGGGTAAATTTATAATGCTCTAAGCTTAGCAAGACCTCTGCTTCAAGGTCAGCCGGTATTGATCCAGTGGGATAAAACATCACGGCAGTCGCCCACGTAAATAGACAGGGCGGCACAAGAAGCAGGAGGGCAGTGGCAAAAACTGCAAGGACTTTTCGCTGGGCGGAAAATCATGTGATAGCACTGTCAGCAGTGTTTCATTCCGGGAATGGAAACTGGGAAGCAGACTTCCTCAGTAGGCACGACCTCCACCCGGCAGAGTGGGAACTTCATGGGGAAGTTTTCCACATAATTGTAAACCATTGGGAATTACCAAAGGTGGACATGATGGCGTCCCGTCTGAACAAAAAACGGGACAGGTATTGCGCCAGGTTAAGAGACCCTCAGGCAATAGCTGTGGACGTTCTGGTAACACCGTGGGTGTACCAGTCGGTGTATGTGTTCCATCCTCTGCTTTTCATACCTAAGGTACTGAGAATTATAAGACGTAGAGGAGTAAGAACTATACTCATGGCTCCGGATTGGCCAAGAAGGACTTGGTACCCGGAACTTCAAGAGATGCTCACAGAGGACTTATGGCCTCTGCCGCTAAGAAGGGACTTGTTTCAGCAAGTACCTTGTCTGTTCCAAGACTTACCGCAGCTGCGTTTGACGGCATGGCGGTGGAACGCCGGATCCTAAGGGAAAAGGCATTCAGGAAGAGGTCATTCCTACCCTGGTCAAAGCCAGAAAGGAGGTGACCGCACAACATTATCACCACATGTGGCGAAAATATGTTGCGTGGTGTGAGGCCAGGAAGGCCCCACGAAGAAATTTCAACTCGGTCGATTCCTGCATTTCTTGCAAACAGGAGTGTCTATGGGCCTCAAATTGGGGTCCATTAAGGTTCAAATTTCGGCCCTGTCGATTTTTCTTCCAGAAAGAATTGGCTTCAGTTCCTGAAGTCCAGAAGTTTGTCAAGGGAGTATTGCATATACAACCCCCTTTTGTGCCTCCAGTGGCACTGTGGGATCTCAACGTAGTTCTGGGATTCCTCAAAACACATTGGTTTAAAACCAGTCAAATCTGTGGATTTGAAGCATCTCACATGAAAAGTGAACATGCTCTTGGACCTGGCCTGGACCAGGCGAGTGTCAAATTGGTGGTTTTTTTTCTCAAAAAAGCCCATATCTGTTTGTCCATTCGGACAGGGCAGAGCTGCGGACTCGTCCCCAGTTCTCTCCCTAAGGTGGTGTCAGTGTTTCACCTGAACCAGCTTATTGTGGTGTCTTGCGCCTACTAGGGACTTGGAGGACTCCAAGTTGCTAGATGTGGTCAGGGCCCTGAAAATATAGGTTCCAGGACGGCTGGAGTCAGGAAAACTGACTTGCTGTTATCCTGTATGCACCCAACAAACTGGGTGCTCTTGCTTTTAAGCAGACTTTTGCTAGTTGGATGTGTAATACAATTCAGCTTGCACATTCTGTGGCAGGCCTGCCACAGCCAAAATATGTAAATGCCCATTCCACAAGGAAGGTGGGCTCATCTTGGGCGGCTGCCCGAGGGGTCTCGGCTTTACAACTTTGCCGAGCGGCTATTTAGTCAGGGGCAAACACGTTTGTAAAATCCTACAAATTTGATACCCTGGCTAAGGAGGACCTGGAGTTCTCTCATTCGGTGCTGCAGAGTCATCCGCACTCTCCCGCCCGTTTGGGAGCTTTGGTATAATCCCCATGGTCCTTTCAGGAACCCCAGCATCCACTAGGACGATAGAGAAAATAAGAATTTACTTACCGATAATTCTATTTCTCGGAGTCCGTAGTGGATGCTGGGCGCCCATCCCAAGTGCGGATTATCTGCATTACTTGTACATAGTTACAAAAATCGGGTTATTATTGTTGTGAGCCATCTTTTCAGAGGCTCCGCTGTTATCATACTGTTAACTGGGTTCAGATCACAGGTTGTACAGTGTGATTGGTGTGGCTGGTATGAGTCTTACCCGGGATTCATAAATCCTTCCTTATTGTGTACGCTCGTCCGGGCACAGTACCTAACTGAGGCTTGGAGGAGGGTCATAGGGGGAGGAGCCAGTGCACACCACCTGATCCTAAAGCTTTACTTTTTGTGCCCTGTCTCCTGCGGAGCCGCTATTCCCCATGGTCCTTTCAGGAACCCCAGCATCCACTACGGACTCCGAGAAATAGAATTATCGGTAAGTAAATTCTTATTTTCTTTCACTGCTGGGAGAAAAAAGCAAAACCCAGTTACACAGGTTCATTTGCATTTCAATGGCCCATCTCACAAGTAGTAGTTAAACAGGCTCTTGAAGGGAGAAAGAGAGAAAAAAAACCCACAACTTTGTTTTATTTGTGTATTTCCTAAATCAAATATTCATTTTACTATTAACTTATATTAAACTCTATCTGAACCACTTATGATTGACTATGATATGGATTAAATAAATGCATTAAAAACTCATTAAATGATGATTTCTTTTTGACAATGGATGGCTGATTATTTCCCGAGTCAACTGAAAATCAGCCATTCAGGGGGGGGGGGGGGGGGGAATTTGACCTTCCCAAAATGGCCGCTGCTCCTCCCCCTTCCACATCCATGAGGTTTACACAAAATGGAGGACAGACCATGCGGCTTCTTTTGTCACAAAGAAAATCATCATTCCAGCCCCTTAAGTTATTCTAGGCCTGAGCTAAAAATAAAACTATCAAGCCATGCAGAGCGACCAAAAATACTTTTAAACCTATTTAAACAGACAAGCAATCCAATCTGCGTGTGCAGTTGGCATCAAATAAAAATAAAAACCAGATTTAAAAAGACAATAGCTTAATGTTCCTACCTTCTTCGGATTCCACCAGCATCCCTACAAACCAAAAGAATCAGACGCAGACTCTCATCTGATCAGCACTACAAGATACTACCTTTCCTCCCTTTGCTGATCGATAAAGTCTGCGCGTTTTCGCCTGACTGCGGATATGAGGTGGACCGGACTTGAGCCCCCAATTGATAGTCGGTTATCTACCTTTTAACATTAGCTATATACTAATACCGTGTAGCTGTAATGGCCGCTAATCCACGTGCACGTGATACGCTCTCCGTACGCTATTTGCGTATGAAGGCCTCGCACGTGGTACGCAAATTACGTACACGCTACGCTGGGTGTACGGAATACACACAGCGAGCGTACACACAGACAGCAACCTTTATAAACTTTAAACACAGAATATGTTCACACTGTTTACCTTGGTACTGTAACACTGTAATAATGTACTGCTTATAGACCTTCTTAACCTTGTTAATATAAAAGCTGCTTGAGCGATTGAGACGCTCCAAATACCCTCAGCAATGTAATAAACACACAATACCTTGCTGAGGTTCCAAAACCTTTACTAACGAGATTTAGTTATGCAAAAAGGGAAAATACAGTTAACATCTTACACACTACAGGCTAACATCAATATCTAACAGAATAACTACACAAATATACAATAGCGTCACAATCCTAACACTAACAGATAGAGAGAGAACGTGGCAAAATACAGTCAGAGAATAAGGTGGTCACAGAGAGAACTTACACACTGGGGAATGATCGCTGCGCAGTCCTGGTCACCAGCTCCCTAGTTAGTCAATGATGAAAACCTTTTGTGGAGAGTAGACTGAGCTGGTCCAGTCTGGCTGTTCCTTATATACACTGCATACAGTACACTACAAAGGTACCTATATCTCATTGTTCATTGGACACAGGAATCTGTCAAACACATTACAACAAAAGGTCATAGGTTTGTTTGAACAGGTGGGCTGTGACTATTCCAGACTGCTCAGGTGGGAGGGAATCTCAGGATTCCCACCACATGGACAATGAACCGCAAATACAGTAAATGTCCAGAAACTATTTATAGACATAACTATACGCAGGAGCAATTAATCTCTACCTAACCAGCACCGGATTGTTTCTAATAAAATACTCTTCGGTTAGGTACCAAACACCATCGCTCAGACCCTATCTGACCCTTCGTATCATGCAAAGAGGAATTCCTTTGTTCATGAACCAGTTATACTAAACAAACTTAGTTATTATTAAGGGGACCATTACCTATAAAACATACTATTCGGATTAACTATGTAACGATCGAGTCGCCCACCAGACGCACACAAACTCTACCGTAAATGCACATACCACGCGCCTGAGCGCACGACCGTGGAGGCGCCGTCACGCAACTGCGAATATGCGCACGCACGGGAGAGAATGTGCAGCGGGCAAGCGCATGGGGTTAATATATGGCAACGTGCAGCATGATATTTTTCGACTTTGACACAGGATGGTTTGAAAAATAACAAGAGCTGGTTGGTTGGTACTTTATCACCTGTACAATTTATCACTTTTCAAGGCTTAGTACTTCTGGCCCTTTTAAGTGCTCCACTTTATAACTTTTAAGACTTAATACATTTGGCCCATAGTCTTTCCAATTTTAAAATTAATTCAGCTAAAACAGAAGGAAGTTCTTTTAATGTCGACCCTCACTGGGGCGGATCCAGAAGAAAATGATAGGGGGGGGCACCATGGAAGGGGCAAGTACATTTGCGTGCGGCTTCGGTGCATGTGAGGTGGCGCTTCTTATACAATGCCCACAGTTGTAGCGCTCATTATGCAATGTCCACTGTACTGGTAGTGCCCCTTATATAGACCCCATAGTAGTGGTGCCCCTTATGCAATGCCCGTATTGCCCCCAGTAGTAATGTTGCCTGTAGTAATGCCCGCAGTCATTTAGCGCCCTAGTAGTTATGCCCCTGCAGTTATGACCCCAGTAGTTTATCCCCCCCCCCCTTTAGTTTAGCCTCCCAGTGGTAATGCCCCCAGTAGTTTGCCTGCTTGTAGTTTAGCCACCAGTAGTAATGCCCCCTGTAGTTTGCCCCATTGTAGTTTAGCCCCTGTAGTTTTGCCCCCCTTGTAGTTTAGCTTCCAGTAGTAATGCCGCCAGTAGTTTGGCCCCTGTAGTTATCCCCCTGTAGTTATGCCCCCAGTAGTTTGGCCCCCCTGTTGTTTAGCCCCCAAGTAGTAATGCCCCTGTAGTTACGCCGCCAGTAGTAATGCCCCTGTAGTTACGCCGCCAGTAGTAATGCCTTCCTGTAGTTTGCCCCTTTGTAGTTGGCCCCCAGTAATAATGTCCCCCAGTAGTTTGCCCCCAGTAGATGCTCCCCAGTAATAATGTCCTCCAGTAGTTTGCCCCCAGTAGTAATGCCCCCTAGGAGTATGCCCCCAATAGTGCAGTGCCAAATTCACAATTGCACCCACAGTGCCAGATCCACAAATGCCCCCACAGTGCCAGATCCACAAATGCCCCCACAGTGCCAGATCCACAAATGCCCCCACAGTGCCAGGTATACAAATGCCCCCACAGTGCCAGGTAAACAATTGCCCCCACAGTGCCAGGTAAACAATTGCCCCCACAGTGCCAGGTAAACAATTGCCCCCACAGTGCCAGGTAAACAAATGCCCCCACAGTGCCAGGTATACAAATGCCCCCACAGCAGGTATACAAATGCCCCCACAGCAGTGCTGCAGCTGCTTACCGCTGCTGCTGCTTCTCTGCCCGGCTCTGAGGGTGTCAGGAGGAGAGCGCGGCTATTTCTGGCGCCAGACGGCGTGTAGGACTGCAAACTAGCCGCCGGTTCGTGAGCCAATCAAAGCTCGTGGACCGGCGGCTCCTGATTGGCTGCCGGTCCGCGCGCTCTGATTGGCTCACGAACCAGCGGCTGGTTTGAAGTCCGCCAGACATAGCCGCGCTCTCCTCCTGACAGCTGAGACACGCTGCCGCCGGACTGATGACAGGGGGGGGCACGGGCCCGAGTGCCCCCCCTCCCCCTGGATCCGCCACTGGACCCTCACACCCTTCATTTCCTTAAGGCTAATTACAGTTTCTGTTGGCAAGCTGATAAACTTGGGTAAGTGTTCCTTACCTACATTTGCCATGATACAGGTATGGCACAGCTATGGAGACTGGGAAACAGGGAGCGGTGCTGCCACTGCTATTGTTTTCTGCTGCACAGTCTCTTTATCACCCTCTTGCTCCCCTCACTGCTGGATCTACTGATATGAGTACTGATTCCATTGCTCTGGTTTCTCTCTTCCTGATCACTGTGCTTGGTGTAGTTGTGGCTATGATAATATATGTTGAGATAAGGAAGAGAGTAGTCAGGCTTAAGCTGGGTACACACTACACAATGGGCAGTATTCAATGATATATCACGCCCAATCTCCTTTCCAAAGTGATCCCCGTTATCTTGCATATCGCGCCCATAGTAATCAGGTTTAGCTGCGTAACCGGTTGGGCGTCCTCGCTACCCTGGGAGTAGTAGGCTGAAATTATTATACCACGCCCATCAGCAGAAACAGAATGGGTGTGGAAGGGGGTGAAAGTATTGAATACCACCCAATGTGTTTACACAGCAACCTCACGCACAATGAAACTTGTCAGACAGCCGGCATCTGCAAAGTGCATACACACTTGCCAATGGCAGCGGCTTTGCTGCGTCCAGCAGTACGGCCCTCGCTAGTGATGTCTTTCTTCGGCCCTGCATGTAGGGCCAATTGATGATGTCACTGACGACGCTCGGGAGCATGTGTGTATCCACATTTAGACTAGAGATGAGCGGATTCGGTTTTACTCGGTTCTCAAAACCGAATCTTATTGGCTCACGGATGTCACGTGTTTTGGATAGCCAATAAGATTCGGTTTTGAGAACCGAGTAAAACCGAGTAAAACCGAATCCGCTCATCTCTAATTTAGACATCATTTACTTCTCCTGTACAGCTATGATCTGCAGAAGTGATACATGAAGCTGAGCAAGAGTTACTGGGTCAAGAGACAAAGGTAAAACATTGCTGCACAAGTGGATATCACCAATATGGAAATAAACTGGATTAACCTGCACACTCAAATACATAGATATATATTGGTTGTAGAGCCAATAAATAGAAGAAAGGTTACCCCAATAATTGTCACTGTATATTCCTAATTATAGCGGGGGGGTGCTACCTAGGACAACTAATTATATAATCAAGAACACAGAAAAAATGAACGGGGTTGTATCTATAAGGTGCACACTATATATATATTTATATATATATATATATAATGTGTGTGTGTGTGTGTGTGTGTGTATATATATCTAAAATATTTCTGCAGCGGTGTACACTCGTATTCCGCAGGGAATAACATTGGGTGTAGAGTTGGATCTTGATCCGAGGCACCAACAGGCTAAAGCTTTGACTGTTCCCAGGATGCATTGCACCGCCTCCTCTATAACCCAGCGCAGGTCACTAATGGGGGCTGCGCTAGGCAGCCCTGAAAAGAGCTTTTTTAGAAGACTTCAAGGGCCGCAGCACTTTCTATGTCATTCTGACATGCTGTGCTGCGGCTCCATCACCTCCCCCAGCAGCGCTGCATACTCCTGCGGCCTGGTTCCTGGGTATTTGTAGCGGAGGTGCACTGGACTGGCACACACAGCTGACGCGCTCCTGGATTGCGTGGCTGCACATCAGAGAGGAGGTAAGAGGGTCCCCCAGGTGTGACCCACCGGTAAATCGCGGTCCCAGAAGTCAGACCGTGCCACTGGCGTGGACACTGTACTGCACAGGGACCCCACTATATCCACCAGGGCAGGGAGCACAGGTCGGATTTACTAAAATCTATTTAATATAGGCTCCATAGTACCCGGTGGTGAGGCCCAGGATAGGGGATAAGGAGCTAACCTGTAGCCCCTCCTCCAGGTGCCATCTACTGCTGGTGTTCCTGCCCTGGAGCTGTATTTCTCTCTCCTTGACAGATTATGGCGCCATCTTCATTACTAGCTGGGCTGATCTCCGGGACTGCAGGGCTCTGTCTCCTCTGTAAAGCCGCCTGTCTCATAAGCGCTGTACATTTACAGACACTTAAGTATTCTACATGTCATTTTAGACAGTGTTCGTTAAGAAGCGTACTGCTTTCTGAATATTTAGTACAAGTATTCTGTGATATAAATCCAGTATCTACTGTGCATTGTTATATCTATACTCATACATATTTATATTTACACTGCTCAAAAAAATAAATGGAGCACTTAAACAACACAATGTAACTCCAAGTCAATCACACTTCTGTGAAATCAAACTGTCCACTTAGGAAGCAACGCTGATTGACAATCAATTTCACATGCTGTTGTGCAAATGGAATAGACAACAGGTGGAAATTATAGGCAATTAGCAAGACACCCCCAATAAAGGAGTTGTTCTGCAGGTGGGGACCACAGACCACTTCTCAGCTCCTATGCTTTCTGGCTGATGTTTTGGTCACTTTTGAAAGCTGGCAGTGCTTTCACTCTAGTGGTAGCATGAGACGGAGTCTACAACCCACACAAGTGGCTCAGGTAGTGCAGCTCATCCAGGATGGCACATCAATGCGAGCTGTGGCAAGAAAGTTTGCTGTGTCTGTCAGCGTAGTGTCCAGAGCATGGAGGCGCTACCAGGAGACAGGCCAGTACACCAGGAGTTGTGGAGTAGGCCGTAGGAGGGCAACAACCCAGCAACAGGACCACTACGTCCGCCTTTGTGCAAGGAGGAGCACTGCCAGAGCCCTGCAAAATGACCTCCAGCAAGCCACAAATGTGCATGTGTCTACTCAAACGATCAGAAACAGACTCCATGAGGGTGTTATGAGGGCTCGACGTCCACAGGTGGGGGTTGTGCTTACAGCCCAACACCGTGCAGGACGTTTGGCATTTGCAAGAGAACACCAAGATTGGCAAATTCGCCACTGGCGTCCTGTGCTCTTCACAGATGAAAACAGGTTCTCACTGAGCACATGTGACAGAGTCTGGAGACGCCAAGGAGAACGTTCTGCTGCCTGCAACATCCTCCAGCATGACCGGTTTGGCAGTGGGTCAGTAATGGTGTGGGGTGGCATTTCTTTGGGGGGCCGCACAGCCCTCCATGTGCTCGCCAGAGGTAGCCTGACTGGCATTAGGTACCGAGATGAGTTCCTCAGACCCCTTGTGAGACTATATGCTGGTGCGGTTGGCCCTGGGTTCCTCCTAATGCAAGACAATGCTGGACCTCATGTGGCTGGAGTGTGTCAGCAGTTCCTGCAAGACGAAGGCATTGATGCTATGGACTGGCCCGCCCGTTCCCCAGACCTGAATCCAATTGAGCACATCTGGGACATCATGTCTCGCTCCATCCACAAACGCCACGTTGCACCGCAGACTGTCCAGGAGTTGGCGGATGCTTTAGTCAAGGTCTGGGAGGAGATCTCTCAGGAGACCATCCGCCACCTCATCAGGAGCATGCCCAGGCGTTGTAGGGAGGTCATACAGGCACATGGAGGCCACACACACTACTGAGCCTCATTTTGACTTGTTTTAAGGACATTACATCAAAGTTGGATCAGCCTGTAGTGTGTTTTTCCACTTTAATTTTGAGTGTGACTCCAAATCCAGACCTCCATGGGTTAATAAATTTGATTTCCATTGATAATTTTTGTGTGATTTCGTTGTCAGCACATTCAACTATGTAAAGAACAAAGTATTCAATAAGAATATTTAATTCATTCAGATCTACGATGTGTTATTTTAGTGTTCCCTTTATTTTTTTTAGCAGTGTGTATATATATATATATGTATATATAAAATCTCAAATCAAAGAAAAGGAGCGCTCCATAGTGCGTATCAGTGTTACAATCGTAATTTATTACAGCAATCCAACACACATGAGATGAAAACACGTACCGCAAGTGGCGGTATAAACCACCGTGAGTATTACATGTGCAAAATCAATGCCGGACTTCACCGTTTGTAGACGTTACTTCTCAGCTGCACATTAATCACCCCGCTAGGCCACACCTCTACCGGTTTCGTCACTCAAGACTTCGTCAGAGGGCTGGCCTAGCATTGCTCAGTCTATTTCAACTCCACCGGACCAATCCCGGCCACGGGGGAGTGACAATGTGTACATAATTCACAAATGCTAAACACCTTTTCTCTAACGTCCTAAGTGGATGCTGGGGACTCCGTAAGGACCATGGGGAATAGCGGCTCCGCAGGAGACTGGGCACATCTAAAGAAAGCTTTAGGACTAACTGGTGTGCACTGGCTCCTCCCCCTATGACCCTCCTCCAAGCCTCAGTTAGATTTCTGTGCCCGACGAGAAGGGTGCACACTAGGGGCTCTCCTGAGCTTCTTAGTGAAAGTTTTAGTTTAGGTTTGTTATTTTCAGTGAGACCTGCTGGCAACAGGCTCACTGCATCGAGGGACTAAGGGGAGAAGAAGCGAACTCACCTGCGTGCAGAGTGGATTGGGTTTCTTGGCTACTGGACATTAGCTCCAGAGGGACGATCACAGGTTCAGCCTGGATGGGTCCCGGAGCCGCGCCGCCGGCCCCCTTACAGAGCCAGAAGAGCGAAGAGGTCCGGAGAAAGCGCCGGCAGAAGACGTTCCTGTCTTCAAATAAGGTAGCGCACAGCACTGCAGCTGTGCGCCATTGCTCTCAGCACACTTCATACTCCGGTCACTGAGGGTGCAGGGCGCTGGGGGGGGCGCCCTGAGACGCAATAATACATGACAGAAATACCTTACATGGCAAAAAAAATGCATCACATATAGCTCCTGGGCTATATGGATGCATTTAACCCCTGCCAGAATATACAAAAAAACGTGAGATAAGGCCGCCGAAAAGGGGGCGGAGCCTATCTCCTCAGCACACTGGCGCCATTTTCCCTCACAGCTCAGTTGGAGGGAAGCTCCCTGACTCTTCCCTGCACTACAGAAAGGGTTAAAAAAAGAGAGGGGGGCACTATTTAGGCGCAGTATTAAAACATACAGCAGCTATAAGGGGAAAAACACTTATATAAGGTTATCCCTGTATATATATAGCGCTCTGGTGTGTGCTGGCATACTCTCCCTCTGTCTCCCCAAAGGGCTAGTGGGGTCCTGTCCTCTATCAGAGCATTCCCTGTGTGTGTGCTGTGTGTCGGTACGTTTGTGTCGACATGTATGAGGAGAAAAATGATGTGGAGACGGAGCAGAGTGTCTGTAACAGTGATGTCACCCCCTAGGGGGTCGACACCTGAGTGGATGTACTGTTGAAAATTACGTGACAGTGTCAGCTCTATATAAAAAAAAACAGTGGTTGACATGAGACAGCCGGCTACTCAGCTTGTGCCTGTCCAGACGTCTCATAGGCCGTCAGGGGCTCTAAAGCGGCCGTTACCTCAGATGGCAGATACAGACGCCGACACGGATACTGACTCCTGTGTCGACGGTGAAGAGACAACCGTGATTTCCAGTAGGGCCACACGTTACATGATTGAGACAATGGCAACTGTTTTTATACATTTCTGATAATACGAGTACCACCAAACAGGGGTATTATGTTCGGTGAGGGAAAAACTACCTGTAGTTTTCCTGAATCTGAGAAATAAAATGAGGTGTGTGATGATGCGTGGGTTTCCCCCCGATAACAATTGATAATTTCTTAAAAAGTATTGGCTGCATACCCTTTCCCACCAGAGGTTAGGGTGCGTTGGGAAACACCCCCTAGGGGGGATAAGGCGCTCACACGCTTGTAAGAACAAGGGCTCTACCCTCTCATGAGATGGCCGCCCTTAAGGATCCTGCTGATAGAAAGCAGGAGGGTATCCAAAAAGGTATTTACACACATACTGGTGTTATACTGCGACCAGCAATCGCCTCAGCCTGGAGGTGCAGTGCTGGGTTGGCATGGTCGGATTCCCTGACTGGAAATATTGATATCCTAGATAAGGATAGTATATTATTGCCTATAGAGCATTTAAAAGATGCATTTCTATATATGCATGATGCACAGCGGAATATTTGCCGACTGGCATCAAGTATAAGTGCGTTGTCCAATTCTACCAGTAAAATGGTCAGGTGATGCGGATTCCAAACGGCATTTGGAAGTATTGCCTTTGAAAAGGGACATTTGGGGTCGGTCTTTTAGACCTGGTGGCCACGGCAACAACTGGGAAATCCACGTTTGTACCCCAGGTCGCCTCTCAAAATAAGACGCCGTATTATCAGGCGCAGTCCTTTGTTGGCAAGCGGATAAAAGGTTCCTCTTTTCTGCTCGTGACAGAGGGAGAGGAACAAGGCTGAAGAGATTAGCCAGTTCCCAGGAACAGAAACCCTTTACCGCCTCTGCCAAGCCCTCAGTATGACGTTAGGGCCTTACAAGCTCAGGCACGATGGGGGCCCGTTCTCAATGAATTTCAGTGCGCAGTGGGCTCACTCGCAAGTAGACCCCTGGATCCTTCAGGTAATATCTCAAGGGTACATATTGGAATTCGAGACGTCTCCCCCTCGCCGTTTCCAAAAGTCGGCTTTACCGACGTCTCCCTCTGACAGGGAGGCAGTTTTGGAAGCCATTCACAAGCTGTATTCCCAGCAGGTGATAATCAAGGTACCCCTCCTGCAACAGGGAACGGGGTATTATTCCACACTATTGTGGTACCGAAGCCAGACGGCTCGGTGAGACCGATTCTAAATCTAAAATCTTTGAACACTTACATACAGAGGTTCAAATTCAAGATTGAGTCACTCAGAGCAGTGATTGCGAACCTGGAAGAAGGGGACTACATGATGTCTCGGGACATCAAGGATGCTTACCTTCATGTCAAAATTTACCCTTCTCACCAAGGGTACCTCAGGTTATGGTACAGAACTGTCACTATCAGTTCAGACGCTGCCGTAGGGATGGTCCACGGCACCCCGGGTCTTTACCAAGGTCATGGCCGAAATGATATCCCTTCGAAGGAAGGAAATTTTAGTTATCCCTTACTTGGACGATTCCCTGATAAGGGTAAGATCCAGGGAACAGTTGGAAGTCGGTGTAGCACTATCTCAGGTAGTGTTGCGGCAGCACGATTGGATTCTCAATATTCCAAAATCGCAGCTGGTTCCGACGACTTGTCTTCTGTTTCCTAGGGATGTTCCTGGACACAGTCCAGAAAAAAGGTGTTTCTCCCGGAAGAGAAAGCCAGGGAGTTATCCGAGCTAGTCAGGAACCTCCTAAAACCGAACCAAGGCTCAGTGCATCAATGCACAAGGGTTCTGGGTAAAAATGGTGGCTTCCTACGAAGCAATCCCATTCGCTAGATTCCACGCAAGAACTTTCCAGTGGAACCTACTGGACAAATGGTCCGGGTCGCATTTTCAGATGCATCAGCGGATAACCCTGTCACCAAGGACAAGGGTATCCATCCTGTGGTGGTTGCAGAGTACTCATCTTCTAGAGGGCCGCAGATTCGGCATTCAGGACTGGGTCCTGGTGACCACGGATGCCAGCCTGCGAGGCTGGGGAGCAGTCACACAGGGAAGGAATATCCAGGGCTTAGGGTCAAATAAATATCCTGAAGCTAAGGGCCATTTACAATGCTCTAAGCTTAGCAAGACCTCTGCTTCAAGGTCAGCCGGTGTTGATCCAGTCGGACAACATCATGGCAGTCACCCACGTAAACAGACAGGGTGGCACAAGAAGCAGGAGGGCAATGGCAGAAGCTGCAGGGATTCTTCGCTGGGCGGAAAATCATGTGATAGCACTGTCAACAGTATTCATTCCGGGAGTGGACAGCTGGGAAGCAGACTTCCTCAGCACGACCTCCACCCGGGAGAGTGGGGACTTCACCCAGAAGTCGTCCACATGATTAAAAAACTCGACAGGTATTGCGCCAGGTCAAGAGACCCTCAGGCAATAGTTGTAGACGCTCTGGTAACACCGTGGGTGTACCAGTCAGTGTATGTGTTCCCTCCTCTGCCTCTCATACCCAAGGTACTGAGATTGATAAGATGGAGAGGAGAAAGCACTATATTCGTGGCTCCGGATTGGCCAAGAAGGACTTGGTAACCGGAACTTCAAGAGATGCTCACGGAGGATCCGTGGCCTCTACCTCTAAGAAGGGACCTGCTCCAGCAAGGACCCTGTCTGTTCCAAGACTTACCGCGGCTGCGTTTGACGGCATGCCGGTTGAACACCGGATCCTGAAGGAAAAAAGGCATTCCGGATGAAGTCATCCATATCCTGATCTAAAGCCAGGAAGGATGTAACCGCAAAAACATTATCACCGCAATTGGCGAAAATATGTTGCGTAGTGCGAGGCCAGTAAGGCCCGACGGAGGAAATTCAACTGGGTCGATTCCTACATTTCCTGCAAACAGGAGTGTCTATGGGCCTGAAATTGGGGTCCATTAAGGTTCAGATTTCGGCCCTGTCAATTTTCTTCCAAAAAAGAACTAGCTTCAGTCCCTGAAGTTTAGACGTTTGTAAAAGGGGTACTGCATATACAGCCTCCTTTTGTGCCTCCAGTGGCAATTTGGGATCTCAATGTAGTTTGGGTTCCAAAAGTCACATTGGTTTGAACCACTTAAATCTGTGGAGTTAAAATATCTCACATGGAAAGTGGTCATGCTGTTGGCCCTGGCCTGGGCCAGGCGCGTGTCAGAATTGGCGGCTTTATCCTGTAAAAGCCCTTATCTGATTTTCCATTCGGACAGGGCGGAATTGAGGACTCGTCCTCAGTTTCTCCCTAAGGTGGTTCCAGCGTTTTCACCTGAACCAACCTATTGTGGTGCCTGCGGCTACTAGGGACTTGGAGGAATCCAAGTTGCTGGATGTTGTCAGGGCCCTGAAAATATTCCAGGACGGCTGGAGTCAGGAAATCTGACTCGCTGTTTATCCTGTATGCACCCAACAAGCTGGGTGCTCCTGCTTCTAAGCAGACTATTGCTCGTTGGATTTGTAGTACAATTCAGCTTGCACATTCTGTGGCAGGCCTGCCACAGCTAAAATCTGTAAAAGCCCGTTCCACAAGGAAAGTGGCTCATCTTGGGCGGCTGCCCGAGAGGTCTCGGCTTTACAACTTTGCCGAGCAGCTACTTGGTCAGGGGCAAACACGTTTGCTAAATTCTACAACTTTGATACCCTGGCTGAGGAGGACCTTGAGTTCTCTCATTCGGTGCTGCAGAGTCATCCGCACTCTCCCGCCCGTTTGGGAGCTTTGGTATAATCCCCATGGTCCTTACGGAGTCCCCAGCATCCACTTAGGACGTTAGAGAAAATAAGAATTTACTTACCGATAATTCTATTTCTCATAGTCCGTAGTGGATGCTGGGCGCCCATCCCAAGTGCGGATTGTCTGCAATACTTGTACATAGTTATTGTTACAAAAATCGGGTTATTATTGTTGGGAGCCATCTTTTCAGAGGCTCCTCTGTTATCATACTGTTAACTGGGTTCAGATCACAAGTTATACGGTGTGATTGGTGTGGCTGGTATGAGTCTTACCCGGGATTCAAAATCCTTCCTTATTGTGTACGCTCGTCCGGGCACAGTATCCTAACTGAGGCTTGGAGGAGGGTCATAGGGGGAGGAGCCAGTGCACACCAGTTAGTCCTAAAGCTTTCTTTAGATGTGCCCAGTCTCCTGCGGAGCCGCTATTCCCCATGGTCCTTACGGAGTCCCCAGCATCCACTACGGACTATGAGAAATAGAATTATCGGTAAGTAAATTCTTATTTTCATATGATGCTCATTATAACTACAAAAGTGCACATAGTATTACACGTAAAATTGCATATATCACTAACATATAAAAACTATTTTTACAATAATAAAAAAGAGCCGTAATGAATAAAACATAGCAGTGATAAATAAGTAAAACCGTACCACTGCCGGGGATAGCAAGCTGGAATTGACTCCCAAGAATAAATAGCCTTCACATTTCCTGACATGTCAATTCATTTAATAAACGGGATAATATCGAACCCCTTATTTAGGCCGACAGGTGACAGCGTGTTTAAAGTCAATATCCAGTAAGTTTCTCGTTTAGCTAAAAGTTTTAATCTATCACCTCCTCTTGGATCTAAAACAACTTGTTCTAACCCCATAAATCTCATCAAATGAGGATTACTATTCTGGCATGTTTTAAAATGGCGAGGAACACTGTGATTGTCAAGTCTGTTTTTAATATTTCTGTAATGCTCTAGAATCCGTAGTTTAAGTACTATCTTGGTCTTACCAATATATTTTTTCCCGCAGTTACAGATTAACATATATATTACAAATGTGCTGTTACAGTTAATAAAACTCTTCACCTTATATTCATTTTTCCCCAGACTATCTTTAACATTTTTTGTTCCTACTAACCCATGTGAACACATTTTGCAACCGCCACAAGTATAATAACCTTCATTTTTTTTGCAAAAAACTATTAACCCCCATATTCCACTGGAGGTGGCTCACTCGGTGCCAAATATGAAGACTAAGTTTGGTTTCTCTTACGTCCTAGAGGATGGTGGGGACTCCGTAAGGACCATGGGGTATAGACGGGCTCCGCAGGAGACATGCGCACTATAAAGAACTTTAGAATGGGTGTGCACTGGCTCCTCCCTCTTTGCCCCTCCTCCAGACCTCAGTTAGATCCTGTGCCCAGAGGAGAGAAGCAGACCTACTTAAATGATAGGCTCTGCTTCTTAGGCTACTGGACACCATTAGTTCCAGAGGGTCGGAACGCAGGTCTCACCCTCGCCGTTCGTCCCGGAGCCGCGCCGCCGTCCTCCACACAGAGCCGGAAGATAGAAGCCGGGTGAGTATAAGAAGAAAGAAGACTTCAAAGGCGGCAGAAGACTTCAGATCCCACACACAACACACACGACAGGCACTGATGGGTGCAGGGCGCAGGGGAGGCGCCCTGGGCAGCAATAATAAACCTCTAGGACTGGCTAACTGGCATATATAGGCTGCGGAGGCAATGTATATTAAAATCCCCCGCCAGTATTGAAAAATTGAGCGGGACCGAAGCCCGCCGCTGTGGGGGCGGAGCTTGATCCCACAGCACTAACCAGTACCATTTTCTCAACAGCACACTGCAGAGAAGCTGGCTCCCCAGACTCTCCCCTGCTGAATACGGTGACACAGGGCACAAAAGAGGGGGGGGGGCACTTGTAAGGCGCAGTGAGTGTATAGATATACATATAATTATATGAAAGCGCTGTTTATCTGGGAATCTCGTTTCCAGGGTCAGTTGGCGCTGGCATACTCTCTCTCTGTCTCTCCAAAGGGCCTTATTGGGGAACTGTCTCCATATAAGTATATCCGTGTGTGTGTGGGGTGTCGGTACGCATGTGTCGTCATGTCTGAAGCGGAAGGCTCATCTAAGGAGGAGGTGGAGCAGATGATTGTGGTGTCTCCGTCGGCAACGCCGACACCTGATTGGTTGGACATGTGGAATGTTTTAAATGCAAATGTAGCTTTATTACATAAGAGATTAGACAAAGCAGAGTTCAGGGATAATACAGGGAGTCAATCAATGGCTTTGACGGTGTCACAGGGCCCTCCAGGGTCTCAAAAACGTCCCCTATCCCGAATAGCAGACACTGATACCGACACGGATTCTGACTCCAGTATCGACTACGATGATGCAAGGTTACACCCAAGGGTGGCCAAAAGTATTCATTATATGATTATTGCAATAAAAGATGTTTTGCGTATCACAGATGACCCCTCTGTCCCTGACACGAGGGTACACATGTTTAGGGAAAAGAGACCTGAGGTAACGCATTCAGCTCATGAGATGGGGGAAAGGTTATTTGAAAAGGCTTGGGAAACTCCAGACAAGAAGCTGCAGATTCCCAAAAGAATTCTTATGGCTTATCCCTTCCCTGCACAGGACAGGGTACGGTGGGAATCATCGCCCAGGGTGGACAAGGCTTTAACGCGATTATCCAAGAAGGTGGCAGTACCGTCTCCAGACACGGCAACCCTCAAGGATCCTGCTGATCGCAGACAGGAAACGACTTTAAAATCAATATATACACATACGGGTGCTTTACTCAGACCGGCAATAGCATCGGCTTGGGTTTGTAGCGCGGTAGCAGCTTGGACAGATACCTTGTCAGCTGATATTGATACCCTAGATAGGGATACCATTTTATTGACCTTAGGTCACATCAAAGACGCAGTCTTATATATGAGAGACGCTCAGAGAGACGTTGGGCTGCTTGGGTCGAGAGCCAACGCCATAGCGATTTCTGCTAGGCGAGCACTGTGGACCCGCCAATGGACGGGTGATGCCGACTCAAATCGGCATATGGAAGTTTTGCCTTTCAAGGGGGAGGTTTTATTTGGGGAAGGTCTCACGGACCTGGTTTCCACAGCTACCGCAGGTAAATCTACTTTTTTGCCTTATGTTCCCCCACAGCAAAAGAAAACACCACAGTATCAGATGCAGTCCTTTCGGTCGCATAAGTCCAGAAGAGGTCGGGGCTCTTCCTTCCTCGCCAGAGGTAATGGTAGAGGGAAAAGAATGCCTGCTACGGCTAGTTCCCAGGAGCAGAAGTCCTCTCCGGCTTCTACTAAATCCACCGCATGACGCTGGGGCTCCACTGAGGGAGTCCGCGCCGGTGGGGGCACGTCTTCGACTCTTCAGCCACGTCTGTGTTCAGTCGGACGTGGATCCTTGGGCGATGGAAATTGTATCCCAAGGCTACAAGCTGGAATTCAAAGACGTGCCTCCTCGCCGATTCTTCAAATCGGCTTTACCAGCTTCTCCCCCAGAGAGGGAGATAGTTTTAGCTGCAATTCAAAAGCTGTGTCAACAGCAGGTGATTATCAAGGTTCCTCTAATACAACAGGGAAAAGGGTACTATTCAACCCTATTTGTGGTCCCGAAACCGGATGGCTCGGTCAGACCCATTCTAAATTTAAACTCCCTAAACCTGTACTTGAAACGGTTCAAGTTCAAGATGGAATCACTCAGGGCAGTTATCTCCAGCCTGGAAGGGGGGTTTTATGGTGTCACTGGACATAAAGGATGCATACCTTCACGTCCCCATATATCCTCCTCATCAGGCATACCTGAGATTCGCTGTACAGGACTGTCATTACCAGTTTCAGACGTTGCCGTTTGGGCTTTCCACGGACCCCGAGGGTTTTCACCAAGGTAATGGCGGAAATGATGGTGCTCCTACGCAGAAAAGGAGTCACAACTATCCCGTACTTGGACGATCTCCTGATAAAAGCGAGATCAAAGGAACAGTTGCAGAAAAGCGTGTCGCTCTCCCTGAGAGTGCTGCAGCAGCACGGCTGGATTCTAAATCTACCAAAGTCACAGTTTGTTCCGACGACTCGACTGTCTTTCTTAGGCATGATTCTGGACACATAACGAAAGAGGGTTTTTCTCCCGATGGAAAAAGCCCAGGAACTCCAGAACATGGTCAGAGACCTGTTAAAACCGAAAAGAGTGTCAGTCCATCAATGCACTGGAGTACTGGGGAAAATGGTGGCGACCTACGAAGCCATCCCCTTCGGCAGGTTTCATGCGAGGACTTTTCAGTGGGACCTTCTGGGCAAGTGGTCCGGGTCCCATCTTCAAATACATCAGAAAGTAACCCTGTCCCCCAGGGCCAGGGTGTCTCTCCTGTTGTGGCTGCAGAGTGCTCACCTTCTAGAGGGTCGCAGGTTCGGCATTCAAGACTGGGTTCTGATGACCACGGACGCGAGCCTCCGAGGATGGCGAGCAGTAACACAAGGAAGAAATTTTCAGGGACTATGGTCAAGCCAGGAGGCTTGTCTACACGTCAACATACTGGAATTGAGGGCCATATACAACGGCCTGCGACAAGCGGAGAATCTTCTTCGCGACCTACCGGTTCTGATTCAATCAGACAACGTCACAGCCGTGGCTCATGTAAACCGCCAAGGCGGGACAAGGAGCAGAGTGGCAATGGCGGAAGCCACCAGGATTCTACGCTGGGCGGAAAATCACGTAAGCGCTCTGTCAGCGGTATTCATTCCGGGAGTGGACAACTGGGAAGCAGACTTCCTCAGCAGACACGATCTCCATCCAGGAGAGTGGGGTCTTCATCAAGAAGTTTTTGCAGAGATAACAAGTCTTTGGGGACTTCCTCAAATAGACATGATGGCGTCACGCCTCAACAAGAAGCTTCGGAGGTATTGTGCCAGGTCAAGGGACCCTCAGGCAGTGGCGGTGGACGCCCTGGTGACACCATGGGTGTTTCAGTCGGTCTATGTATTCCCTCCTCTTCCTCTCATCTCAAAAATATTGAGAATCATAAGACGAAAAAGAGTACAGACAATACTCATTGTTCCAGATTGGCCTCGAAGGGCCTGGTATTCAGATCTTCAGGAGATGCTCACAGAAGATCCATGGCCTCTTCCTCTCAGGGAGGACCTGTTGCAGCAGGGGCCCTACGTGTTCCAAGACATACCGCGGTTACGTTTGACGACATGGCGGTTGAATGCCGAATCCTAGCTAGGAAAGGTATTCCAGAGGAAGTCATCCCTACTCTGATAAAGGCTATGAAGGAGGTGACGGCGAAACATTATCACCGTATCTGGAGGAAATATGTATCTTGGTGTGAAGTCAAGAATGCTCCTACGGAAGATTTCCACCTGGGCCGTTTTCTCCACTTTCTACAGACAGGAGTGGATATGGGCCTAAAGTTAGGCTCCATAAAGGTACAGATTTCGGCCCTATCTATATTCTTCCAGAAGGAATTGGCTTCTCTCCCAGAAGTCCAGACTTTTGTAAAGGGAGTGTTACACATCCAGCCTCCTTTTGTGCCCCCAGTGGCACCATGGGACCTTAACGTGGTGTTACAGTTCCTAAAATCTCACTGGTTTGAACCTCTTCAAACTGTTGAAATAAAATGTCTCACTTGGAAGGTGGTCATGTTGTTGGCCTTGGCATCTGCAAGGCGGGTGTCCAAATTGGCGGCTTTGTCTCATAAGAGCCCCTATCTCATTTTCCATGTGGATAGAGCAAAGTTGAGGACTCGCCCTCAATTTTTACCTAAGGTGGTGTCATCGTTTCATATGAACCAACCTATTGTAGTGCCTGTGGCTACGGGAGACTTGGAGGATTCCATGTCCCTTGATGTAGTCAGGGCCTTGAAAATTTACGTAGCCAGGACAGCTCGGATTAGGAAAACAGGCACTGTTTGTCATGTATGCAGCCAACAAAGTTGGCGCTCCTGCTTCTAAGCAGACTATTCCTCGCTGGATCTGTAACACGATTCAGCAGGCTCATTCTACGGCTGGATTGCCGTTACCGAATTCGGTAAAGGCCCATTCCACTAGGAAGGTGGGCTCTTCTTGGGCGGCTGCCAGAGGCGTCTCGGCTTTACAACTTTGCCGAGCGGCGACTTGGTCGGGGTCAAACACTTTTGCTAAATTCTACAAGTTTGATACCTTGGCTGAGGAGAACCTCCTGTTTGCTCAATCGGTGCTACAGAGTCGCCGCACTCTCCCGCCCGGTCTGGAGCTTTGGTATAATCCCCATGGTCCTTACGGAGTCCCCAGCATCCTCTAGGTTGTAAGAGAAAATAAGATTTTAAACCTACCGGTAAATCTTTTTCTCCTAGTCCGTAGAGGATGCTGGGGGCGCCCGTCCCAGTGTGGACATATTCTACATGACTTGTATATAGTTGTTGCTTACATAAGGGTTATGTTACAGTTGGGATCAGTCGTTAGCTGATACTGTTTTGTTCATACTGTTAACTGGTTGCGTATATTCCAGGTTATACGGTGTAGATGGTGTGGGCTGGTATGAATCTTGCCCTTAGATTAACAAAAATCCTTTCCTCGTACTGCCCGTCTCCTCTGGGCACAGTTTCTCTAACTGAGGTCTGGAGGAGGGACATAGAGGGAGAAGCCAGTGCACACCCATTCTAAAGTTCTTTATAGTGCCCATGTCTCCTGCGGAGCCCGTCTATACCCCATGGTCCTTACTGAGTCCCCAGCATCCTCTACGGACTAGGAGAAAAAGATTTACTGGTAGGTTTAAAATCTTATTTTCTCTGGAACGTTTTCCCCCAGTATCGGATCCATCTTAATCACATGCCAGTGTTTATCCAATATTTTCCGAATACTGGCCCCTTGGATGTTATATTGTGTTACAAAAGGACATGTGAATTGTTTTTTACTTGCATCTAGATCTATTGTTTCTTAATATTGTATTAAATCTTTTCTTTCCAAAAGTCTTGTTCTATCCAGAGCTGAATCTATTACAGTCTGTGGATAACCTTTCTCCTGGAAACGTTTAATAAAAATATGTTATTGTTCTTCAAATTTCTCAACCAGATTACAATTTCTTCTCAGTCTCAATAGCTGTGAAAAAGATAAAAAAAAAAAAGTCCATCTGTTATACTCCAGATAATTATTGATCCCTACAGGTTTAAAATATGTACAAGTATCAACCCCCAATAAATCCATATTCACACTTAGATCCACCTTACTAACACTATAAGTGAAACTTAGATTATATTCATTCTGATGTAAGTAATAATCAAAGTTTCCAAATAGTTCTTCTGACTCATCCAACACAATTAGCAGGTCATCGATATAACGTTTATATATAACCAAATTCTTCTTATAAGGATTGTCATTATAAATACATTCCCGTTCCCATTCACCAAGGTATAAATTGGCAAAACTTGGGGCGCAAATCGTCCCCATCGCTGTCCCACAGCGCTGAATGTAATACTCCCCCAAAAAAGTAAAATAGTTGTGCTGCAAAACAAAATCTAAACAATCCAATAAAAAATCTGACCTGATATTTTGTATTTCCGGATCCCTGGATAACACCGTCTTAATGCATTGCTGCAGGATGGATGTATATAGTGAATTAATATCAATGGTCCCCCATAAATAACCATCTTTCCAAACAAAATTTTCAAAAACCTGTAAGATAGACGTTGAGTCTCTCACGTAGGATGTCAATAGAGGAATGTATTCTTTTATATTAATATCCACAAACTCTGAGACTCTTGCTGTGAAGGACTCAATTCCCGATACAATCAGGCGGCGCGACCCGATTTTTATGACTTTTTGGCAAGTGATATAGAATTGCCACTCGGGGATTTTCATTCCACATGTAACTGTTTTCATCTCTACTAATTAAACTATTATCCAATACTTTCTTCAGTAACCCCTGTAATTTAGTCACAAACTCCTGCGTGGGATCCTTCCTAATTTTTTCATAGGATGTAGAGTCGGAAAGTAATCTTTGCATTTCATTTACATAATTATCTCTATCCATCAGCACAAGTCCCCCCCCCCTTATCTCTATCCATCAGCACAAGTCCCCCCCCCCCCCCACCCCTTAGCTTGTTTAACAACTAGCTCCTTATTTGTAGTTAATTCTTTAAGCGCAGTAAATTCGGCTTTAGACAAATTTCTCTCATCTAGTCTCTCCAAATCTTTCTTCACTAGCTGGTGGAATAAATCCAGGTGTGATCCTCTGGATTCTACAGGATAACAAGTGCTTTTATTTTTTAACCCTGTGGTGTTAGCCACTTTCCCATTGTCCCAGTTTTTAACAGCAGCTTGACCTTTATTCTTAATAAAATGCCTTTGTTGGAATTATGGTGCCACGGTATATGTCAGAATTGTACAAACTCAATGTGAGTAAAGCCATACGTACTCTAACTGATGACATTAAGGGATGGGAACGCTTGCCGCTGTCATACTTGGGCAGGGCTAATCTACTTAAAATGGTGGCTATCCCACGAATATTATACCCACTACAAACGCTCCCTGTATTGTTGACAAAAATGGATACGCAATTGATTAATAAACTTATCAGAACCTTTATATGGAATGGGGGCCATGCATGTATTGCTTTGCGTAAACTTGTCCAACCCAAATCCAATGGAGGGATCAATTTCCCCGATGTGGTGGTTTATAATCAGGCTGCGCTTTTGAGACATTTGAGGGATTGGCTACAAAACAGCTCTGTTTACACGAATACATCCCTGGAACAAACTTTTTAACAAACATAGGGGTAAATTTACTAAGATTCGTATTTTCCCGTTTGAGGTTTGAGGCTTCACCCCTGGCCTTTGGGTGGCTGGAGGGGGGGACCCCTTGATTTAAGGGGTTCCCACTCCTCCAGGGTACCCCGGCCAGGGATGACTAGTTGGGTATTTAATGCCACGGCCGCAGGGCGCTGTATAGAAGTGACCCCCGGCTGTGGCATTATCTGTCCAGCTAGTGGAGCCCGGTGCTGGTTTCAAAAATACGGGGGACCCCTACGCTTTTTGTCCCCAATATTTTTGGAACCAAGACCAGGCGCAGAGCCCGGTGCTGGTTGTTTAAATATGGGGGAACCCCTGTCAATTTTTTCCCCATATTTTTGCAACCAGGGCCGGCTCAAAGAGCCCGAGGCTGGTTTGGTTTAGGAGGGGGGACCCCACGCATTTTTTAAAAAAAAATTAAAACATTTCCCACCCCTTCCCACTGAAAAACATGCACGGATCTCATGGATCCGTGCATGCCTATACAAACACGGGATAAAAAATCAGGTCTGTTTTTTTTTAGCACTTTTTCACGATTTGTATTTCATCACAGCAGTGTTTGGCTATTGTCGGCAGTGTTTGTGTTTTGCACTTTTTAGTAAATGACCGATTTCTACCAAATTGCAGGCGTATTTGACCGATGGTGTATTGATTCGTGATTTTTTCCTAGGACTTCCAAAATATTACGAATGCCCTCATCACTGCCGTGATTTTTGCTTAGTAAATTACCGAGATTACACTTTGAAGAAAAAACGGCATCTCGGTCAAAATCGGGACCTTAGTAAATATATCCCATAGACTTAACGTGTTTCCTCCACCAACATGATCAGGAAATTCCAGACCATATTAAGTCGAACCTGCTTTTGTGGTCTACCAGGAGAATATGGCACATCTTGCGCCACAATGCGAAATTTAATCAATATCATTCCTTGCATTTACCTTTACTCAAAAACCCTGAGTTCTTGGACGGCATGGCTGCTCACCCCTTTACTGTGTGGAGTGAGGCTGGTATAACATCGATTCGATCATTGGTATCTGTGGAGGACCACCGCCTGTTAACTTTTTCTGAGGTATCTACGAAACATGCTATGGTTACCCCATTTCCCCTCCCATTTTTGCAAACACGATTTTATATCAGACATGTTCTGACGCATTTTGCGGAAGGGGATTGGACTAACTCCCTAGACAGCCTCTTATTGCACCCTGTACCTAGTCATAAAGCCATATGTATACATTATACATTTCTAAGAACAATATTAGATCATGCTACTATAACAGGCGGTATGTCCAAATGGTTGACTCACTTTCCTGGTCTGACTATACCCATAATGGAAAAAGCCCTATTATACTCCCGAAAGGTCCTCTCTGCGAGTATGTACACCAAATTATTTCTAAATGTATATCATAATACTTATTTCTCTAACGTCCTAGTGGATGCTGGGGACTCCGTAAGGACCATGGGGAATAGACGGGCTCCGCAGGAGACATGGGCTTTTTAAGAAAGAATTTAGATTCTGGTGTGCTCTGGCTCCTCCCTCTATGTCCCTCCTCCAGACCTCAGTTTGAATTTGTGCCCGGACGAGCAGGGTGCTGTTCAGTGAGCTCTCCTGAGCTTGCTGTAAGAAAGTATTTTGTTAGGTTTTTTATTTTCAGGGAGCTCTGCTGGCAACAGACTCCCTGCATCGTGGGACAGAGGGGAGAGAAGCAGCCCTACTCTCTGAAGATAGGTCCTGCTTCTTAAGCTACTGGACACCATTAGCTCCAGAGGGATCGTACACAGGATCTCACCCTCGTCGTCCGATCCCAGAGCCGCGCCGCCGTCCCCCTCGCAGAGCCGGAAGACAGAAGCCGGGTGAGCATGAGAAGCAAGAAAACTACGAAATCGGCGGCAGAAGACTCCGGTCTTCACTGAGGTAGCGCACAGCACTGCAGCTGTGCGCCATTGCTCCCACACACACCTCACATACTCCGGTCACTGTAAGGGTGCAGGGGGGGGGCGCCCTGGGCAGCAATTGGGACCTCTTTTGGCAAATGTACACATATATACAGTTGGGCACTGTATATATGTATGAGCCCCCGCCAAGTAAATGTATATTTAAGCGGGACAGAAGCCCGCCGTCGAGGGGGCGGGGCTTCTTCCTCAGCACTCACCAGCGCCATGTTTTTTCTCCACAGCACCGCTGAGAGGAAGCTCCCCAGCCTCTCCCCTGCAGATACACGGTAGAAGAGGGTAAAAAGAGAGGGGGGGCACATAATTAGGCGCAAAAATCAATATAAACAGCAGCTACTGGGTTAACATTAAGTTACTGTGTTATTCCTGGGTTAATAGCGCTGGGGTGTGTGCTGGCATACTCTCTCTCTGTCTCTCCAAAGGGCCTTGTGGGGGAATTGTCTTCAGATGAGCATTCCCTGAGTGTGTGGTGTGTCGGTACGTGTGTGTCGACATGTCTGAGGTAAAAGGCTCCCCTAAGGAGGAGATGGAGCAAATGTGTGTGTGAGGGGTGTCTCCGTCGACAACGCCGACACCTGTTTGGATATGTGTAATTAAGTGCTAAGGTGAATTTATTGCACAAAAGATTAGAGAACACACAGGGAATCTACCCATGTCTGTCCCTATGTCGCAGAGACCTTCAGAGTCTCTCAATGCTCACTATCCAAAATAATAGACACTGATATCGACACGGATTCTGACTCCAGTGTCGACTACGATAATGCAAAGTTACAGCCAAAATGGCAGGAAAGTATTCAATATATGATTATTGTAATAAAAGATGATTTGCATGTAACTGATGACTCATCTGTCCCTGACACAAGGGTACACATGTTTAAGGGGAAGAAATCTGAGGTTAATTTCCCTCCTCTCATGATGAAAAAGAGCGGGAATCTCCAGACGAGACTGCAGTTTCCCACAAAGAATTCTCAGGGAGTATCCTTTCCCTACTAGGGCCAGGATACGATGGGAATCTTCCCCTAGGGTGTCATGTTTGCCCAAAAGGTAGCCCTGACTTAACAGCTATCCTCAGGGATCCTGCAGATAGCGTGCACATTCTGGTACACTACTCAGACCGGCGATTGTGTCGGCATGGGTTTATAGCGCTGTAGCAGCGTGGACAGGTACCTTATCAGCAGAGATTGAGACCCTAGTATGTATGTATATATATATATGTTTATATATAGATATATAGATATATATTAAAGATGCTGTCTTAAGATATATATATATATATATATATATATATATAAAAACATGCCCAAAGAGACATTAGTCTACTGGGTTCTAGAGTCAACGCTATGTCGATTTCTGCTTGACGTGTCCTGTAGAATATGCAATGGACAGGTGATGCCGACTTAAGAGGCATATGGAAGGCTGAGGATTGTGTGGAGAAGGGATCTCGGACCTGGTCTCCACGGCTATAGCTGGTAATTCTGATCTTTTGCCTTATATTCCTGCACAGCCTAGGAAAGCACGACATTATCAAATGCAGCCTTTCGATCACAAAGAAACAAGAAAGTCAGAGGAGCGTCCTTTCTTGCCAGAGGCAGAGGAAAGAAGCTGCACAACACAGCTAGTTCCCAGGAACAGAAGTCCTCCCCGGCCTCTACAAAATCCACCGCATGTCGCTGGGACTCCACAGGCGGAGCTAGGCCCGGTGGGGGCACGTCTTCGTAATTTCAGTCACAAGTGGGTTCACTCCCTGTTGTATCCCTGGGCAATAGATATTATGTCTCAGGGATACAAGCTGGACTTTGAGGAGATGCCCCCTCACCGACGGCCCTGCCGGCTTTACCCCCACGAAAGGAAAATAGTGTTAACTGCAATTCACAAATTGTATCTTCATCAGGTGGTGGTCAAGGTTCCCCTCCTTCAACAAGGAGGGGGTTCTTATTCGACCATGTAGTCCCGAAACCGGACGGTTCTGTCAGACCAATATTGAATTTAAAATCCCTGAACATATACCTGAAAAGGTTCAAGTTCAAGATGGAATCGCTAAGAGCGGTCATCGCAAGCCTGAAAGGGGGAGATTTTATGGTGTCTCTGGACATAAAGGATGCATACCTTCATGTCCCCATTTATCCACCTCATCAGGCGTACCTCAGATTTGCGGTACAGGATTGTCATTACCAATTTCAGATGTTGCCGTTTGGTCTCTCCACGGCCCCGAGAATCTTCACCAAGGTAATGGCGGAAATGATGGTGCTCCTGCGGAAGCAAGGTGTCACAATTATCCCGTACTTGGACGATCTCATAAAAGCGAGATCAAGAGAGCAGTTGCTGAACAGCGTATCACTTTCTGTGGAAGTGTAACGGCAACACGGCTGGATTCTAAATATTCCAAAGTCGCAGTTGGTTCCTACGGCTCATCTGCCTTTCCTAGGCATGATTCTAGACACAGACCAGAAAAGGGGTTATCTCCCGATAGAGAGAGCTCAGGAGCTCATGACACTGGTCAGGAACCTATTAAAATCAAAACAGGTGTCAGTGCATCACTGCACTCGAGTCCTGGGAAGGATGGTGGCATCATACGAGGCCATTCCCTTCGGCAGGTTCCATGCGAGGACCTTTCAATGGGACTTACTGGACAAGTGGTCCGGATCACATCTTCAGATGCATCGGTTAATCACCCTATCCCCCAGGGCCAGGGTGTTTCTCCTGTGGTGGCTGCAGAGTGCTCACCTTCTCGAGGGCCGCAGATTCGGCATTCAGGACTGGGTCCTGGTGACCACGGATGCAAGCCTCCGAGGGTGGGGAGCAGTCACACAGGGAAGAAATTTCCAAGGTCTGTGGTCAAGTCAGGAGACTTGCCTTCACATCAACATCCTGGAACTAAGGGCCATATACAACGCCCTACATCAAGCGGAGACCTTGCTTCGCGACCAACCGGTTCTGATTCAGTCAGAAGCCACCAGAATTCTTCGCTGGGCGGAGAATCACGTAAGCGCACTGTCAGCAGTGTTCATCCCGGGAGTGGACAACTGGGATGCAGACTTCCTCAGCAGGCACGACCTCCACCCGGGAGAGTGGGGACTTCATCAAGAAGTCTTCACGCAGATTGCAAGTCGGTGGGAACTGCCACAGGTGGACATGATGGCATCCCGCCTCAACAAAAAGCTACAGAGGTATTGCGTCAGGTCATGAGACCCTCAGGCGATAGCTGTGGACACATTGGTAACACCGTGGGTGTTCCAGTCGGTCTATGTATTTTCTCCTCTTCCTCTCATACCCATAAGGAAAAGAGGAGTGAGAACAATACTCATTGTTCCGGATTGGCCAAGAAGGACTTGGTATCCAGATCTGCAAGAAATGCTCACAGAGGACCCGTGGCCTCTTCCTCTAAGACAGGACTTGTTGCAACAAGGGCCCTGTCTGTTCCAAGACTTACCGCGGCTGCGTTTGACGGCAGGGCGGTTGAACGCCGGATCCTAGTGGAAAAAGGCATTCCAGATGAGGTCATTCCTACGCTGATAAAGGCTAGGAAGGACGTGACAGCTCAACATTATCACCGTATATGGCGAAAATATGTTGCTTGGTGTGAGGCCAGGAATGCCCCTACGGAGGAATTCCAGCTGGGCCGTTTCCTTCACTTCCTACAGTCATGAGTGACTTTGGGCCTAAAATTGGGTTCCATTAAGGTCCAGATTTCGGCCCTATCCATTTTCTTTCAAAAAGAGCTGGCTTCTCTTCCTGAAGTTCAGACGTTTGTGAAGGGAATGCTGCGTATTCAGCCCCCTTTTGTGCCCCCGGTGGCACCTTGTGATCTTAACGTGGTGTTGAGTTTCCTGAAATCCCACTGGTTTGAACCACTCAAAACGGTGGAATTGAAATATCTCACGTGGAAGGTGGTCATGCTACTAGCATTGGCTTCGGCTAGGCGTGTGTCAGAATTAGCGGCTTTGTCACATAAAAGCCCCTATCTGGTTTTCCATGTGGTTAGAGCAGAATTGCGGACCCGTCCACAATTTCTGCCAAAAGGGTTTTCATCCTTTCATATAAACCAACCTATTGTGGTGCCTGTGGCTACGACTGACTTGGAGGATTCCGAGTTACTTGATGTGGTCAGGGCTTTGAAGGTTTATGTAGCCAGAACGGCTAGGGTCAGGAAAACAGAATCTTTGTTTATCCTGTATGCTTCCAACAAGCTTGGTGCTCCTGCTTCAAAGCAAACTATTGCTCGCTGGATCTGTAACACGATTCAGCAGGCTCATTCTGCGGCTGGATTACAGCTGTGCTGAGCGGCTACTTGGTCAGGTTCAAACACTTTTGCAAAGTTCTACAAGTTTGATACCCTGGCTGAGGAGGACCTTGTGTTTGCTCATTCGGTGCTGCAGAGTCATCCGCGCTCTCCCGCCCGTTTGGGAGCTTTGGTATAATCCCCATGGTCCTTACGGAGTCCCCAGCATCCACTAGGACGTTAGAGAAAATAAGATTTTACTTACCGGTAAATCTATTTCTCGTAGTCCGTAGTGGATGCTGGGCGCCCGTCCCAAGTGCGGACTTCTTCTACAATACTTGTATATAGTTATTGCTGCAATAAGGGCTATGTTATTGTTGCATCAGGGTTGATCTGATGCTCCGTTGTTGTTCATACTGTTAACTGGGTAAGTTTATCACAAGTTATACGGTGTGATTGGTGTGGCTGGTATGAATCTTGACCTGGATTTCCAAAATCCTTTCCTTGTACTGTCAGCTCTTCCGGGCACAGTTTCTCTAACTGAGGTCTGGAGGAGGGACATAGAGGGAGGAGCCAGAGCACACCAGAATCTAAATTCTTTCTTAAAATGCCCATGTCTCCTGCGGAGCCCGTCTATTCCCCATGGTCCTTACGGAGTCCCCAGCATCCACTACGGACTACGAGAAATAGATTTACCGGTAAGTAAAATCTTATTTTATCCCCATTATGGCATTTCCATATGGGAATGTCAGAAACACACTCGTGCCCAAAATGCCACCAGAGTGAGGCAGATACCTATCATTGTTTATGGGCATGTCCCATTGTGCAATATTTCTGGCACCTCATTAGAAGATACGCAAAAGCTAAACTAATAACTTATGTGCCATTTACCCCATAATGGGCGATTTTGGGTATCGTTGATCCTACTCTCCGAATACCATTGGAATGTAAAAAACGATTGATAGCCCTCAGTGCAGCGGGGAAAAAGACGATGGTACAAGGTTGGATAGACAGCATGCCTCCACAGATACCTTTATTTCTGACTAAACTGCACCACCTATTCCGGATGGACTGGGTGGAAGCCATTGTAGATAAGGGTAAACAAGTGGGTCGTTTTTTCACTCTATGGGAAGCCTATATTTCCAGTCTACCCCTCACTACGCGGTTGCAAATTCATAATAGTTTAAAGAACACCACGTGGGCGGGCCATCCAGCATGGCTGCTTTTTAGCTGGGCTCCGGCTTGCAGGTTGGAAATCCACCAGCATCCCCTGCTATCCACCCTCTATTCTCCTGAGAGACCCTCTATAGCAACCCCCACATCGTAGGGAACCTGGAGATACCCTGCAAGGGTAAGAGCGTGATTGTATGCCCCCGAAGTTTGGCCTTCAAGGAGACGGCCTGCATGACCGCCGGCGTGGGTTCTGGCGCGAAAAATGGAGGCCTGGTAATACCCATCCTCTGCCGTTCATGAGGGGATCTCCCATTACCTGCAGCCCTTTGGTGGTGACCCATCCGTTTGGTGAAGGTGCAGAGGCTCCGTGTCCTGCTGACAACCCGGCGGCTTCTGCTCCCTGATACTCGACTGCCCCTGCTGCCCCTGGACGCTTTTACAGACTCCCGCGGCTGGCTGCGGTGTAACGCTGCACCGGCGGCGATCTCTGGAGCGGTGGACCTGGCTCGGCTCCCCCCCGCTTCTGATCCCAAGGCTGTGCGGCAGTGTCTGGGGACGGGACCGAACGGCGGGACGAGTTTTGGCTGACGGCGGTGGGGCGCTGAAACGGAGATGGCCCCTGGAGCGGAGGACGCTGACCTGGCTCCCCCCCTGCTTCCATGTCTGCTGCAGTGCCCGGAGGAGAGACTGGAAGACGCGGCGGCGATCGACTGCCGTGACGGGCGCTGGCGGAGCAGAGACAGAGGATCCCGGGAGGCACTTGTCAACGCTGGTGAGGTGAGAGCCTGCTGATCCGAGGCCGATTGATACCTGGGGGGGTGGACGCTGCTGCCCTCGGCGCCCGGGGTGTTGCGACTCCTCTTTTGCCCCTTGGACATTACAGCGGCGGTGAGCGTTGAGGTGAGCCCTGTGCCTGCTCGATTAGACCCCTTGAGAGTGTCTTGGATAAGAGGCTGGGAACTGTCTTTGAGTACAAGCTGGCATAGTGAACACTACTCTGGAGGATAGTGGCGGTTTGAGGTCCTGCCCGTCGCTGACCACGGGCTGCGTGGTCCTACTATCCGGGACTGCATATTTACATGAGACTTACACAGCCCCCTTGTACACTGCTTAATAATTGCCTGTGGTGAGCCTCTCCCTAAACCTTGTTGTAATACCTCATACCTCTTTCCAAAGAGGTGCTCAATCTCTCCTTCTAAGGTGTGGGAACCCTGGCCTCTCTCTTATTCTTCCTTCTGTATCTTGCTGGACTCTCCCCTTTTATTTCTTTTCCTTTTTTCTTTCCCTATTGGCCCACCATTAATACTGTAATTATTGGTAGTGTGGGAAGCTGCCTCATGCGACACTGGTACATGAGTTTATTGAAATCTCTGTAGCCCCTGTGCAGGAATTTCTGAGGTTACATCGCCATCTGGTGGCTAATTAGTTTTAGCATTTAATTGGCTATATTACTCCACTGTTACCTTTTACAAAGCCTTTATCCTGGGGCAATTTATAATATCTCTCCTAATATCTTTCTCACAACTGTTATGCCCTGACATAGGCTTCAACCCGAAGGTTTCAGGGTGCAATGCCTCTGCACTACCTTTACCTGTATTATATGTGTGTTAATGTCTAGTTAAATTTTGTTTTTGCTCCCTAGCTGAGTAGCTCTGACATATCTTCTGACTCAGGCCCTTACGTGAGGTGTTTTATTATCATATATTACAGTGTGTTTGTATAAGAGTCCCCAGCTTATTACACAGAGTAGTCTACGGACCGGGGGATGGACAACCATAAAACTCCAGCGGTTAGATCCTCCCAATCCTCAGTCGCTACAAGAATGAGTAAAAACAAGAACACGGCGGGAAAACCTAACCCCCCCTCCCCCCCAGAGACAGGGAACTCCCGAGACCAAACTCAGGAGGTGGAGGCGCTGCCTGATCAGCCCTTGTTAATACATATGGCCCAAAAGCTCTCCCGGCTTCTCATGCCCCAAATTCACAAGAAACTTGAAAATATCCCTTTAATTGACAAAAGGCTTGAACAGATACAGACACTACTTGATTCGACACTTGCGAAAATTGACCATAACACCTCACGGATCACCTCACTAGAACAGCGGGTTAGTGATGGGGGAAGATCAGATACACACACTCCAGCGATCCACTGACACTCAAGATTCCTCTCTTAAAACTTTGCAGGCAAAAATAAATGAGCTTGAAATCAGGGATAGAAGATCGAATCTACGCTTTGTGGGCATCCCCGAAGCAGTTAAAGACAGACAATTGTCAGATTTTATAACGACTGATATATTCCTGGCTTTGGAAATTATAGATGTCCCATTCTTATCACATATTGAAAGGGTGCATAGGATTGGTCCTGCCCGACCTGATGCTGAAATAAAGCCGAGGCCAGTCATTGCGAAATTCATGGACTTTCGTATGAAGGAACATGTATTGCGCTCTTATCGCAAACTCCCACAATTGGTAGTGCAGGGAAAACGTATTTTGATTTTTCATGATTTCACGGCCTCTGTTGTGCAGAAGAGAAGGGAATTCTCGGATGTTTGCAAAATACTCCATGAGAGCAATACTAGATTCACATTGATGTATCCAGCTAAATTGCGCATTCATGACAATGGTCGCATACTGCTATTTGTCGATCCTGCCACTGCTAAATCCCATGTTACACACATGTTGAACCCTGGAAATTCAACACACCAATACTAGGCATATTGTTGTTCTATACTTTACGCCCTGAGTCGGTTTAACTTTCACATGAGAGAGACATTTAGTCTCATTACATGCTACTCAGCTGGAATTTAAATGTTGCATTTACTTCTGATAGGTTTCTTGCCAGTGCTGCCGTTGTTATTAGTTTGGTTTGGAAAAAATGAAAAATGTTATGTGAAGCAATGTGTGTTTTTTTTTGTTTTTCGTTTTGCCCCTGCCGTGCCTTCCTCACCCGGTCTGTTCCTGAGCTCTATGGTCCAGTATGGTTTCGGTCGTTCCTCTCCGCTCGCTGGGAAGGAGGAGGACGACTCTGTGACGTGATGTTCCCGCTGAAGTGTCACCCTCGGGTGGGTGTAGGTTAATAGACTAATGACCGATCCTAGTGTAAGGACCTCTTCGTCAGATTCATGCTTTAAGATTTTATCCTGGAATGTGGGCGCATTAACTCCCCAATAAAACGTAAAAGAGTTGTCACACACCTGAAGCGGTTTAAACCTCAAATGATATTTCTCGAAGAGACCCACTGGGTGTCGGGCGCCTCCTCTGCTCTTCGGCACTATGGTTAGATAGCTGTGTTTCGGCAGATAACGCGAGGAAGACTAGGGGAGTGGCAATACTATTTAGCAAACACCTACACTACACTGTTTTAAACTCTGTTACTGACCCGGAGGGGCGTTATTTAATTTTGGATGTGGAAATTTGGGGTAACAAATACACACTGGTTAATGTCTACGCACCCAATGGTGAGACAGCTGCTTTTCTCCAAGAATTAAGCTCTCAGCTGTTACAACGCGATAATTTTCAATTTATCCTGGGAGGCGACTGGAATACAGTTGATGATTCCACTATTGATAAACGTCCTGTCCCGCGTACTTCTGGTTCCTCTTTTTGGACACATCTCCAAACGTTAAAAGCCTCCCTTCAGCTTACTGATATTTGGCGTCTCCTCAATCCCTCTGACAGATCATTTACTTTCTTTTCCGAGGTTCATAAATCCTGGTCCAGGATTGACTCAATCTTGGTTGCAGACTCCCTAGTTACGCAAGTCGCGCAAGCTGATATACACAACATTTTGATATCGGACCATGCTCCTGTGACATTGACGCTGCAAAGAACTCTTCAGTCGGGAGGCTCCAGGATTTGGAGATTTCCGAGTTATCTTTATAATTGTGATGATTTTAGGAAATTTTTGATAGTGAATTTGGCCGACTATTTAGACGATAACCTGGAACATTGGGACTGCCCAACTATCCTTTGGGGTGCGGCTAAAGCAGTTCTAAGGAGTCAAATTATTGAGTATGTTCATAGATTGAAAAAGAAAAATTTGGCGATTTATAACGCTTTACAATCAGAATTAACTGATACACTACAGCGTCACCTTACTCTGCAGACTGAGGAGTCTTTGCAGCTTTATCTACAGGCTAAGCAACTCTTAAATGACCATTTGTTAGCGCAAGCAAAGCGGGACGTGGTATTTTCTTCTCGACTACTGGCAAATATGGCTAGGAAAAAAACCACTCGCAAATTCATAACAGCGGTTAGACACCGAGCCTCGGGACGGGTGGTAGTCATGTGACCGCCGGTCGGCTGACCGACAGTCACATGACCTCCTCCGTGAGCCTGACGGCTCACTATCCCGATGGTCGGCATGCCGACCAACAGGGACTATTTCCACTCGTGGGTGTCCACGACACCCATAGAGTGGGAATAGAACCCGTGGCGACCACAGGTCGCCACCGAGCCCGCAGCGTGGCGAGCGCAGCGAGCCCGCAAGGGGCTTGCTGCACTCGCCCCTCCCCGCCGGGATCCCGGCGTCGGTAAGGTGACCGGCGGTCAGGAGACCGCCGGTCACCCGTACTACACCCCTCGGGACAACTCCTTACCAGCTCCCCTGCCATATTAGATAATTTTGAATCTTATTTTGCGGACTTATACTCTGATCTCCCCTTCAGCGAAACTACCCATACCACGCTCCTACCAGACACAGTAGTACCACCAATTACGAATGCACAGTCGGACTTACTGGTGAGAGCTATCACTGAGGAGGAACTAGTCTCGGCAATGTCCAAACTTAAATTGCACAAGTCTCCAGGCCCTGACGGCCTCTCCAATTAATTTTATAAGATCCTTCAGCCTCACGAAGTTCCGACTCTGCTGGAATTGTTCAACGGCCTTTTGCAACATCGCACCCCCTTTCATCACTTCACAACAGCACATACTATTTTAATCCCTAAACCCGCACCGGACCCACAATTGGTGACCTCATACAGGCCCATTACGTTATTAAATACCGACATAAAACTATTTACTAAGATTCTGGCAGATCGGCTACAAACTATTCTCCCCACACTTTAACTAATCACCAGCTTGGCTTTGTTCGCAATACACATTCGGTTAAGGGAATTAGGGCGGCGGTCGCTGCAGTTATAGCTTCTGCTCAATCGCCCCAGTCCAGGAATATACTACTCAGTTTAGACACCACTAAGGCCTTCGATACAGTACTTTGGCCCCATCTATTCAAGGTCTTAGAACGTAGACTATTCCACCAAGACTTCATTGATATTATTCGCTACTTATACAATTCTCCCTCTACTACCCTCTTACTTAATGGACATATTAGCAGCCCGGTGGTTATGCGCCGTGGCACGCGGCAAGGTTGCCCCTTGTTTCCCCTGCTGTTCAACTTGGCCATAGATCCCCTACATCGCTTGCTATTAAGTGATACTCAGTTTCATGGAATTCAGGTCGGTCGCAGAGACCTAAAACTTACTGCATTTGCCGATGATCTACTGCTTTATATTTCAGACCTGGAGGCTTCATTGACCCATATATTTAATTTACTGCAGGCTTATGGACATGTCTCGGGCTTCAATGTTAACTGGGCAAAATCGGTGGCACTCAGATTGGGGAATGGTTCATTTTTGAAGCATGGAGTGAGGAACCTACCATTGCAATGGAGTTCAGACCACATAATTTATCTAGGGATTAGAGTATCGAGAAAGCCGGAGCGATTATATGCCCTAAATTTTACCTCGGCCATCCGAACAATTGAAACAGAACTTGAGACCTGGAAATCCATGCCTTTATCATATATGGGGAGGGCTAGCTTGATTAAGATGATATCGTTCCCCCGTTTGATGTACTTTATTCAAGCCATGCCGCATGTACTTCTACCTAAAGACGTTCAACGTCTCAATTTTCTTTTTAGAAGATTTATCTGGCAGGGAGGGAGACCGCGCATAGCATTGATCAAACTCCAACAGACTGCAGGAAATGGGGGAATTAACTTCCCTAATATTCTCTGGTACTCACAGGCGGCCCAACTAAGATACCTCCATGACTGAATGCACAATGACAACACATACACAAACACAGATTTAGATAGGGAATTTTTACAAGAAGGGGATCTAATTACTTTTCTACATCTGCACGCTGGAGAGGTGCCCGAGGAGCTGAGGGGAAAGCCACTACTGTGGAATATTAAGACGCTATGGACAGATATGCGACATAAACTTGATCTAAATGCCCACAAATCATATCTTCCGTTCATGGCTAATCCTGACTTCCAAGATGGTCGGGCACAATATCCGTTTAATATATATCGGTTGGGGGGGGGTGTCCAAGATAGGTGATTTGGTGGATATGCGGGGCTCGAGGCCGCTCACGTTCCAGGAGGCCACTACTAGATATCCAACTTTGATGGCCTATCCTGTGGCCTTTCTTTTGGCTCAGCACTATGTTTCATCCATTATTAGATGTTTTTCACTTGGGGACTGGGACAATCCGTTGGATAGAATGCTGAAACAAACCCCTAAGGTTCGTAAGGCAATATCGACTGCATATGGGTACTTTAGAAACGTCCTAGACTACTCGAGGGGACGGGGAGGTATTATGTCTTGGAAGGATTGTCTCCCAGACATTGAGACTACGGACTTACTTGCGGCACATGTTAAGGCCTGCAAACTATTTCCCTCTTCTAGGTATAAAGAAATGTCTCTTAATATTTTGCATAGGACTTATTTATCGCCTCATAGACGACACATGATAGGACTTGCTGACACACATGCATGTTGGAAATGTGGCACTCTTCAGGCAGATCTATTTCACTGCCTGTGGACATGCCCTATAATCAGACAGTTTTGGATATATATAAGAAACTACCTGACGGCCAATCTGGTGAACTATTGGAGGTTGTCTCCGGAGTGGGCGCTTTTCGGTATCCTACCACCGAATCAGCGCCTCTCTTTGGACAGTAAAAAGCTGCTGCTGGCAGTTAGTATAGCGGCTAGGAAAGCCATTCTGCAAGTGTGGATAGCTAGAGATCCTCCTACTCTATCATTATTTAAAGCCAAACTATTCTACCTCTTTAGGATGGAATGGATAGGCGTCCTGCTGGAGAAAGATACTAAGATACAAAAAATTTTTGAAGTGTGGGAGAGCGATATAGCGACCTTGTCGACGACAGTTAGGAAACAGCTCCGTGACTCCGTGTCCAATACAGAATGGTTTTTAACTAGAATGGCTGCGGGAGATCCGCCGGTTGTGCTTTAAACTTTACTGTCACTCGAGGCTTCGTGGGCAGATGGGAGGGGAAATAAGGTACGGACACGGGATTTATTTATTTATTTTTTTCTTATGTATAAGTCTGGGTCAATCGACTGAACTGGATTTGAGATCGGTGAAGCCGGTGATACCCGGGGACATGTTTCATGCAGATGTGATACTGTTGCTTGCTTATATTGGATATATCTCTTGATTACGGACTCAACTGTACTCTCCCTTGTATTGTTTTCATATGTTACCCATATACCAATGATTTGAATTACAGTGAATGTTTATGTATGTATTGCATATATTGCTTCAATAAAAAAATTATTTAAAAAAAAAAAAAGAACACCACGTGGTACCAGACTAGATTAGCAGCACAAGACCAACCTGTATCTTTAGTCAGAGGACTAACGATTGATGGCGGCTCCCCTTAGGGCTACCTGTATTATTCATAATAACACGAGTGACTCCAATGAATGATTGTAAACTATGTATCATCTTTTATTATGACACTATTTGACTTTATTGTACAGCGCACAATTGTAAATTTTCCTTCTCTATAAATGCTACTGTATTTACAATATCTCTATATGTACAATCCATGATGTCTCAATAAAAAATAGTTTAAAAAGAAAAAAAATGCCTTTGTAGGGTCATCTTGCGCATATATAAATTTAAATCTATCTGAAGATTCAATTTATTCACACCCACTGCTGGGGCAAATGACAAACCTCTACTTAATACATTTTTCTGATTATCTGTGAGGGGAATCTTTGATAAATTAAATTTTTTCCTAATTGGGGGGTCTTTTCTTGTTGTTTTGCTGTATTTTTTCCTCCTCTTTTACCTCTTCTCTGAAATGTTTTCTGAACATAGAGAGGGGTTCTTTGTTGGGTCTTTCTTGTGGTATATAACCACGGTTTCTCTGCAATCTTCCTAAAAATGACTGATCTTCCCCCCTTTTAGATCCTAATATCTGGAATCTATTCCGTTGAACTATAGGTGAATGATATTTTTCTTTAAATGATCCTCTCCACGCTTTTTCTCTCGGTACACTTTGCCATCTATCCATATTCTGTGTGTTTTTAATCTCAAAACGATTTTCCTTTCTACTTGGGGTTGATATATAGTCTAACTTTTTGAAGGTGTTCCTTTGTTCTCTATATTTTGGTTTTACGTTTCTAAATTAAATATTCGTTGATCTCTCCGGGTTGCAGACCAATTCTTTACCTGGCCTTTTTCATAATCCTCCTTATCCTTCTACTTTGTCCACCTTTGTTCCCATATATTGAACAAATTCTTTAACATCTGCTGCTTTTTGTGTATTTTCTAACTTGCTTTCTACATCCCCACTATCTTTCTCTATTTCTTTAAAAAGTTTTTTTCAAAAACAATAAGACGCATTAACTCTACAGAACATTCATTTAAAATTCTGTCCCATTCCTTGAAAGAATTTTAATTAAACTGACCAAAGGTGGGATTTTTAATTACCCTTAATCCCCTTGGGACTCGACCGCATTTAATGTAGTTTTCCAAGCCTACAATGTCCAACCAGGTCCGTGTTTCTTTTAATAGTAATCTCTCGGCTGTAATGACTATATCCTCATTAGCCAGATCTACTATTGAATCACATGGTGTATCATCACAAAATACTCTCATACATTGCTCTGATCGTTTAGCTCTCAGCTCTGCAAATTTAGACATTCTTTGCAAAAAGATAGATGCAGCAATAAAACTTAATGGATATATAAGTAATTTACAACAAAAAATAGTTTATGCGCAAATACCAGTCCTCTTTGCAAGTTCTTTACTGTGGAAACACAAGTCCCAGCTTCAGCTGTATAAAAGGAGATCATCCACACTTTCCAATGGATTCCAATATGTCCCCTTAAGCACAAAGATTCTTTAAATTGGCATCTCCGCTAAACACCAATACCCACAGTTGGTAATGAATTCTGTAATCAAATCAAAGAAAAGGAGCGCTCCATAGTGCGTATCAGTTTTAAAATTGTAATTTATTACAGCAATCCAACACACATGAGGTGAAAACACGTACCGCAAGTGGCGGTATAAACCACCGTAAGTATTACAAGTGCAAAATCAATGCCGGACTTCACCGTTTGTAGATGGTGCTACTCGGCCGCACATTAACCACCCCGCTGGGCCACACCCCTACCGGTTTCGTCACTCAAGACTTCATCAGAGGGCTGGCCTAGCGTTGCTCAGTCTCTCCATTTTAACTCCACCGGACCAATCCCGGCCACGGGGGAGTGACAATGTGTACATCATTCACAAATGCTAAACACCTTTTCATATGATGTTCATTATAACTAAAAAAGTGCACATAGTATTACACGTAAAATTGCATATATCACTAACATATAAAAACTATTTTTACAATAATAAAAAAGAGCCGTAATGAATAAAATATAGCATTGATAAATAAGTAAAACTGTACCACTGCCAGGGATAGCAAGCTGGAATTGACTCCCAGAAATAAATAGCCTTCACATTTCCTGACATGTCAATTCATTTAATAAATGGGATAATATCGATTTATGGATTAGATCATACATCTGAATTAATTTATTGAAGATATGACATCTTATGCAACAGCTGATACCATCAGAATATAATTCTTCAATTTATTGTCAAAACAACATTTTCTTGTTTATTTGATGTATATGATCCTAAGAAAATAATTTTTATTCATTTGTGTTACAAATATTTGCAACAGTGATAAAGATTTATTGCTAATTTTATTAATAAATAATTTTTAATGTAAATTGTTTTTGATCTTCTGAGGTGGTTATAGCTCCCATGAGAATTTTGTTCTTTTCTCTCATATATAAACAGTTTCCCAAGTGTGCTAAATAAGACTGTATCTACAATGATTCTTCCAGTGTTGTTTCCATAAGTCAGAATTGAATACAGGAGAAGATTTGTATCTGGGAACCTGTAATGGACACCCCTCACCAAGATGGTCACCCAAACAAGAGGCCCAAGGCCAATTAGTAAAAAAAAAATTAATAACACATGTTAGAACAAATACAGTTTTCACATAAAATTCCTCATATAGTGTTTACAAAGATGTATTTAAAATGATGACAATAAAGGATAACCAGGATGTTCGTTGTGTGGTCTTTAACTCTAGATACTCCCTCACCTTTTTCAAGGTGCGAGCTTAAGAGGGAGTATCTTCACAAACTATGCTGGAAACTCCTGACTGACTATCCCAACACGTTTCGTCTTATCGACTTCATCAGGGGTAACAAATATATAAAACAGGCTTATTTGCCATTAATAGATTTGTGTGTTGAGAATCACAACCTTGGGTATAGTGATAAAAAAGGATTCTCTTAAGTTCGCTCCTGATAGGAGCTTTCTTGGTTGTTCCTTTTAGGAATCCTAATGGTCCTAGATATAAAATTCTGCCTTAAAGATAATTATTCGAGACTCCTTTGTGGCGCTCCTTATATGGACTATTGATTGAGGTTCCCTTTAAAAATACTGGCAGTCAGATTTTGACGCACTGCCAAAAAGTATAAAGCTGATTTGTATTGATTTATGGAATCATATTTATGAATATTAATATTTAATATATCATATATGGTATTTAATAAATGGATATATTTTAATTAATATGCGTTTATCATATATATCTGCAAATATATTATGCCAGGCTTTCAAACTAATTGGCTGATAAATATATGCAGTCCTTATACATATGACTTATGAAATTATGAAGTTAAGATTCCTTAAAGAGAGTTCAACCTTGAATATTACCGCTCCTTTTATATGATTATTTATTTATAGGCAGATCAAATCATACAGAATAAGATATACACAGTAGTGATATATATACTAATTATTTATCTATGCCTCCTTAGTTATATAACATAAAACAACATGACACGTTTCACAAAAAGTTTCAATTACTAACATAAAGTGTATACTTGCAAGTACATGATTGCCATCCCAAGGATCATTTCCTCTGCATCTTCTTCATGACTTCTTCTGACTGTAACTCTTCCTCCACTGACGACTCCTGACTCTCTAGCTAACAGGTCTGCTCCTTTTATGTCATATTTCACTAATTCAAACTAGCATAATCCCAGTTTCCAATGGAATAGATAATTATAGGTTTGCCAGATTCCAAGGTGTCATAAAACGTTCTCTGCTCACTCCGTCCCACGGTGGTGAGCATGTAGGGAATTTGGAATCATAAAATTTGGTATTTCTGTATCCATCAGAGATCTACCTTTGTATTGATGTGTAAATGATCTATTTCGCCTAGGCCCTACGGTGTTAGCATGAATGATTGTGACCTGTTTGTAGTGGGTTTGATCCTTTGTTATCATTGCCTCTGGCCAGCAGTATAACTGGACAATAGGCCAGCTGGTTTATAATTGCCAAAGCTATTGCAAATCTTGATTCTGATCTACTGTAAGCACACCTGTGAATTCCAGTGTCCAAAAGAGCTCTCAGTAACCTACCTATTATCATTTATGGCCTAATACCTGGTCAGGCCACAATGACTCTTCATATTGCAGTAAAACATAAATATATATACAGTATAAATATATAAACACATATACAAACCTAATTTCTTAAATCAGCTAAACATTACCTCATACATTCAAACTTATTTCATATCTATTCCTTACTATATATATATATATATATATATATATATATATACTATACTATTCGCTATGGTTACATCACCTATTTATACTAAATTATATTTTAAGTCAGACAATATCTATTGCCCTAATATTATACTAAGTGCGGACAATTACCTATATGGCAACAGTCGCCCCCTTGTGGCCATGAGAAATTATTTTGATTGGCCACACATTAAACTAGCGTGATTGCTTCCAAATACATTTCAAAAAAATATTCCTTCAAAACATAACTTTTGTTGTAACCATAATATAAACAATAAGTGTAATAATAATAACCATTGTGATTTTAAAAATCTCTAAAAATTCTTAGCTTACCTAGCCTTATTTTACTTTTTAACTAAAACAGACCAGACTGAGGTTTTTATTCAGTATTCATGAGGAAAACTAATTTCTACAGACATTTGGAATACTATAGCCCAATTGTATACCTTTTTTCTGTATCTGGATCAATACGTTTGGACATTTTTGCTATTCTTGGCTGTAGCAATTTACTGGGATAAGACTGTCATCTGCGTGGTTTGCTTGCAATTGGAGACGCCTTGCGTTTGCATTATGGAGGCAGTTGGAGTAGAATTCTTCATAGCAGCTGCTCCTTTGCTTGCCATTTCGCTGTTTGAGGCAGAGGGCCGTGTACGTCGAGTGCTGTGTCTTGAACATTCAGTACTTGTGACGACCCTCAGTAATATAGTCTTTAGCCTTGTGCGTCCTTTAAATGTTTTTCCAATGCCGCAGTTGTGACAAGTGTCCATATTGCTTTGCACAAACAGGTTGTGATGCTGAATAGAGCAGCCATATATGAACCAGTGTCTTTTTTTTTTTTCTTTCTTTGCTTGTTAATAGTAGGTCTTAATTGTCTTTGGGCAATAGTACCACAAATGGCTGCGAGTAGTACACCTACTCTGTTTACTGTATTTCCTCACTGAATAAATTACCATGCAGTCTTAAATCTCCTTATGCTACCTTGTCTCTATTTTATATATCTCAATCTAAATTAACCATATATTAGTTTAACCCATATAAAGGCGTTTCCTATCCTACCTATATTTTGACTAATAATGCTATTTAAAATGATTTGACATGTCTATGGCAACATCCTATCAATACAATAAATGAATATAATTTTGCTTCAAACAGATATTAAATATCATTTAGGAATGGCTTTGAATATATCTAATTCCGTCCAGTATTATGTTATATGCAGCCATGTGCATATACAGTGACCCTGTTATGCTACAATTAATTCTCTTAGACTTGTTACAGTCTGTATTAAGAGAATTAATCACCCCACTTAATAATCTTGGCCCAATTTGTTACAACGGGGTATGCCATCCTTTATTAGATATTGAATTACTTTTGAAGCTTTTACAGAGGAAGCATAGATAATCTCTACTGTGTAAAATAAAAAAATATTTACAATATATAATACAATGATATAAAGTATATATCAGACAAATATTTACATATATGTGAATAAAGGTAAATGAAGGGATGAGACAGTTCTGCATAATCACAGTGATGAGATGTACTGTACACTGTTGTGGGTATGTACATGTAGTTTGAAATACAAGTAATAATTACTGTGATGAAAAGGGTTAATGAAAACCTTCCCCTTTCTTGTAAAACTGGAAAAAAATTTGATTTGTCCATTTGTCAGTCTTTAGGGCTGCTATGTGGATTTTGCTGGATTGCAGCGATGAAAGGGTTAATGGAGACCTTTTCCCTTGTAAATTGGAGTCTTTTTGGAGTCTTGCACCATTCTGTATACAGGTTGCCGGGTTTACTACAATTCAAACAAAAAGACATGCAATGAATATCATGGCTATTTACATACTGATTCAGTATTGCTTGCTATGCATTCTGTCCTATCTGCTGTTTTGTTATCAGGTACAGAATTTACCAACGTGTCTTTAAAGATTGAATAACAAACAATTGTTTCTGGCCTGTGCCAATCTTTCCTGTATCATTGTGTGTCAATGACAGCACAATTGTCACTGCAGATATGATGCAGGTTTAATTTGGAAACTGTGGCTGTTTGAACATCAAAGCAAACAATGGCTACATTGGATCTAACAAGTAAAGGAATGATACTACCGTATTCACTTGTGACTATACTCCCTTGTGACGCAGCCTGGGCCCAGACTGTCTTCAACCATAGCGTTTGCTGCTTGGAGTCTGGAAGAATCTTGGAGCTTCTGAAACATACTTTTGTGGGGAGAGAAACTTGTTAGACTTTGCCAAATATGTATTGCAGGTCCCAAGGCTTTCTCTCTTTCCACACCTGTAATAAAATGGTTATGGCACCAGGGCATAAAAACATTCTCATCCTGGTGATACTTTGTGTCATTGTTAATTGGTGTGTAGTTTACAGAATGACACTCTGCATGTGGTCTCTCTGAGAGCATGCAAACATTTGCACCATCACTAGATGTCTCTGAGTGCTCGGTCGGGGTAACAAACATTTGGGAACTTTTTGTGTGGATATGTGCCCCCAAATTAATATCATGCATCAGTCCTTTAAACATGTTTGCAGGTGAATACATTTCAGGGTTTGCAACTGCGGTTACCCTTGGATTTTTCACCATGGAGAACTTTTCCACCCCTATATGCATTTCACAGCTGCTATCTGTGTTTCTCTGACGTCCTAGTGGATGCTGGGAACTCCGTAAGGACCATGGGGAATAGCGGCTCCGCAGGAGACAGGGCACATCTAAAGAAAGCTTTAGGATCACCTGGTGTGCACTGGCTCCTCCCCCTATGACCCTCCTCCAAGCCTCAGTTAGATTTTCTGTGCCCGACGAGAAGGGTGCACACTAGGGGCTCTCCTGAGCTCTTTGTGAAAGTTTTAGTTTAGGTTTATTATTTTCAGTGAGACCTGCTGGCAACAGGCTCACTGCATCGAGGGACTAAGGGGAGAAGAAGCGAACTCACCTGCGTGCAGAGTGGATTGGGCTTCTTAGGCTACTGGACATTAGCTCCAGAGGGACGATCACAGGTTCAGCCTGGATGGGTCACCGGAGCCGCGCCGCCGGCCCCCTTACAGAGCCAGAAGAGCGAAGAGGTCCGGAAAAATCGGCGGCAGAAGACTTTCCTGTCTTCAGATAAAGGTAGGCGCACAGCACCGCAGCTGTGCGCCATTGCTCTCAGCACACTTCACACTCCGGTCACTGAGGGTGCAGGGCGCTGGGGGGGCAGCGCCCTGAGACGCAATAAATCGATAGAAAACCTTTTATGGCTAAAATAAATGCATCACATATAACTCCTGGGCTATATGGATGCATTTAACCCCTGCCAAAACATACAAGAAAACGGATGATAAGGACGCCGAGAAAGGGGCGGAGCCTATCTCCTCAGCACACTGGCGCCATTTTCCCTCACAGCTCAGTTGGAGGGAAGCTCCCTGGCTCTCCCCTGCAGTCACTACACTACAGAAAGGGGTTAAAAAAGAGAGGGGGGCACAAATTAGGCGCAGTATAAACAATACAGCAGCTATAAAGGGAAAAACACTTATATAAGGTTATCCCTGTATATATATAGCGCTCTGGTGTGTGCTGGCAAACTCTCCCTCTGTCTCCCCAAAGGGCTAGTGGGGTCCTGTCCTCTATCAGAGCATTCCCTGTGTGTGTGCTGTGTGTCGGTACGTTTGTGTCGACATGTATGAGGACAAAAATGATGAGGAGACGGAGTAGAGTGTCTGTAATAGTGTTGTCACCCCCTGGGGGGTCGACACCTGAGTGGATGTACTGTTGAAATTGCGTGACAGTGTCAGCTTTGTATAAAAGACAGTGGTTGACATGAGACAGCCGGCTACTCAGCTTGTGCATGTCCAGACGTCTCATACAGGGGCTCTAAAGCGCCCGTTACCTCAGATACAGACGCCGACACGGATACTGACTCCTGTGTCGACGGTGAAGAGACAACCGTGATTTCCAATAGGGCCACACATTGCATGATTGAGGCAATGGAAAAAGTTTACACTCTTCTGATAATATAAATACCACCAAAAAAAAGGGGTATTATGTTTGGTGAGGAAAAACTTCCTGTAGTTTTCCTGAATCTGAGAAATAAAATGAGGTGTGTGATGATGCGTGGGTTTCCCCCCGATAACAATTGATAATTTCTAAAAAGTTATTGGCAGTATACCTTTTCCCGCCAGAGGTTAGGGTGCGTTGGGAAACACCCCCTAGGGGGGATAAGGCGCTCACACGCTTGTAAGAACAAGGGCTCTACCCTCTCTGGAGATGGCCGCCCTTAGGGATCCTGCTGATAGAAAGCAGGAGGGTGTCCTAAAATGTATTTACACACATACTGGTGTTATACTGCGACCAGCAATCGCCTCAGCCTGGATGTGCAGTGCTGGGTTGGCGTGGTCGGATTCCCTGACTGGAAATTTGATATCCTAGATAAGGACAGTATATTATTGCCTATAGAGCAATTAAAAGATGCATTTCTATATATGCATGATGCACAGCGGAATATTTGCCGACTGGCATCAAGTATAAGTGCGTTGTCCAATTATACCAGTAAAGTGGTCAGGTGATGCGGATTCCAAACGGCATTTGGAAGTATTGCCTTAAAAAAAAAGGGAATGTACCCCAGGTCGCCTCTCAAAATAAGACGCCGTATTATCAGGCGCAGTCCTGGTTGGCAAGCGGACAAAAGGGTTCCTCTTTTCTGCTCGTGACAGAGGGAGAGGAAAATGGCTGCAGAGATCAGCCAGTTCCCAGGAACAGAAACCCTTTTCCGCCTCTGCCAAGCTCTCAGTATGACGCTAGGGCTTTACAAGTTCAGGCACGGTGGGGGCCCGTTCTCAATGAATTTCAGTGCGCAGTGGGCTCACTCGCAAGTAGACCCCTGGATCCTTCAGGTAATATTTCAGGGGTACAAATTGGAATTCGAGACGTATTCCCCTCGCCGTTTCCAAAAGTCTGTTTTACCGACGTCTCCCGCTGACAGGGAGGCAGTTTTGGAAGCCATTCACAAGCTGTATTCCCAGCAAGTGATAATTAAGGTACCCCTCCTGCAACAGGGAACGGGGTATTATTCCACACTATTGTGGTACCGAAGCCAGACGGCTCGGTGAGACCGATTTTAAAATCTAAAATCTAAAATCTTTGAACACTTACATACAGAGGTTCAAATTCAAAATTGAGTCACTCAGAGCAGTGATTGCAAACCTGGAAGAAGGGGACTACATGATGTCTCAATAAAAAATAGTTTAAAAAGAAAAAAAAATGCCTTTGTAGGGTCATCTTGCGCATATATAAATTTAAATCTATCTGAAGATTCAATTTATTCACACCCACTGCTGGGGCAAATGACAAACCTCTACTTAATACATTTTTCTGATTATCTGTGAGGGGAATCTTTGATAAATTAAATTTTTTCCTAATTGGGGGGTCTTTTCTTGTTGTTTTGCTGTATTTTTTCCTCCTCTTTTACCTCTTCTCTGAAATGTTTTCTGAACATAGAGAGGGGTTCTTTGTTGGGTCTTTCTTGTGGTATATAACCACGGTTTCTCTGCAATCTTCCTAAAAATGACTGATCTTCCCCCCTTTTAGATCCTAATATCTGGAATCTATTCCGTTGAACTATAGGTGAATGATATTTTTCTTTAAATGATCCTCTCCACGCTTTTTCTCTCGGTACACTTTGCCATCTATCCATATTCTGTGTGTTTTTAATCTCAAAACGATTTTCCTTTCTACTTGGGGTTGATATATAGTCTAACTTTTTGAAGGTGTTCCTTTGTTCTCTATATTTTGGTTTTACGTTTCTAAATTAAATATTCGTTGATCTCTCCGGGTTGCAGACCAATTCTTTACCTGGCCTTTTTCATAATCCTCCTTATCCTTCTACTTTGTCCACCTTTGTTCCCATATATTGAACAAATTCTTTAACATCTGCTGCTTTTTGTGTATTTTCTAACTTGCTTTCTACATCCCCACTATCTTTCTCTATTTCTTTAAAAAGGTTTTTTCAAAAACAATAAGACGCATTAACTCTACAGAACATTCATTTAAAATTCTGTCCCATTCCTTGAAAGAATTTTAATTAAACTGACCAAAGGTGGGATTTTTAATTACCCTTAATCCCCTTGGGACTCGACCGCATTTAATGTAGTTTTCCAAGCCTACAATGTCCAACCAGGTCCATGTTTCTTTTAATAGTAATCTCTCGGCTGTAATGACTATGTCCTCATTAGCCAGATCTACTATTGAATCACATGGTGTATCATCACAAAATACTCTCATACATTGCTCTGATCGTTTAGCTCTCAGCTCTGCAAATTTAGACATTCTTTGCAAAAAGATAGATGCAGCAATAAAACTTAATGGATATATAAGGAATTTACAACAAAAAATAGTTTATGCGCAAATACCAGTCCTCTTTGCAAGTTCTTTACTGTGGAAACACAAGTCCCAGCTTCAGCTGTATAAAAGGAGATCATCCACACTTTCCAATGGATTCCAATATGTCCCCTTAAGCACAAAGATTCTTTAAATTGGCATCTCCGCTAAACACCAATACCCACAGTTGGTAATGAATTCTGTAATCAAATCAAAGAAAAGGAGCGCTCCATAGTGCGTATCAGTTTTAAAATTGTAATTTATTACAGCAATCCAACACACATGAGGTGAAAACACGTACCGCAAGTGGCGGTATAAACCACCGTAAGTATTACAAGTGCAAAATCAATGCCGGACTTCACCGTTTGTAGATGGTGCTACTCGGCCGCACATTAACCACCCCGCTGGGCCACACCCCTACCGGTTTCGTCACTCAAGACTTCGTCAGAGGGCTGGCCTAGCGTTGCTCAGTCTCTCCATTTTAACTCCACCGGACCAATCCCGGCCACGGGGGAGTGACAATGTGTACATCATTCACAAATGCTAAACACCTTTTCATATGATGTTCATTATAACTAAAAAAGTGCACATAGTATTACACGTAAAATTGCATATATCGCTAACATATAAAAACTATTTTTACAATAATAAAAAAGAGCCGTAATGAATAAAATATAGCATTGATAAATAAGTAAAACTGTACCACTGCCAGGGATAGCAAGCTGGAATTGACTCCCAGAAATAAATAGCCTTCACATTTCCTGACATGTCAATTCATTTAATAAATGGGATAATATCGATTTATGGATTAGATCATACATCTGAATTAATTTATTGAAGATATGACATCTTATGCAACAGCTGATACCATCAGAATATAATTCTTCAATTTATTGTCAAAACAACATTTTCTTGTTTATTTGATGTATATGATCCTAAGAAAATAATTTTTATTCATTTGTGTTACAAATATTTGCAACAGTGATAAAGATTTATTGCTAATTTTATTAATAAATAATTTTTAATGTAAATTGTTTTTGATCTTCTGAGGTGGTTATAGCTCCCATGAGAATTTTGTTCTTTTCTCTCATATATAAACAGTTTCCCAAGTGTGCTAAATAAGACTGTATCTACAATGATTCTTCCAGTGTTGTTTCCATAAGTCAGAATTGAATACAGGAGAAGATTTGTATCTGGGAACCTGTAATGGACACCCCTCACCAAGATGGTCACCCAAACAAGAGGCCCAAGGCCAATTAGTAAAAAAAAATTTAATAACACATGTTAGAACAAATACAGTTTTCACATAAAATTCCTCATATAGTGTTTACAAAGATGTATTTAAAATGATGACAATAAAGGATAACCAGGATGTTCGTTGTGTGGTCTTTAACTCTAGATACTCCCTCACCTTTTTCAAGGTGCGAGCTTAAGAGGGAGTATCTTCACAAACTATGCTGGAAACTCCTGACTGACTATCCCAACACGTTTCGTCTTATCGACTTCATCAGGGGTAACAAATATATAAAACAGGCTTATTTGCCATTAATAGATTTGTGTGTTGAGAATCACAACCTTGGGTATAGTGATAAAAAAGGATTCTCTTAAGTTCGCTCCTGATAGGAGCTTTCTTGGTTGTTCCTTTTAGGAATCCTAATGGTCCTAGATATAAAACTCTGCCTTAAAGATAATTATTCGAGACTCCTTTGTGGCGCTCCTTATATGGACTATTGATTGAGGTTCCCTTTAAAAATACTGGCAGTCAGATTTTGACGCACTGCCAAAAAGTATAAAGCTGATTTGTATTGATTTATGGAATCATATTTATGAATATTAATATTTAATATATCATATATGGTATTTAATAAATGGATATATTTTAATTAATATGCGTTTATCATATATATCTGCAAATATATTATGCCAGGCTTTCAAACTAATTGGCTGATAAATATATGCAGTCCTTATACATATGACTTATGAAATTATGAAGTTAAGATTCCTTAAAGAGAGTTCAACCTTGAATATTACCGCTCCTTTTATATGATTATTTATTTATAGGCAGATCAAATCATACAGAATAAGATATACACAGTAGTGATATATATACTAATTATTTATCTATGCCTCCTTAGTTATATAACATAAAACAACATGACATGTTTCACAAAAAGTTTCAATTACTAACATAAAGTGTATACTTGCAAGTACATGATTGCCATCCCAAGGATCATTTCCTCTGCATCTTCTTCATGACTTCTTCTGACTGTAACTCTTCCTCCACTGACGACTCCTGACTCTCTAGCTAACAGGTCTGCTCCTTTTATGTCATATTTCACTAATTCAAACTAGCATAATCCCAGTTTCCAATGGAATAGATAATTATAGGTTTGCCAGATTCCAAGGTGTCATAAAACGTTCTCTGCTCACTCCGTCCCACGGTGGTGAGCATGTAGGGAATTTGGAATCATAAAATTTGGTATTTCTGTATCCATCAGAGATCTACCTTTGTATTGATGTGTAAATGATCTATTTCGCCTAGGCCCTACGGTGTTAGCATGAATGATTGTGACCTGTTTGTAGTGGGTTTGATCCTTTGTTATCATTGCCTCTGGCCAGCAGTATAACTGGACAACAGGCCAGCTGGTTTATAATTGCCAAAGGTATTGCAAATCTTGATTCTGATCTACTGTAAGCACACCTGTGAATTCCAGTGTCCAAAAGAGCTCTCAGTAACCTACCTATTATCATTTATGGCCTAATACCTGGTCAGGCCACAATGACTCTTCATATTGCAGTAAAACATAAATATATATACAGTATAAATATATAAACACATATACAAACCTAATTTCTTAAATCAGCTAAACATTACCTCATACATTCAAACTTATTTCATATCTATTCCTTACTATATATATATATATATATATATATATATATATATATATATATACTATACTATTCGCTATGGTTACATCACCTATTTATACTAAATTATATTTTAAGTCAGACAATATCTATTGCCCTAATATTATACTAAGTGCGGACAATTACCTATATGGCAACAGTCGCCCCCTTGTGGCCATGAGAAATTATTTTGATTGGCCACACATTAAACTAGCGTGATTGCTTCCAAATACATTTCAAAAAAATATTCCTTCAAAACATAACTTTTGTTGTAACCATAATATAAACAATAAGTGTAATAATAATAACCATTGTGATTTTAAAAATCTCTAAAAATTCTTAGCTTACCTAGCCTTATTTTACTTTTTAACTAAAACAGACCAGACTGAGGTTTTTATTCAGTATTCATGAGGAAAACTAATTTCTACAGACATTTGGAATACTATAGCCCAATTGTATACCTTTTTTCTGTATCTGGATCAATACGTTTGGACATTTTTGCTATTCTTGGCTGTAGCAATTTACTGGGATAAGACTGTCATCTGCGTGGTTTGCTTGCAATTGGAGACGCCTTGCGTTTGCATTATGGAGGCAGTTGGAGTAGAATTCTTCATAGCAGCTGCTCCTTTGCTTGCCATTTCGCTGTTTGAGGCAGAGGGCCGTGTACGTCGAGTGCTGTGTCTTGAACATTCAGTACTTGTGACGACCCTCAGTAATATAGTCTTTAGCCTTGTGCGTCCTTTAAATGTTTTTCCAATGCCGCAGTTGTGACAAGTGTCCATATTGCTTTGCACAAACAGGTTGTGATGCTGAATAGAGCAGCCATATATGAACCAGTGTCTTTTTTTTTTTCTTTCTTTGCTTGTTAATAGTAGGTCTTAATTGTCTTTGGGCAATAGTACCACAAATGGCTGCGAGTAGTACACCTACTCTGTTTACTGTATTTCCTCACTGAATAAATTACCATGCAGTCTTAAATCTCCTTATGCTACCTTGTCTCTATTTTATATATCTCAATCTAAATTAACCATATATTAGTTTAACCCATATAAAGGCGTTTCCTATCCTACCTATATTTTGACTAATAATGCTATTTAAAATGATTTGACATGTCTATGGCAACATCCTATCAATACAATAAATGAATATAATTTTGCTTCAAACAGATATTAAATATCATTTAGGAATGGCTTTGAATATATCTAATTCCGTCCAGTATTATGTTATATGCAGCCATGTGCATATACAGTGACCCTGTTATGCTACAATTAATTCTCTTAGACTTGTTACAGTCTGTATTAAGAGAATTAATCACCCCACTTAATAATCTTGGCCCAATTTGTTACAACGGGGTATGCCATCCTTTATTAGATATTGAATTACTTTTGAAGCTTTTACAGAGGAAGCATAGATAATCTCTACTGTGTAAAATAAAAAAATATTTACAATATATAATACAATGATATAAAGTATATATCAGACAAATATTTACATATATGTGAATAAAGGTAAATGAAGGGATGAGACAGTTCTGCATAATCACAGTGATGAGATGTACTGTACACTGTTGTGGGTATGTACATGTAGTTTGAAATACAAGTAATAATTACTGTGATGAAAAGGGTTAATGAAAACCTTCCCCTTTCTTGTAAAACTGGAAAAAAATTTGATTTGTCCATTTGTCAGTCTTTAGGGCTGCTATGTGGATTTTGCTGGATTGCAGCGATGAAAGGGTTAATGGAGACCTTTTCCCTTGTAAATTGGAGTCTTTTTGGAGTCTTGCACCATTCTGTATACAGGTTGCCGGGTTTACTACAATTCAAACAAAAAGACATGCAATGAATATCATGGCTATTTACATACTGATTCAGTATTGCTTGCTATGCATTCTGTCCTATCTGCTGTTTTGTTATCAGGTACAGAATTTACCAACGTGTCTTTAAAGATTGAATAACAAACAATTGTTTCTGGCCTGTGCCAATCTTTCCTGTATCATTGTGTGTCAATGACAGCACAATTGTCACTGCAGATATGATGCAGGTTTAATTTGGAAACTGTGGCTGTTTGAACATCAAAGCAAACAATGGCTACATTGGATCTAACAAGTAAAGGAATGATACTACCGTATTCACTTGTGACTATACTCCCTTGTGACGCAGCCTGGGCCCAGACTGTCTTCAACCATAGCGTTTGCTGCTTGGAGTCTGGAAGAATCTTGGAGCTTCTGAAACATACTTTTGTGGGGAGAGAAACTTGTTAGACTTTGCCAAATATGTATTGCAGGTCCCAAGGCTTTCTCTCTTTCCACACCTGTAATAAAATGGTTATGGCACCAGGGCATAAAAACATTCTCATCCTGGTGATACTTTGTGTCATTGTTAATTGGTGTGTAGTTTGCAGAATGACACTCTGCATGTGGTCTCTCTGAGAGCATGCAAACATTTGCACCATCACTAGATGTCTCTGAGTGCTCGGTCGGGGTAACAAACATTTGGGAACTTTTTGTGTGGATATGTGCCCCCAAATTAATATCATGCATCAGTCCTTTAAACATGTTTGCAGGTGAATACATTTCAGGGTTTGCAACTGCGGTTACCCTTGGATTTTTCACCATGGAGAACTTTTCCACCCCTATATGCATTTCACAGCTGCTATCTGTGTTTCTCTGACGTCCTAGTGGATGCTGGGAACTCCGTAAGGACCATGGGGAATAGCGGCTCCGCAGGAGACAGGGCACATCTAAAGAAAGCTTTAGGATCACCTGGTGTGCACTGGCTCCTCCCCCTATGACCCTCCTCCAAGCCTCAGTTAGATTTTCTGTGCCCGACGAGAAGGGTGCACACTAGGGGCTCTCCTGAGCTCTTTGTGAAAGTTTTAGTTTAGGTTTATTATTTTCAGTGAGACCTGCTGGCAACAGGCTCACTGCATCGAGGGACTAAGGGGAGAAGAAGCGAACTCACCTGCGTGCAGAGTGGATTGGGCTTCTTAGGCTACTGGACATTAGCTCCAGAGGGACGATCACAGGTTCAGCCTGGATGGGTCACCGGAGCCGCGCCGCCGGCCCCCTTACAGAGCCAGAAGAGCGAAGAGGTCCGGAAAAATCGGCGGCAGAAGACTTTCCTGTCTTCAGATAAAGGTAGGCGCACAGCACCGCAGCTGTGCGCCATTGCTCTCAGCACACTTCACACTCCGGTCACTGAGGGTGCAGGGCGCTGGGGGGGCAGCGCCCTGAGACGCAATAAATCGATAGAAAACCTTTTATGGCTAAAATAAATGCATCACATATAACTCCTGGGCTATATGGATGCATTTAACCCCTGCCAAAACATACAAGAAAACGGATGATAAGGACGCCGAGAAAGGGGCGGAGCCTATCTCCTCAGCACACTGGCGCCATTTTCCCTCACAGCTCAGTTGGAGGGAAGCTCCCTGGCTCTCCCCTGCAGTCACTACACTACAGAAAGGGGTTAAAAAAGAGAGGGGGGCACAAATTAGGCGCAGTATAAACAATACAGCAGCTATAAAGGGAAAAACACTTATATAAGGTTATCCCTGTATATATATAGCGCTCTGGTGTGTGCTGGCAAACTCTCCCTCTGTCTCCCCAAAGGGCTAGTGGGGTCCTGTCCTCTATCAGAGCATTCCCTGTGTGTGTGCTGTGTGTCGGTACGTTTGTGTCGACATGTATGAGGACAAAAATGATGAGGAGACGGAGTAGAGTGTCTGTAATAGTGTTGTCACCCCCTGGGGGGTCGACACCTGAGTGGATGTACTGTTGAAATTGCGTGACAGTGTCAGCTTTGTATAAAAGACAGTGGTTGACATGAGACAGCCGGCTACTCAGCTTGTGCATGTCCAGACGTCTCATACAGGGGCTCTAAAGCGCCCGTTACCTCAGATACAGACGCCGACACGGATACTGACTCCTGTGTCGACGGTGAAGAGACAACCGTGATTTCCAATAGGGCCACACATTGCATGATTGAGGCAATGGAAAAAGTTTACACTCTTCTGATAATATAAATACCACCAAAAAAAAGGGGTATTATGTTTGGTGAGGAAAAACTTCCTGTAGTTTTCCTGAATCTGAGAAATAAAATGAGGTGTGTGATGATGCGTGGGTTTCCCCCCGATAACAATTGATAATTTCTAAAAAGTTATTGGCAGTATACCTTTTCCCGCCAGAGGTTAGGGTGCATTGGGAAACACCCCCTAGGGGGGATAAGGCGCTCACACGCTTGTAAGAACAAGGGCTCTACCCTCTCTGGAGATGGCCGCCCTTAGGGATCCTGCTGATAGAAAGCAGGAGGGTGTCCTAAAATGTATTTACACACATACTGGTGTTATACTGCGACCAGCAATCGCCTCAGCCTGGATGTGCAGTGCTGGGTTGGCGTGGTCGGATTCCCTGACTGGAAATTTGATATCCTAGATAAGGACAGTATATTATTGCCTATAGAGCAATTAAAAGATGCATTTCTATATATGCATGATGCACAGCGGAATATTTGCCGACTGGCATCAAGTATAAGTGCGTTGTCCAATTATACCAGTAAAGTGGTCAGGTGATGCGGATTCCAAACGGCATTTGGAAGTATTGCCTTAAAAAAAAAGGGAATGTACCCCAGGTCGCCTCTCAAAATAAGACGCCGTATTATCAGGCGCAGTCCTGGTTGGCAAGCGGACAAAAGGGTTCCTCTTTTCTGCTCGTGACAGAGGGAGAGGAAAATGGCTGCAGAGATCAGCCAGTTCCCAGGAACAGAAACCCTTTTCCGCCTCTGCCAAGCTCTCAGTATGACGCTAGGGCTTTACAAGTTCAGGCACGGTGGGGGCCCGTTCTCAATGAATTTCAGTGCGCAGTGGGCTCACTCGCAAGTAGACCCCTGGATCCTTCAGGTAATATTTCAGGGGTACAAATTGGAATTCGAGACGTATTCCCCTCGCCGTTTCCAAAAGTCTGTTTTACCGACGTCTCCCGCTGACAGGGAGGCAGTTTTGGAAGCCATTCACAAGCTGTATTCCCAGCAAGTGATAATTAAGGTACCCCTCCTGCAACAGGGAACGGGGTATTATTCCACACTATTGTGGTACCGAAGCCAGACGGCTCGGTGAGACCGATTTTAAAATCTAAAATCTAAAATCTTTGAACACTTACATACAGAGGTTCAAATTCAAAATTGAGTCACTCAGAGCAGTGATTGCAAACCTGGAAGAAGGGGACTACATGATGTCTCGGGACATCAAGGATGCTTACCTTCATGTCAAAATTTACCCTTCTCACCAAGGGTATCTCAGTTATGGTACAGAACTGTCACTATCAGTTCAGACGCTGCCGTAGGGATGGTCCACGGCACCCCGGGTCTTTACTGAAGTAATGACCGTAATGATGGTATTCCTTCGAAGGAAGGGAATTTTAGTTATCCTTTACTTGGACGATTCCCTGATAAGGGTGAGATCCAGGGAACAGTTGGAGATCGGTGTAGCACTACCTCAGGTAGTGTTGCGGCAGCACGATTGGATTCTCAATATTCCAAAATCGCAGCTGGTTCCGACGACTTGTCTTCTGTTCCTAGGGATGATCCTGGACACAGTCCAGAAAGAAGGTGTTTCTCCCGGAGGAGAAAGCCAGGGAGTTATCCGAGCTAGTCAGGAACCTCCTAAAACCGAACCAAGTCTCAGTGCATCAATGCACAAGGGTTCTGGGTAAAAATTGTGGCTTCCTACGAAGCAATCCCATTCGGCAGATTCCACGCAAGACTTTCCAGTGGAACCTACTGGACAAATGGTCCGGGTCGCATCTTCAGATGCTTCAGCGGATAACCCTGTCACCAGGGACAAGGGTATCCCTCCTGTGGTGGTTGCAGAGTGCTCATCTTCTAGAGGGCCGCAGATTCGGCATGCGGGACTGGGTCCTGGTGGCCACGGATGCCAGCCTGCGAGGCTGGGGAGCAGTCACACAGGGAAGGAATATCCAAGGCTTATGGTCAAGCCTGGAGACATCACTTCACATAAATGTCCTGAAGCTAAGGGCCATTTACAATGCTCTAAGCTTAGCAAGACCTCTGCTTCAAGGTCAGCCGGTGTTGATCCAGTCGGACAACATTACGGCAGTCACCCACGTAAACAGACAGGGTGCCACAAGAAGCAGGAGGGCAATGGCAGAAGCTGCAAGGATTCTTCGCGGGGCGAAAAACCATGTGATAGCACTGTCAGCAGTTTTCATTCCGGGAGTGGACAACTGGGAAGCAGTTTTCCTCAGCACGACCTCCACCCGGGAGAGTAAGGACTTCACCCAGAAGTCTTCCACATGATTATAAACCGTTGGGAAAAACTCGACAGGTATTGCGCCACGTCAAGGGACCCTCAGGCAATAGCTGTAGATGCTCTGGTAACACCGTGGGTGTACCAATCAGTGTATGGGTTCCCTCCTCTGCCTCTCATACCCAAGGTACTGAGATTGATAAGATGGAGAGGAGTAAGCACTATATTAGTGGCTCCGGATTGGCCAAGAAGGAATTGGTAACCGGAACTTCAAGAGATGCTCACGGAGGATCCGTAGCCTCTACCCCTAAGAAGGGACCTGCTCCAGCAAGGACCTTGTCTGTTCCAAGACTTACCGCGGCTGCGTTGACGGCACGGCGGTTGAACGCCGGATCCTGAAGGAAAAAGGCATTCCGGATGAAGTCTTCCCTATCCTGATCAAAGCCAGGAAGGATGTAACCGCAAAACATTATCACCGCATTTGGCGAAAATATGTTGTGTGGTGCGAGGCCAGTAAGGCTCGACGGAGGAAATTCAACTGGGTCGATTCCTACATTTCCTGCAAACAGGAGTATCTATGGGCCTGAAATTGGGGTCCATTAAGGTTCAAATTTCGGCTCTGTCAATTTTCTTCCAAAAAAGAACTAGCTTCAGTCCCTGAAGTTCAGACATTTGTTAAAGGGGTACTGCATATACAGCCTCCTTTTGTGCCTCTAGTGGCACTTTTGGGATCTCCAGGTGGTTTTTGGGTTCCAAAAGTCACATTGGTTTGACACACTTAAATCTGTGGAGTTAAAATATCTCACAGAAAAAGTGGTCATGCTGTTGGCTCTGGCCTGGGCCAGGCGCGTGTCAGAATTGGTGGCTTTATCCTGTAAAAGCCCTTATCTGATTTTCCATTCGGACAGGGCGGAATTGAGGACTCGTCCTCAGTTTCTCCCTAAGGTGGTTTCAGCGTTCACCTGAACCAAACCTATTGTGGTGCCTGCGGCTACTAGGGACTTGGAGGACTCCAAGTTGCTAGACGTTGTCAGGACCCGGAAAATATATGTTTCCAGGACGGCTGGAGTCAGGAAATCTGACTCGCTGTTTATCCTCTATGCACCCAACTAGCTGGGTGCTCCTGCTTTTAAGCAGACTATTGCTCGTTGGATTTGTAGTACAATTCAGCTTGCACATTCTGTGGCAGGCCTGCCACAGCCAAAAATCGGTAAATGCCCACTCCACAAGGAAGGTGGGCTCATCTTGGGCAGCTGCCCGAGGGGTCTCGGCTTTACAACTTTGCCGAGCAGTTACTTGGTCAGGAGCAAATACGTTTGTAAAATTCTACAAATTTGTTACCCTGGCTGAGGAGGACCGGGAGTTCTCTCATTGGGGGCTGCAGAGTCATCCGCACTCTCCCGCCCGTTTGGGAGCTTTGGTATAATCCCCATGGTCCTTACGGAGTTCCCAGCATCCACTAGGACGTCAGAGAAAATAAGAATTTACTTACCGATAATTCTATTTCTCGTAGTCCGCAGTGGATGCTGGGCGCCCATCCCAAGTGCGGATTGTCTGCAATACTGGTACATAATTATTGTTACCAAAAAATTCGGGTTATTGTTGTAGTGAGCCATCTTTTCGAGAGGCTTCTCTATTATCATGCTGTTAACTGGGTTCAGATCACAAGTTGTACAGTGTGATTGGTGTGGCTGGTATGAGTCTTACCCGGGATTCAAAATCCTTCCTTATTGTGTACGCTCGTCCGGGCACAGTATCCTAACTGAGGCTTGGAGGAGGGTCATAGGGGGAGGAGCCAGTGCACACCAGGTGATCCTAAAGCTTTCTTTAGATGTGCCCTGTCTCCTGCGGAGCCGCTATTCCCCATGGTCCTTACGGAGTTCCCAGCATCCACTACGGACTACGAGAAATAGAATTATCGGTAAGTAAATTCTTATTTTAAGTCTGCTGACAATTCACCTTTGCCTAAGGGCATAACAAATTCTTCATTTACATTGTGAACTCTGAGTGTATTCAGCAGAATACTCATAATCTGAGTTACAATGATCTCCCCCCTTGCTAGAAACGGTGTAGGGGACATCTCCTATTGCTCCTACATTTGTTGCATTGATGTGCTGTTTGATGATAGACACATCCTGCACATTGCTACTTTCTTCCTTTACCAAAGAGGCTGTTCTGCTGGTGGTCTGTGTGACCATAGCAGACTCTGTGTGCTGCACATGGACAATGCTGTCCTGAGTCTCACGTACATCTACAATGTTCTCCCTTGTACTTTCTTTTATCTCCTCCTGAGAGGTCATGACAGTTTGCTTACAATCTGCCAGGCTTTTTGCTTCTGCCCCAATCTTTTTCTGTTTATTTTCCTGTTTAAGGGACTTAAATAATGAATGCATTTTTGCATTAATGGTCAGGCACGCCTTACGAAGACGCGAACCTGATTCTTCTTTACATTTCTGTTTGGCTTCTAAAGCCGCAGTTCTGCGCATTTTTCTTAATGCTACAGAAAACTTTTGCATTTTTAACATTGCAATCATTTACAATGCTAAATTTTTATATTCTTTGTTTTTAGTACGGACGGTATCCTCTCCTTAAGAGTGACCGGTGTCAGTGTTTGGGTGCCATTACACTCAGCTGCACTGTTCCTGGGACTGTTTGGGCAAATCCTCCTCTGTAAAGCCGCCTGCATGTCAGCGCTGTGCATCTTACAGGACACTTAAGTATTCTACATGTCTGTTGACAGTGCTAGTTAAGAAAGAGTGCATTGGGACTTCCGGTGGGTGGACCTACTACATGGCCGCGTTTTAAATCAGCTCTCCGCCCCCCCGCTATAATACAGCTTGTTAGTGGGGTGTAAACTGCGCCCCGAGCATGCAACATTCCTCGGGGCCCAGCGGAGATAGAGGTGGGCAAGAGGACATCACCTTCCCGGCTCCCCACCGCCTCCTTCCCCGGATCTCGCGTGCTAACTGTGGCGTCTTCTGCCCAAGGCCGCCATCTTGCGAGTGGCTGGGCGCCCCGCTCCCCTCCTTCCCCGCCTCATCTGAGACCCAGGACGGGTGACACTGGTGTCTGCGGACGGCTCCCTGCGCTCTTGTGCCCCGGCCCGCTGCAGCGGGTGTTGCCGGGCAACGAACCGGAGCTCTGCCTGCGGGGAGAGAGCTGCCTGGGAAAGAGTGTGTGCTCCGGGCAGCCCCCCCCCCCCCCCCCGCAGCATCTGAGGCCTCTGCTGGACCCTGTCCCTCTGGCTGGGCTACTGCTGCCTGACGCCGCCGGAAACAAGGCCCCTCAAGTTACCGGCTACACACTGCTCCCATATATTAGCCCTGCCTCCTGAGGACTGCCCTGCTCATTTTCACAGGCCACAGGCATTCATAAGTGGCCGCAGCTCCGCTGATTTATCCCCCTCTGTTATTGGGGAGTGGACAACTCCGTGCACGCAGACACCTGCAAAGGGCGACTGCCCTTTCTCTGTGACGACGTCTCTGCCGACGTGGTGGATAGAGAGGCCGCTAAACCCCATCCATTCACCGGGGGCTGCTGAAGGCTGGTGCTATCAGAGGCTGTCACTTGGCGCACCGTTCCATCACCTACTGTGGCTGCGCACTTATAACTCAACTGATCCACTACTCCCTGCAGGGCAGGATAACTGATATCACCTACTTTCTTACTGTGATGCACCGCCTTTTCCTTTCTATTGTCATGGATAAATACGTGGCGAAGCCCCAACGGGGTGGTCGCGGATCCGCACCGGCAAAAGCTAAGGATACCAGGGCCTCGGCCTCCGCGCACGCAAGTTCTCCCCCTCCCTCACCTAACGCCAATGTCTTGGATGGCGTGATGGACCCTTCTCGATACACGGTGGCCAGGGCGCAGGAAATCTCTGATATCCTCTCACCGCTGCTAGATAAGAAACTCGCTGGTCTGAAAGACGCCATTGACTCCACCATGACGCAGCTAAAAGAGCATAGCTCCCGGCTAGACGAGGCTGAACAATGTGTCTCGAACCTGGAAGATGATCTGACTGCGACCCGCTCTGTCGTCGATTCTCAAGCGTCCGCTATTTCTGCGATACAGGAGAAGCTTGAGGACTTAGAAAATCGTAATCATCTAAATAATCTCCGTTTGATTGGCCTATGGAAATCTGTTAAGCCTCAGGAGTTGTTGTCCCTGGTATCTGCCTGGCTGCTGACTGAACTGGGCTGTTTGATGGAAGGCAAATCCATGATGATTGAGCGAGCACACCGTATAGGTCCTGACTTACAGGCGGACCGCCGCAGACCCCGGCCAGTTATATTTAAATTCCTTCATTACACGAATAAGGTCAAGGTGATGGATGCGTACCGCAAAGCGCAGGGCCTCGCCTATCACGGCGATAAGTTACTGCTGTTCCAAGACTTTTCGTATAACGTTGCCATGATAAGAAGGGAATTCTCCCCGCTTGTAAAAGCCTGTTCGAAGAGGGAATCCGCTTTGCCCTGCTTTATCCAGCAAAGCTCCGTGCTCAACACAATGGAAAAACGTACCTGTTCGACACGTCTTCAGCGGCCAAGACATTTGCAGAATCGTTGCGATGTCCGTCCTCGCCAGGCTCTAGAGACAAGGACTAATAATGTGTTTCTCATGGACTTAGAGTATAAATCATCCTTCTTGTTGATTCCATGTTTGGTAATGTATGGTTGATTGCAAATTACTTTACCGTTATGACTATTGCTGCACCGTATATTTTTTAAATAGACTGTTCTTGGGTGTCTCAATCCTTTCTCTTCTCCCCTTTCCCTCTCTTCTTAATCCTAACCCCCTTTCTTCCCCTGCCTTTCTATTTGGATAGTAATACGTTAATGGTTCACAAAGTGTTCTTTGGACCACTGTTCTGGGTTCAAAAAAAGTTATTGGAAAATGGACATACTGCTACATATTGGAGGTCATTCCGAGTTGTTCGCTCGCAAGCGGATTTTAGCAGATTTGCTCATGCTAAGCCGCCGCCTACTGGGAGTGAATCTTAGCATCTTAAAATTGCGAACGATGTATTCGCAATATTGCGATTACACACCTCGTAGCAGTTTCTGAGTAGCTCCAGACTTACTCGGCATCTGCGATCAGTTCAGTGCTTGTCGTTCCTGGTTTGACGTCACAAACACTCCCAGCGTTCGCCCAGACACTCCCCCGTTTCTCCGGCCACTCCTGCGTTTTTTCCGGAAACTGTAGCGTTTTTTCCCACACGCCCATAAAACGGCCTGTTTCCGCCCAGTAACACCCATTTCCTGTCAATCACATTACGATCGCCAGACCGATGAAAAAGCCGTGAGTAAAATTACTAAGTGCATAGCAAATTTACTTGGCGGACATTGCGCATGCGCATTAAGCGGAAAATCGCTGCGATGCGAAGATTTTTACCGAGCGAACAACTCGGAATGAGGGCCATTGTGTACAACAGTTTTCACTACTGATCACATGGTATAGGTTTATTGTTCTCAATAGTTGGGCCTCCCTACTCGCTGGGATAGGGGGAGCCACACGGTTTATTTTATTAATGTTTTATGTGTCCGTTAGGACAGGCATTGGTTGATTTTAGTTTGATATGGTTGTATCCTCGGAGTCTAAGACGAGTCTGAAGTTCCTCACCTGGAACGTTGAAGGCTTAAATACTCAGATTAAGCGCAGGAAGATATTACAACACCTTAAACGTTTACGGCCAGACATTGCGATGTTGCAAGAGACACACTGGAAATCAGGAGATCCTAATGTCCTGAGGGACATTTGGTTTCGAGACTATAAATCGGCCTCATTTACTTAAAAAAAGAGGGTGTGGTAATTATATTTCACAAATCTTTCAGATATACCATATTAGATACCCATACTGACGAAGAGGGCCGGTTTTTGTTCATAAAACTACAATTAGAAGGGGAACTTTATACTCTTGTGACCCTATATGCACTCAATTCAGAACACAATGCCTTCTTTTGAGATCTTTATGTTCGACTTCAGGACTGGGCTGAAGGTAGGCTGATAATTGGGGGAGATTTTAATTCTACACTTCATCCGACTTTAGACAGATCAGATACATCTAGTAGACGGACCTATTCTGCACCAGCCTCGTTACAATTTCTATCGTCCTCACTTAACTTAGTTGACCCTTGGCGACACCAACATCCTGTCGGCTGGGAATATATGTTCTATTCGCACCCACACGCCACCTCCACTTGGATAGATTATTGGCTGCTCTCTGATACGCTGCTCTCTAGGGTGGGCGACTCTAAAGTAGAAAACATAGCCATTTCTGATCACGCGCCCACGTGGTTCACACTAGAACTGCAGTCCCCCAAAACAACCTCCTGTAACTGGAGATTTCCCTCTTATTTGTACACATCTCCTGAATTTAAGACCTACTTGGAGACTAATTTCATACACTACACTAAGGACAATGAACAACACGTAGATGATATAAACCTCTTCTGGTCTGCCTCCAAGCCGGTGATGAGGGGTTATGTTATTGCATATGTTGCAAATAAGCATAAGAACCTTAATCAACGGTATCGTGATTTGGGTCTAGCACTCACTAACTCATATGCACAAGTGTTATCCTCTCCAACAGACGATAACCGTAGAATTTATATTGAAACAAAACACTTCTATGACACACTCTGCACAGAAAGGACCCAATACGCCCTGGATTTTCAAAAACACAGATACTTTAAATGGGGTAACAAAGCGGGCAAACTCCTAGCAAATATGGTTTGCAGCCAGCGCCCCACCCCAAATATATTGTCCCTGCATACGGGCCCTCACCTGTCCTCTGACCCGGCAGTTATTGCTGACTCCTTTTTGACTTATTATAAGGAGCTATACACAGCCCCACCGGACGACCCCATTGGAGGTATGGCCTTCCTTCGCTCGGCCGGATCCCCTACACTGACTGACGATGACAGGACTTCCATCATGGAACCGGTCACTGACTTAGAATTATTAACGGTAATTAAGCAATTAGCTAACGGCAAATCCCCTGGCCCAGACGGATTAAGTGCAGAGTATTATAAACTATTGCTACCTCATGTCACACCCCATCTGCTGTCTTTAATTAATTCTATCTTATCTGGAAATGTTGCCCCTCCTACTTTTAATCAGGCTCGTGTGACAGTACTACCGAAGCCGGGGAAAGACCCCACCCTAGTTCAGTCGTATCGCCCAATATCCCTTCTGAATCAGGACTTTAAGATCCTAACTGCTCTTGTGGCAAACAGACTGCAACTCATACTACCCACGATATTACACTCATCCCAGACTGGCTTCGTAAAGGGGACATAATATTCAGTACATAATATTAGACCACTGATAGCAGCATTGACCACATCAGCCCAATCGCCGGGAGGGACATCTCTGCTGGTAAGTTGCGATGCTGATAAAGTATTTGACCGTGTGTCATGGTCACACCTGCTGAGAGTACTTCACTGGCAGAGATTTGGAGCTGATTTTGTTAAATTCTTCCGCACCATATATGCCTCCCCAGCCGAATTCCTCACGGTGAACGGAATGAATACTGACACTTTCATGCTGCACAGAGGCACGAGACAGGGATGTCCATTATCCCCGCTTCTTTTTGACCTTGCTTTAGACCCACTCATTAGACACTGTCACCTTAATACCAATTGGAGCGGGATCAAAGTCGGTAATCATGACCTTAAGGTCACGGCCTATGCCGATGATTTACTGCTGTACTTTTCGAACCCCCAGGCTGCATTTCCTAGTCTATTATCCCTACTGACAATTTTTGAATCAATCTCCGGGTTTAAGATCAACAAATTAAAAACTGAAGCTCTAGCCCTACATCCTCGTGCAACTCACAATTGGAACGACCAATTCCCCTTTAGATGGGCAAAACAGACGATCACATATTTAGGGCTCCAGATACCCATTAGCCCAGCTGATTTATCTAGATGTAACTTCCCGCGAGTAATTGCACGCACCCTAGCTGACTTCCAGGCATGGAAGCACCTACCCCTCTCCTACCTAGGAAGATGCCAATTGATCATAATGATCACCTTCCCGAGATTATTGTATCCTATTCAGATGTTACCTTTACTGATATCTGAGACGGACTTGAAAACTCTCAACAGGGCCTTTAGTGAATTTATCTGGGCACATAAAAAACCTAGACTCTCACTATTTAAGTTATGCCAATCGCAAACGTTAGGCGGTGTTAACCTACCCTGCCTCAGAAGCTATATGCTGGCCGCAAATTACCGTTACGCTGTTGATTGGATACATGAGACGGAAGTCTTTGCTAACACAGCGGCTTGGAGCAGGCCTTTTGTCCCGAGACCCCACTAGTTAGCTTACTACACACACGCCCGTCCTCCTTTACTCCTCAGATACAAAACAACATCCTACTAACGTCAACTTGCATGACATGGAGACAGGCACGTTCTAGGATGGGCATCTCTAGCCACAATACCACCTTTCTCCCCCTATCACATAATCCAGATTTCTGCAAGACAACTATATGCACCACGTTGGTAGCTTTGTCAACCCAAGGCATCAGATTATCGTGCCAGTTGAGTGGTCGAGACACCTATCAGATGTGCACATGCCTTTGTGAGAGATTTCCACAACTCTCAATCCCACTATTTGTATATATTTTCAGATTCGTAGCTACCTCCATAAATCATTAGCCACAATGACAGCGAAAGACAAGTCTAACAATCTAGATGTCGTTTTACAAGCTACACCTAGGGTACACCACTCCACAGCCTTCCTTTATACATTTCTCAAAAAAAACAAAGACTGGGAGAACACCCAGTCAGGAATGGCCAAATGGGCGTTAGACTTCCCAACTATCACCACCTCTGCCATGCTTGCCGCATTTAATAAAATCAACAAAACTCATATCAGCATCATATGCTGAGATGAACTGCCAAGTCTTACACCGCTCCTATATTACACGAAATTACGATTCCAAATGGGCACAGCTCCTGATTCTAAATGCTTTAAATGTGGTGCACCCGGGGCAGATATCTATCACTGTTTGTGGAGCTGTCCTGAAGTCAGCAAGTTCTGGGGCTTGGTACAAACCTTTATTAAAAATAGACTACACATTGCCATGGTGGCCTCTCCAGATTGGGCTATCTGGGGCGTGCACTGCCAATCTTATACACCTAAACTGTCCCTTGGCCAGCGCATGTTGTTGACTAAAATAGCAGCTGCTGGCAAAAAGACTATCCTGTCACAATGGATAGCTACTGATTCACTGTCTCTGGCTTTGTTGTTACCGAGATTATCGTACCTATTCCATATGGAGTGGCTTGAAATGTCAATTGATAAAGAGTGTAAAATTGAAAAATTCTTTGATATTTGGCTTCCTTACGTGCAGATACTCGATGATGTCATTAAGATCCCCCTTCGACAAGCTATAAAACACACTACATGGTACAATCTTTAACTGCTTACCCTGGGTCATCCTCCTTTTTAGAAAATGTTAAAACAAAAGAAAATACTTGAAAAAAAAATTGCTTGTAACACCTCCTTCCTTTGCCTGACCAGTGATGTTTATATTTGCAATGTACCATGTTGATTTACTGTCATCACGATACTCTACTATATACTGTAATGTATGTTTTATGTAGATGTCCAATAAAATATTTATTAAAAAAAAATATTGACCGGTGTCTTAAGGTTAAACTCTAATACCTGGTACATATACATTGATTTGGAAATACTAATTTCCACTGTGCACCTTTTATTTTTATTCTAGGCCTTTAAATTCTTTATTTGTAACCTATTCCACTGTGATCTTGTAAACTGCCAGCAGGCTTACAGCCCTTGGTGCTGCTTCCTAATAAATATTATGTTAGTTAAAATAATGTATATTGCACTAACACATTTATCCTAGGTTATACAGAATACAAGATAACATTACACAATGGTAATACGTGTTCATAGATATATCCCCACCGTGATTCTGCAGATTTGGTAGCCAGCTTATAGCATCTGTTACTCCTTATAAATATTATAATCAGATAATCAGATTCAGTAATAACAAGTCCCTTCGTGGTTGCCAATATTGATTTATGGAACCATATTTATGAATATTAATATTTAATATATCATATATGGTATTTAATATATGGATATACAGGTTGAGTATCCCATATCCAAATATTCCGAAATACGGAATATTCCGAAATACGGACTTTTTTGAATGAGAGTGAGATAGTGAAACTTTTGTTTTTTGATGACTCAATGTACACAAACTTTGTTTAATACACAAAGTTATTAAAAATATTGTATTAAATGACCTTCAGGCTGTGTGTATAAGGTGTATATGAAACATAAATGAATTGTGTGAATGTACACACACTTTATTTAATGTACAAAGCTATAAAAAATATTGTCTAAAATGACCTTCAGGCTGTGTGTATAAGGTGTATATGAAACATAAATGCATTCTGTGCTTAGATTTAGGTCCCATCACTATGATATCTCATTATGGTATGCAATTATTCCAAAATACAGAAAAATCCGATATCCAAAATACCTCTGGTCCCAAGCATTTTGGATAAGGGATACTCAACCTGTATTTTAATTAATATGCGTTTATCATATATATCTGCAAATATATTATGTCAGGCTTTCAAACTAATTGGCTGATAAATATATGCAGTCCTTATACATATGACTTATGAAATTATGAAGTTAAGATTCCTTAAAGAGAGTTCAAGCTTGAATATTACCGCTCCTTTTATATGATTATTTATTTACAGGCAGATCAAATCATACAGAATAAGATATACACAGTAGTGATATATATACTGATTATTTATCTATGCCTCCTTAGTTATATAACATAAAACAACATGACATAAGTTTCACAAAAAGTTTCAATTACTAACATAAAGTGTAAACTTGCAAGTACATGATTGCCATCCCAAGGATCATTTCTTCTGCATCTTCTTCATGACTTCTTCTGACTGTAACTGTTCCTCCACTGACTCTCTAGCTAACAGGTCTGCTCCTTTTATGTCATATTTCACTAATTCAAACTAGCATAATCCCAGTTTCCAATGGAATAGATAATTATAGGTTTGCCAGATTCCAAGGTGTCATAAAACGTTCTCTGCTCACTCGTCCCACGGTGGTGAGCATGTAGGGAATTTGGGATCATAAAATTTGGTATTTCTTTATCCATCAGAGATCTACCTTTGTATTGATGTGTAAACGATCTATTTCGCCTAGGCCCTACGGTGTTAGCATGAATGATTGTGACCTGTTTGTAGTGGGTTTGATCCTATGTTATCATTGCCTCTGACCAGCAGTATAACTGCACAATAGGCCAGCTGGTTTATAATTGCCAAAGGTATTGCAAATCTTGATTCTGATCTACTGTAAGCACACCTGTGAATTCCAGTGTCCAAAAGAGCTCTCTGTAACCTACCTATTATCATTTATGGCCTAATACCTGGTCAGGCCACAATGACTCTTAATATTGCATTAAAACATAATTATATATACAGTATAAATATATAAACACATATACAAACCTAATTTCTTAAATCAGCTAAACATTACCTCATACATTCAAACTTATTTCATATCTATTCCTTACTATATATATCCACTATACTATTCGCTATGGTTACATCACCTATTTATACTGAATTATATTTTAAGTCAGACAATATCTATTGCCCTAATATTGGGGGTAATTCTGAGTTGATCGCAGCAGCAAGATAGTTAGCAATTGGGCAAAACCATGTGCACTGCAGGTGTGGCAGATATAACATTTGCAGAGAGAGTTAGATTTGGGTGGGTTATTTTATTTCTGTGCAGGGTCAATACTGGCTGCTTTATTTTTACACTGCAAATTAGATTGCAGATTGAACACACCACACCCAAATCTAACTCTCTCTGCAAATGTTATATCTGTCCCCCCTGCAGTGCACATGGTTTTGCCCAATTGCTAAAAAATTTCCTGCTGCGATCAACTTGGAATTACCCCCATTATACTAAGTGTGGACAATTACCTATATGGCAACATTTGACAATCACAACGCAATGAAAACCTCCTCAGTAAAACTCACAGAATGGATCCTGAGAGATTCTGGCTGTGAATGGAAGTGGCAGAATCTGCCTCTAATGCAGGTGGCAGAGGCGGCCTCTAATGCAGGTGTAATGGCGGCCAGGGCATCTACTACGTCTATCCTGGCTCGTCGAATTATGTGGTTGATGACCTGGAAGGTGGACCTGGACTCCAAAAAGACCTTGGAGGTGCTCCCTTTTATGGGAGACATCCTATTTGGGGAGGATCTGAACAAAATTGTAACTGACTTGGCTACTGCCAAGACTACGTGTCTCCCAAATACTAATCCTTCCGTTTTGAAGGCTAAGAGTACCACCTTTTCGTTCCTTTTGACCTCCAGGAAAAGCAAAGGGTCAGGCGTATCCACGACAGGTTCAAGCTTCCAAAACCACTAAGCCTAATCTAAACAATCCTGGGCCGCCCGTCAGCCTGCTTCCAAACAAGACAGGCCTGCTGATTAACGGGACGGGGTGGGCCTCCTCCTGGGGGACCCCAAGGTGGGAGGCCGACTTCTGTAGTTCGCCAGGCCTGGTTAAAGACCACTTTGGATGCCTGGGTGCGGGAAGTTGTCTCTCACGGGTACGCAATCTCTTTCAAGAGACGTCCCCCTCGCCAGTTTTGCACAACGGTTATCCCTGCGGATCCGTTAAAGTCGCAAGCTCTACACTTGGTTGTATAATCCCTCCTGGATACAGGAGTGGTAGTACTGGTACCTCTGTCTCAGAGAGGCAGGGGATACTATTCGACCCTTTTTCTATTTCCGAAGCCAAATGGGTGCTTCCAGCCTATACTCAACCTCAAATCATTGATCAAGTTTGTGAGAGTATCCAAATTCTGTGTGGAAACTCTGCGCTCTATAGTGCTGGCCATGGAACCCGAAGACTATATGGTATCCCAGGACATACAGGATGCTTACCTGCACATACCTATTGCCATGTCGTATCAGTAATATCTATGGTTTGCTGTTGGCATCCTACATTACCAAATCCAGGCACTGCCTTTTGGATTGGCCACGGCCCCTCGGATCTTCACCAAGGTCATGGCCGTGATGACGGCTCTTCGCCATCAGGGAATCAGGATCCTGACGCATCTGGACGACTTGCTGATCCTGACGAACTCCTAAGAGGTTCTCCTCAGTCATCTGGAACTGACAGTCTAATTCCTACAAGCCCACGGGTGGCTCATCAACAGGAAAAAGTCTTCGCTGGTCCCTGCTCGGAGCATGGTGCACCTGGGGGCACTACTGGACACACACAACCAGCAATTGTCTTTGTCTCCAGAGAAAGTCCTGAAACTTCAGGAAAGGATCAGATATTTCCTCTCTCGCCCAAGAGTGTCGATACCCTCAGCAATGCAAGTACTAGGCTTCATGGTGTTTGCTTTTGACATGGTGGAGTACGCTCAATTTCATTCCCGCCCTCTGCAGAGGTTAATCCTTTCCAAGTGGGACAGCCTGCCTCATCGGAGCAGGTCTCAAATGATCTCCTTGACTCCGGAGGTTCGTCTGTCACTGAGCTGGTGGCTACAGGACCAACAGTTGAGCAGGGGCCGTTCCTTCTGGATCTCCAACTGGGTCCTCCTGACAACAGATGCCAGTCTGCGGGGTTGGGGCGCAGTGTTGGAGCAACACTCTCTCCAGGGTCGGTGGACCAGGGAGGAAGTTCTCCTCCTGATAAACATTCTGGAATTGTGGGCAGTATTCGATGCATTGACACTGGCCCTGCCTCTAGTACAGAACAGGCCTGATCAAGTACAATCAGATAATGCCACCAAGGTGGCGTACATAAATCAACAAGGCGGCTCTCGAAACCACATGGAAATGCTGGAAGTATCAAAGATCCTCCGTTGGGCGGAACGCTATCTGCCAGCAGTATCAGCAGTGTTCATTCCCGGAGTCCTCAACTGGGAAGCGGATTTCCTCAGTCGTCAGGACGTTCACGCCGAGTGGAGTCTTCATCCAGAAGTCTTTCAACCCCTAGTGTACAAGTGGGGCCTACCAGATGTAGACCTGATGGCGTCTTGACACAATCACAAGGTTTCGGTCTTCGGATCAAGGACAAGGGATCCTCAAGCAGCGTTCGTGTATGCACTGGCAATTCCATAGAACTTTCGGCTGCCATACGTGTTCCCTCCAGTGTCACTCCTGCCCAGGGTACTGCGGAAGTTCAAGCAAGAAAGAGGAATACTACTGTTAGTCGCAGCATAGCCCAGACGGCATTGGTTCTCAGACCTGCAGGGTCTCTCGATAGTGTCCTCTTATACTTCCTCATCGCCCAGATCTCCTCGTTCTGGGCCCTTGTGTCTACCTGGACCTGGCCAGACTGGCTTTGATGGCATGGCTCTTGAAACTTCACTCCTGGGGGCCAAAGTAATCTCTGAGGAGGTTATTCAAACTGTTGAAAGCCCGTAAACCGGCTTCTGCACGGATTTATTATAGGGTCTGGAATTCTCACTTCACCTGATGTGCTGATAAGAATTACGATGCATATACTTTCAAAACTTCCCGACTTTTCGCTTTTCTGCAAAAGGACCTGGACTTAGTCCTTCGTCTGGCCTCCCTCAAGGTTAATATTTCTGCCTTGTCAGTGTGGTTTTAGAGGAAAATTGTGTCTCCCTGACGTTCATACTTTCACTCAGGGTATTTTACGGATTCAGCCTCCCTATGTCCCCCCTGTGGCTCCATGGGATCTGTCTGTTGTTTTGAATGCCCTACAGGAGTCTCCATTTGAACCTCTTGAGTCTGTGGACCTTAAATGCCTTACACTTAAAGTCATTTTTCTGTTGGCTATTACCTCTGCTAGGAGGGTGTCGGACTTAGGCGCTTTGTCCTGTTGTACGCCCTTTCTGATTTTTCATTGTGACAGGGCAGTTCTTAGAACTCATCCCGGTTATCTCCCTAAGGTGGTGTCATCTTTCCATCTTAACCAACAGATTGTGGTTCCGGCTTTTATCTCTTCTGGTTTGTCCTCCAAACAGCAGTCTTTGGATGTGGTACGGGCTCTCCATATTTACGTGGAGAGGACTGCCTCTATCAGGAGTTCAGATTCCCTTTTCTTACTTTTTGGTTTTCACAAACGTGGCTGGCCTGCAAATAAGCAAACCTTTGCCAGATGGATTAGAATGGTGGTTGCACAAGCATATGCACAGGCTGGTCTTCCAGCTCCTGCTGCTATCAAAGTCCATTCTACTCTGTCTGTTGGACCTTCTTGGGCGGCCCACCGAGGCGCGTCCGCTGAACAATTGTGCAAGGCGGCTACGTGGTCCTTCGTGAACATGTTCATCAGGTTCTATGCCTTTGATACTTCCGCCTCCCAGGATGCTTCCTTTGGATGCCGGGTTCTTGTGCCCGCTACAGTGCATCCCCTCCCATGAGGAACTGCTTTAGGACATCCCAGATGTTATTCACTGTGGAATACCAGTGTACCCCGCTGCAGAAAAGGAGATTTATGGTAAATTTACCATGGTTAAATCTCTTTCTGCGAGGTACACTGGATTCCACAGGGCGCCCACCCTGACGCACTTGGCTTCTTTGGGTTTGTATGGCATTAGCCGCTAATCCCTTCTACTGACGTGAGAATGTGGTTCTATGTGACTAACATCTGCCGTCTCTTACCTGCTACTGCATTGGACTGGTTAACGAAAAGGAGATTTATGGTAAGAACTTACCCTTGTTAAATCTCTTTCTGCGAGGTACACTGGATTCTACAGGGAATACAAGAGAAGAAAGGAGAAAGGGTTCGAAATGCCCTATAGTGGTGCACAATTTTATATTAAAATGTAACTTTTATTATGATATATAGTAAAACCAGCGAATATTAAGAAAAAAATAGAATAGTGTAAATAGAAAGAAAATCGTGATTAAAAAATAGAAATGCTGCGCACTAGATGTCACCGGATTGACTCATATCTTGTTATCAAAATTTATAGTCAATTTATAGTCAAAAGTGTATTAGGAATATATAATTCCTGTATATCTGTAGTTCACGTTTATACTACTGAAGGGAATCCTAGAGTAAATTTCCAAAATTTTTCCAATCCCTCCCAGGATTTAGGATATACAATCATTCAGGCAGGGTTTACCAGATGTCATTATATATGATAATGATATAACTGTAATAACTTGTTATGTGTGCTGTTGAAATGATTCAAAATAAAGTGATCAAACAAAAATGTGTGTTGTATTAACACTATTTCTCAGAGTGAATGTACAGACTCTATTATGATAACTTTGTCAATAATACAGAGGAATAAATAATCTGCATGATCTCATATGGATCATTAAACATATATTGGTATATAGGAATTCTGAGTGAAAGCATTGTGATATGTAATAATCATTGACATACCATACTATACTCCCTGATAAGGGATTACTGATCACTTCACTGCCAGCAATCATTTTAGCTCTAAATGAGCCTAAATGACGCTACACTGAAATTGGGATAATGGTGTTTATTATTTGTGGCAATCTAAAGGCTTGATATTGTCAGAGCCTAGTCTCTGAACTAACAACAGCCGTTTCTCTTTAAGTGGATACATTTGTATCCCTATGCCCAGTGGCGGTTCTTGCCACGGGCAAGCGGTACTTTTGCCCGGGGCGCCGCCTTCCGGAGGGCACCGGCGCCATCCGGAGGGCGCCGCACCAGGGCAAGATCCGCCACTGTGCCCCCCGCAGTGCCCTGCTGTGCCCCCCCCGCTTTGAAGGGAACCAGACGCGTAGCGTCTAGTTTCCCTTCATTGAGAAGACCTTAGTTGTGCGGTGCGCGATGACGTCATCGCGCACCGCACAGCAAAGGTCCTCTCCATGAAGGGAAACTAGACGCTGCGGTCTAGTTTCCCTTCATGTAGAGGACCTTTGCTGTGCGATGCGCGATGACGTCATCGCGCACCGCACAGCATAGTGGCACAGACACTAGGGGTCATAATTGACCTCTAGTGTCTATGCTGTTCTATGGGAGAGACGTAATAACGTCTCTCCCATAGATCGAAGAGAGGAGAGGAGAAGAGCGGCGCCGCCGGCGGAGGGGGTCTGCAGCGGTCTGGATCAGGAACGGGGATGGTAAGTATACTTTTTTTTAATTTCATTTTTTCTTTCAGCGTCGTGACCACACCCCCATTTGAATCCACGCCCCTATATTTTGCCCGGGGCGCCACAAAGCTAAGAACCGGCCCTGCCTATGCCCTCATGTTTCTATTGCAGTGGATACAATATGGCTTATGAAACCTAGGAAGACACACAGGTGCTATTGAGATCTCATAATAGAGTCTGTACATTCACTCTGAGAAATAGTGTTAATACAACACACATTTTTGTTTGATCACTTTATTTTGAATCATTTCAACAGCACACATAACAAGTTATTACAGTTATATCATTATCATATATAATGACATCTGGTAAACCCTGCCTGAATGATTGTATATCCTAAATCCTGGGAGGGATTGGAAAAATTTTGGAAATTTACTCTAGGATTCCCTTCAGTAGTATAAACGTGAACTACAGATATACAGGAATTATATATTCCTAATACACTTTTGACTATAAATTGACTATAAATTTTGATAACAAGATATGAGTCAATCCGGTGACATCTAGTGCGCAGCATTTCTATTTTTTAATCACGATTTTCTTTCTATTTACACTATTCTATTTTTTTCTTAATATTCGCTGGTTTTACTATATATCATAATAAAAGTTACATTTTAATATAAAATTGTGCACCACTATAGGGCATTTCGAACCCTTTCTCCTTTCTTCTGTTGAAAATTTATTGTGCCTGTGGTAGCACCCCCAAGCATTTTTGAATAACACTAACGTGTCTTGGATAATAAAAATGGGGGTCATTCTCTGGATATATAACCTGTGCGACTAACATTACAGCAATTTGTTCCACAGGGAATAACATCGTGGTGTAGAGTAGGATCTTGATCCGAGGCACCAACCGGCTAAAAGCTTTGACTTCCCAAGATGCATAGCGCCGCCTCCTCTATATCCCCGCCTCCAGGCACTGGAGCTCAGTTTTGTTAACCAGTCCAATGCAGTAGCAGGTAAAAGAGACGACAACAGTTAGTAGCCACCGACATCACATTCTCACGACAGGAGAAGGTATCAGCGGCTAATGCCATACCAACCCAAAGAAGCTAAGTGCGTCAGGGTGGGCGCCCTGTGGAATCCAGTGTACCTCACAGAAAGAGATTTAACCATGGTAAGTTTACCATAAATCTCCTTTTCTGCAGCGGGGTACACTGGTATTCCACAGGGATGTCCTAAAGCAGTTCCTCATGGGAGGGGATGCACTGTAGCAGGCAGAAGAGCCGGCGTCTAAAGGAAGCATCCTGGGAGGCGGAAGTATCAAAGGCATAGAACTATATGAACGTGTTCACTGAGTACCACGTAGCCACCTTGCACAATTGTTCAAGGGTCGCACCACAGCGGGCCTCCCAAGAAGCTCCAACAGACTGAGTAGAATGGGCTTTGATGGTAGCAGGAGCTGTAAGACCAGCCTGTACATAAGCTTTTGCAATTACCATTCTATTTCATTTGGCATGGGTCTGCTTATTCGCAGGCCTGCCATGTTTGTGAAAACCAAAAAGCAAAAAGAGAGAGTCAGACTTCCTAATGGAGGCTGTCCTCTTCACATAGATACGGAGAGCCCGTACCACATCCAAAGACAGCTCTTTGGAGGACAAATCAGACGAGATAAGGGCTGGAACCACAATCTCTTGGTTAAGGTGGAAAGAAGACACCACCTTAGGTAGATAACCAGGGCGCATTCTAAGAACTGCCCAGTCACGGTGGAAAATCAGAAAGGGAGACCTACAGGATAAGGCACCCAAGTCTGAAACCCATCTAGCAGATGCAATATTCAGTAAAACCAAGACCTTAAGTGTAAGCCATTTGAGGTCCACAGACTCAAGAGGTTCAAACGGAGACTCTTGTAAGGCATTCAGAACAACCGACAAATCCCAAGGAGCCACAGTAGAAACATATGGAGGCTGAATCCGAAGAACACCCTGAGTGAATATGTGAACATCAGGAGGAGTCGCAAGATTTCTCTGAAACCAAACTGACAAGGCAGAAATATGATCCGTGAGGGAGGCCAGACGAAGGCCTAAGTCCAGGCCCTGTTGCAGAAAAGCCAAAAGATTGGCAGTACTGATCTTGAAAGCATCACAATTCTTAGCGGCACACCAGGTGAAGTAAGATTTCCAGACCCTATGATAAATCCAGGCAGAAGCCGGCTTACAGGCCTTCAACATAGTTTGAATGACCGTCTCAGAAAAACATTTGGCTCTCTGGACTGAAGCTTCAAGAGTGATGCCACCAAAGCCAGCTGGGCCAAATCCTGGTAGACACAGGGGCCCTGAACAAGGAGGTCTGGTCGTTGCGGAAGCAGAAGAGGACGCTCTAACGAGATACCCTGTAGATGTGAGAACCAATGCCATCTGGGCCACGCTGGAGTGATCAGAAGTAGGATTCCTCCTTCTTGCTTGAACTTCCTTATTACTTTGGGCAGGAGTGACACCGGAGGGAACACATACGGCAGCCAAAAGTTCCATGGAATTTCCAGAGCATCCATGAACGCTGCTTGAGGATCCCTTGTCCTTGCTCCGAAGGCCGGCACCTTGTGATTGTGTCGAGACGCCAACAGGTCTACATCTGGTAGGCCCCACTTGTCCACTAGGAGTTGAAATACTTCCAGATGAAGGCTCCACTCTCCGGCGTGTACATCCTGACGACTGAGGAAGTCCGCTTCCCAGTTGAGGACTCCCGGAATGAACACTGCCGATATGGCTGTCAGATGGCGTTCCGCCCAGCGAAGAATCTGTGATACTTCCAACATTGCCATACGGCTTTGAGTGCCGCTTTGATGATTTATGTACGCCACCGTGGTGGCGTTGTCTGACTGTATTTAAACAGGCCTGTTCCGTACCAGAGGCAGGGCTAGTGTCAGCGCAGTGAACACTGCCTGTAATTCCAGAATGTTTATTGGGAAGCAAGACTCCTCCCAGGTCCACCGACCCTGAAGAGAGTGTTGCTCCAGCACCGCTCTCCAACCCCTTAGACTGGCATCTGTTGTCAGATGGACCCAGTTGGAGATCCAGAAGGGATGGCCCCTGCTCAACTGCTGGTCCTGTAGCCACCATGTTAGCGACAGACGGACCTCCGGAGACAAGGAGATCATGTGAGACCTGATCTGGTGAGGCAGGCCATCCCACTTGGCTAGAATCAGTTTCTGGAGAGGGCGCACTCTACCATGTCGGAAGCCGACACCATGAGGCCTAGTACTTGCATCGCCGTGTGTATCGACACACGCGGGCGAGACAGGAAGCATCTTATTCTGTCCTGAAGGTTCAGGACCTTCTGGGACAAGAACAACCACTGGTTGTGAGTGTCCAACAGTGCCCCCAGGTGCACCATGCTCTGAGCAGGGACCAGGGATGATTTCTTCCAGTTGATGAGCCACCCGTGGGCTTGCAGAAACTTGACAGTCAGATCCAGATGACGGAGAACTTCTGGGGAATTGGCCAGGATCAGCAAGTCATCCAGATACGGCAGGATCCTGATACCCCGACGGCGGAGTAGAGCCGTCATCACTGCCATGACTTTGGTGAAGATTCTCAGAGCTGTTGTCAGTCCAAAAGGCAAGGCCCGGAATTGATAAAGTAGGTTGCCAATAGCAAACTGTAGGTACTGCTGGTGCGACATGGCAATAGGAATATGTAGGTAAACATCCTGTATGTCCAGGAATACCATATAGTCCCTGGGCTCCAAAGCCAGGACAGTAGAGCGAAGATTCTCCATACGTAACTTGGATACTCGCACAAAGTTGTTCAAAGATTTGAGGTTGAGAATGGGCCGCGAGGACCCATTCGGTTTCGGGACTAGGAACAGCGATGAATAGTACCCCCTGCCTCTCTGAGTCAGAGGCACCGGCACTACCACTCCTGTGTCCAGGAGGGATCGTACCACCACCTGTAGAGCGTTTGCTTTCACCTGATCCGAAGGAATGTTTGTTGAGCAAAACTGACGAGGGGGACGCTTCTGGAAGGAGATGGCATATCCGTGAGTGACGACTTCCCATACCCAGGTGTCCGAAGTGGTCTGTAACCATGCCTGAGCAAACCCTAGAAGTCGGCCTCCCACCCTTGGATCCCCCAGAGGGATGCCCGCCCCGTCATGCAGCAGGCTTGTCAGATTTGGAAGCAGGCTGACGGGCGGCCCAGGCTCTTTTAGGCTTGCGCTTACTGGACTTGGAAGTGCGTGACTGTTTCGGGTACGCCTGACCCTTTGCTTTACCTGAAGGTCAAAAGGAATAAAAGGAAGTACTCTTAGCCTTCAGAGCTGAAGGAGCAGTACTCGGCAGACATGCAGTCTTAGCAGAGGCAAGATCAGCAACAATTTTGTTGAGGTCTTCCCCAAAAAGAATATTACTCTTAAAAGGGAGAACCTCCAGAGTTTTCTTAGAGTCCAGATCCACAGACCAGGACTGTAACCACAGGATCCGGCGAGCCAGAATGGACGTAGTAGCCGCTTTGGCCGCCAGAACACCAGCATCAAAAGCCGCCTCCTAAATGTATTGAGAACCCGTAACAATATACAAGAGACATTGTTTAGCATTATCAGGAAAGTTAGATGGCAGTTCCGCTTCCACCTCCTGAACCCAAGCCGTGATGGCTTCAGCAGCCCAAGAGGCCGTAATAGTAGGTATATGCACAGGTCCAGCGAGAGTATAAATAGACTTCAAGCAACTCTCCACATGCTTATCCGTCGGTTCTTTCAGAGAAGTGACAGTAATGACAGGCAGAGCAGAAGAAACCACCAGCCGTGCGACTTGTGAGTCCACTGGAGGCGGTATTTCCCAATTTTTACATAGCTCTGCGGCAAGAGGCTAGCATCTTCTTATGAGGTGTAAACTTTTTCCCTGGACACTCCCAACATTCCTAATGGGATCAGTACGAGATACCGCTGGATGGGATCCCGGCGGTTGGAATACCGACATCAAAATCCCGACTGGCACAATCCTGACAGGGAGGCGAGCGCAACGCAGACCCTTGCGGGCTCGCTGCGCTCACCATGCTGCTGGCACGGTGCCTCGCTGCGCTCGGCACACTAATTTATTCTCCCTCTATGGGTTTCGTGGACACCCACAGAGGGAGAATATGTCGGGATTGTGCCAGTCGGGATCCCGGTGTAGGTATTCTGACCGCCGGGATCCCGTCCGGCGGGATGTTGACTGCATCCCTTCCTGACGTCTGTCAACCAAATGGTCAGAATGAGGTAAAATAAGTTTAGCGACCTTCTGACGTTTGAACCTATCAGGTTTCTTAGAGGCCTCTTGAGGTTCTGTGTCATCATCGATTTGGAGAATCAGCCTGATAGCCTCCAAGAGATCAGGAACATCCATCTGTGAAACAGATTCCCCATCAGAAGTATCTGCATCAGTGTCTAAGGCAGCAGTGGTTTCCAAAGTTTTTTGAATCACGGCGACCTAGAATATCAGAATTTTCTCTTACGTCCTAGAGGATGTTGGGGAGCATCATAGACCATGGGGTATAGACGGGTCCTGTGGAGCCTTGGGCACTATAAAATTTGAATAGTGTGGGTTGGCTTCTCCCTCTATGCCCCTCCTCCAGACCTCAGTGTAGAAATTGTGCCCGAGAGAGCCGGCAGCACTTCCAGTGAGCTCCTGAGAGGAGTGAAGAAAAGAAGATATTCTAAGTTTTGCTTACAGGGAAGCTGCTTGCAACAGCTTCCCTGCTTCGTGGGACTCAGAGGGGGGAGCAGGAACAAAGTACCTGGAGACTTCATGACTCCTGCTCCCGCTGACAGGACACCATTAGCTCCTGAGGGTGTTGATCGCATAGCCCCCGATGACGAACGCTCACTCCCACAGCACCAGCCGCCACCCCCTGACTTTGCCAGAAGACGTTGAGTGGTGAGTACTAAAGCCCCAGGTATCCACAAGGGATAACTGGGGTTCCATGGCGGCTGTTACAGCAGTACAGGCTGTGCTCCGCTGGCTCATTCAATTAACACACTCCTTTGGGTGCAGAGCGCTGGGGGGGCGCTCTGAGCTGGCAGACATATTCCCTAATAAGTCTGGCCACACATATATACAGCGGCTGAGCGCCAATGTATGTAATTAACCCCGGCCAGTATAAATATTTAAATGCGGGAGATTCCGCGCCATTTTGGGGGCGGATGTTCTTCTATCTTCAGCTCCAGCCCACCGGCGCCATTTTACAAGCTGCATCGGCCACACAGGACGCGCGGCAGGGACGCTGGCCTCCTTCACACCTTGTGGTACCAGGGTGTTATAGATAGGGGGGAGAGCATTGATGGATTATAGAACCTTTCAGGTTATATATATATATATATATATATATATATATAAACAAGCGCTGTGGGTAGTTTTATTATTACCCTGCTCATAGCGCTGTGGGGGCTGGGCTCTTTCCTCTGTGTCCCTCCGGATCTCGGTGCAGGACCTATAGACCCTGTGTGGCTGAGTGTGTATGTGTGAGGTACACAATATTAATTTTTTCATTAAAATGGAAAATATGGGGGGCATGGCTACGACGGCTGAGGAGTAAGCAGCAGAACTCGGGAGCTCCCCGGCCACCAAACTCCTGCAACTAATCCTGACCCCCTCTGGTGCCTCTGCCCGGCCGGAATCTTTACCACAAGCTGTGGACACCGGCGGGCACCTTCTTCCGCACTCTCCGGGACCCGTGGAGCGGCGTTGACCGACCTCCGGCCCTGCGGCCTATACCTCCTCCGGATCCCCGGCCTCGATTTCGGTGACCTCAACCGCGAGTCGCCCGGAGCTTGAGCGGCGGCTGCTGCGGCTTCCGGACGCTGCGGAGGGACTGCACACAGGGGGTAACTCCTCTCCTGCCTGTCGGGCTGTGGCTTGGGCCCGGATAACCGGCGAAAGTACAGGTACTCCTGGGGAAGGGGAAGGGGCACGGCGGCCATCTTAGAAACTGCCTATATAGGCTGCTGCCCGCGCCTGGACTTATATAAAGCTGCCTGTGGGATCCTCATGTGCCTTGTGTCCTATCTCTGCACACTGGGAGCTGGATGCATGCTGCTCTCTCCCATTCTTACTCTCTTGATTATTGTGGATTATAAAGGCTACTGCCCAAGTCTGGACATCTGATGGGCTGCCTGATAAGACTCTCCTGTGCCCTGTGAACTGTTTTTGATCTCTGAGACCTTACTGCAAGCTGCTCTCATCCACTCTCAGCCTCTCAATATCTATACTATCTATATTAACTTAACATGTTCATGGAAGCACAATCGGCTGTTCCCGCTGCGCAGCTCTCCCATTCTGTCATATAGGAGCTGCATATAGATTGGAACTGACTACGCTACTACACTGCTGCACTGCACTACTATCCTATAGGGTACTACGCACCAATATCCTACCCTTGCCTCCCGGAATTGCTACAGGACACCCTCTCCTCAATATCCCCATCCGTATTGTTGCTTTTACACAAGCCTGTATTTTCTATCCATTGATATCTTGGCCTAGAGACCGGGCACGATTGTTTCCCGCCACTGATTACATACGTCCTTGCTGCTACCGCCTTCTGCTTACACTTTGATTCTGAAAACCCTGTCCTGGGTGAGTGTGACTGCTCCTGTCCAATATGGTTAAGGGCGGCCAGAGCGCGGCCGCAGCCAAACTAGAAAGATATGCCAGGCAACCCACTCCCAGGGTGTCATCGGCTCCTTCTCAGGGAACCTCTCCGGCCCACTCGAACTCCCCCTCTGCATCTGCGGCCGGTTCCCCAGAGGCGGCGGAGGCACCGTCTATTCAACAGGTGCTAGAGGCTATAGCTGGCAGTGAACAGCGTCTCTCCGACAAGATGGAAGAGGTGCAGTGTGACCTATCCTTACTCCGACAAGATGTTCAGCGTATCCGTGAGAGAGTGGGGGAGGCGGAGACAAGGGTCTCCAACCTGGAAGATATGTGTGGCCCCCTGAAGCAGTCCGTATCCACGGTGACCCAGCAAGTTTCCTCCCTCCAGACCAAGCTTCTAGACATGGAGGGACGACTACGCAGGAACAACGTCAGATTTGTAGGCCTGCCTGAAAGAGAAGAGGGCTCGCAGCCGGAGGACTTCCTCGAATCTTGGCTCAAGGAGATGTATGGCGCTGAGTCCTTTACGGCCCAATTCACGGTGGAGCGTGCACATAGGATACCATCTCGGCCACTACCTCCTGGTGCCCCTCCTCGCACCTTCATCGCCAAATTCCTGCATTATAAGGACCGGGACTCAGTTCTTCGCCTAGGTCGTACAAAGGGCCCGCTGGTCCGTAATGGAGTCAAGGTGTCGGCCTTCCCGGACTTTGCCGCAGACGTCCAGAAGGACCGAGCCCAGTTTATGCCCATTAAACGGCGTCTGCGAGACCTCAACATCCCATATTCCATGCTGTTTCCTTCAAGGCTCCGGGTTGTGGCGGATGGGGAGACCAAGTTTTTTAATTCCCCCAGGGAGGTGGCACAATGGCTGGACAGATTTGCACCAGGTGCTCGACAGCTGGCTCCGGACTGATCTCCTGAGTTACAGAAGCTGGGCTTAGGCTATCGGAGGGAACGATCGTAGATCGGGGAGCCCCCCTCCTTTGCATTGGTGGCTCAAGACTTTCCGTCCAAGTGGTGTTGGTTAGAGGTTTAGTTGAGAATCTAGGCCTTCTTAGCACTTGGTAGTTTGGGTTGTTGGTTTGGGATATAAGTATGCTGGTGTTCTGGGGGGTATACGGGGAGGGGAGGGATAATTGGGAAGCTGCTAGTTGCGGCTCTCTTTGCTGCTGTTTTTGGTTTTCTTTCTTTAGTTTGTTATTTTTCTTACCTGAGTTTTTTCTGAAGCAAGGATGTCTACTATTTCAGATGCTATGGATTTTAATGCTGGGCTTATGTACGTCATGTGCTGCTGGTATTAATGATGTTGGTTCTCAGTTATATTTTTGGGAATTGTCTATCCGGGAGGCAGATAGAGTCTACATGGGGTCATGATTAACCTGAAATTCCTGGCGTGGAATGTCCGAGGTCTGAATAACAAAATCAAACGATCTCTGGTTTTAAATATGATTAAGAAATATGACACGGATATTGCATGCCTCAGTGAGACCCACTTGGAGGGACATAGGTTATTGTCTTTACGCCGGGCCTGGGTGGGATGGGCTTACCATGCCTCTCATTCTTCCTTTTCTAGGGGTGTCTCGATTCTGATTAAAAAATCAGTACAATTTAAATTATTGTCGATCAAAACTGACCCATATGGCAGATTTATATTTATGGAATGTAAACTGAGCTCCCAGCCTTATTACATATTAGCGGTGTATGTCCCCCCTCCCTTTTCATATGCTGTGCTGCAGCAGGCTGCCTCTTTCATTGCTCCATCTCCTACCACCCCAGTAATATGCCTGGGTGACTTTAATAACATCCTAGATTTGTCCTTGGATCGATGGCATCCCCCGAATGTTGCGCTGGCGGATGGTGGCCCTACCAAGTTTGCAGATTTCTTAGATAGCTTGCAGTGGGTTGATGCGTGGAGGCTCCGTCACCCTACGGCCCGCCAGTTCTCCTGTTTTTCCAGTACTCATGGCTCCTTCTCCAGGATTGACCTGATGCTAGTGTCCCCTGCCCTTGTCCCCGGGATCATTGACATTCATTATGAGGCCCGAGGGGTCTCTGACCACTCCCCTCTGTTGATGACTATTGCTGTGGGAGGTCAGAGGGGACACTCTTATTGGAAGCTGCACCCCTCTTGGCTGACCCAGCTGGGTGACTGCAGCGACCTGGAGACTCAGTGGGGGGGTACTTTAACGATAATGTAGGGTCGGCCCCGGGTACGATAGTTTGGGATTCATTTAAGGCTTTTTTGAGAGGTTCCTATATTGGACGCATAGCGGCTCATAAACTATCCTCCAGGGAGAGAGAACAGGCCCTTGAAAGCGACGCCAGGGAACTAGAGTCCCAATACTTGCTAGATGGTGCCCCCGCGACGAAGGTACGCTGGCTGGTGGCTCAGTCGGCTTGGATGGCCCATCTGTCCGATAAAAACTCACGTTCCCTCCTCTTTAAGGCTACTAATATCTATATGCAGGCTGATAGGACGGGGGGACTCCTGGCCCGTCTGATACACTATGATCGGCCTGGGTCTACGATCACCCAGATGTCCGATGGGGATGGCTCCTTTGTTGACACCACGCCGGACATCGCGCAGTTATTTAGATCTTATTACTCTGGAGTTTATAGCTCACAATTGACGTGCTCTACTCTGGATATCTCGCATTACCTGGGGGGTATTGCGCTGCCCGCACTATCCCCTGAGGCCTGTGAGCTGCTAGAGGCGCCCTTGACGCTCGAGGAAGTGACTGCGGCCATTGGTATGTCCCCTAGTGGCAAGGCTCCGGGGTGTGATGGGATTCCCTCCGAGGTTTACAAAACTCATATAGATTTCTTTGGGCCCAGGCTCCATGCCCTATACTTGGATATATTTGCCAATAATGAGCTTCCTCTCTCTATGTCAGAGGCAATTATAATAGTGATTCCAAAGCCTGGTAAGGACCCTGGGTCTCCAGAATCCTATAGGCCGATTTCCCTGATTCCCACCGATGCTAAGATCCTGGCAAAGATATTGGCAGTACGGCTCAACACGGTGATCACCTCCCTCGTTCACTTGGACCAGACTGGCTTCATGCCAGGGAAGTCCACATCTATTAACCTACGTAGACTATATACCATTTTGCAACTCCCACATAATTCCCCTTCTGACTCGGCTGTGGTCTCGTTAGACGCGGCCAAGGCTTTTGACAGCATTGAATGGGCTTATTTATGGGAGGTGATGGCCTGTATGGGCTTTGGACCCAACTTTATCTGTTGGACTAAGTTACTGTATCAACATCCGAGTGCCAGGATCTTGGTGAACGGCTATGTATCCCCCTCCTTTCAATTATCCCGTGGTACTAGACAGGGCTGCCCCCTATCCCCCGCACTGTTTGCCCTGGCCGTCGAGCCCCTGGCCTGTCTGATAAGGTCACACCCAGATATTGTGGGAATCGGAACGGGCTTACGTGAGGATAGAATAGCTCTATATGCTGACGACATGTTGTTGTTCTTGCAAGATTACACCAAGTCAGTGCCCACTCTGCTGCGTGTGATTGAGTGCTTCGGTGATCACTCGGGTCTTAGAATTAACTGGTCTAAATCGTACATTATGCCAGTCATAGGCCACCCCCCTACTATTCCCAAAATCCCCCTGCCACTATGTTGGACGATACAATTTAAATACCTCGGGATTCACATAACTAATGACCCTTCTGATTTTGTCCCCCTGAATCTAGACCCAACTATGCAGTGGGTCATGGGCAAATCCAAAACTTGGTGTAAGCTTCCACTGACGGTGTCTGGCAGGGTCAATCTTATTAAAATGATTATACTGCCTAAACTTTTATACATTATTCTCCAGTCCCCGGTATATATTTACCCGATGTTCTTTAGAAAATTAAATAGTGTTCTATCCTCTCTGATATGGGCTAACAAACGACCTAGGATACAGCTAAATGCCCTTACCAGGCAGCGCTCTGACGGTGGCCTGGCTCTGCCTAATTTTCAGATGTATTACTACGCTGCCCAGTTGACTCATATTAGTGTGTGGGCGCAAGATTCTGGGGTTGACTCCTTACACTGTGAGTTTATTCGCTGTTACTTTCCTCACCTCTCTCCTGTGCAGGTGCTACTGAGTGAGAGCATAGCTCGGTTTCTTCCCCCTATTATTTTCCAGGCATTAAAGATATGGCAGGCCCTGAGAGTCCTCTTGGGATACGATGGTCTGGACCCTGATACCCCCCTTTGGTACTCTAACTGGCTCCCTGAATTACATGCGCTTGAGGGGCGGGAGGTATGGGCCCCTAGATCCTTGGTTTCTATCTCCCAACTTTACCTAGATGGAGTACTCAAATCCTTCCAGCAACTGAAAGATGAGTTTGGGTTACCCAATTCCTATTTTTTCAGATACCTCCAGCTTCGTCACGCCCTCCAGTCCCAGTTTGCTGAGTACCCCCCACGAATCCTCCCGTTTCCCATCAAGACCTTTGTGGCTACTTTGGGTCGAGCTAAGATGGTCTCCTGTGCGTATGGATATTTACTTGCCAGGCTCCATGCGGACCCTCTGACACGTCTCCGTGGGAGATGGGAGGAGGATATGGGTTTAATAACTGAGGAGGACTGGGCCCTTGCTCTGGAATACCCTGCAAAAGTAACCAAATCTCTTAGATATCAGCAGATTCAATTCTTCATTTTACACAGAACGTATATGACTCCGGCTAGGCTGGCTACTTTCGATACGGGCGGATCTGGCCTATGTCCTAAATGCGGGGGGGAGATGGGAACATTTTGGCATCTAGTGTGGGATTGCCCGAGGTTGAGGGTGTTCTGGTTGGGGGTCAGGTCAATTCTGGAGAGTACGGGTGTGACTGGCGAACTGCTTACCCCTCAATTCTGTATTCTGGGGATGGGATGCTCTTCTTCTCTGTCTGTTTCAATGGGTCTCTATGCTGGCAGTGTATGTGCCTTGGCTAAGGTTTGCATTGCGAGGCTATGGATGGCCCCTAGAGCCCCCTTGGTTTCTGCGCTTAAGACCCTAATTAATGATACAATAATTAAGGAAAGATATATATATATGAAACAAAACGCATCAGCCAAATTTGAAAGGGTCTGGTCTCCATGGCTTGACTCCCCCCATTCTCACCCGATCCCGCAACTATAGAGGGCACTGAAATGCTAACTTAACAAATATTTACTGCTTAGTGACGTAGTTGAGATGCTTGGCGGCTGAGCCCTGCGGAATCGACTGCTTAACCGCATGATTACTGTGGTCCGGAATCAGAATACCCTTTCTCACCTTGCTTCGGGTTTGTTCTTTTTTTTTTTGTTTTTTTCTTTTGATTTTATGTTTCTTATGGGTTAGTTTAAGGGCGTAAATATAAAAATGTATGAGGATTTATATTTATGGCTATGGATCTTGCAGACCCAAATAATCTGTACAGCAGGAAATTATGTGTAATTCCCTTATGCCATGTTCTGATATCCCTCAGCTGTGAATTTCCCTCAATCTTGGGGTTCCGCCTCGAGCTAATGGATTTAATGTTGTGATATTGTGATGCTCTGCAATGTCTGTACCTTATTCTCCAGTTTGCTGAATAAAAATTACTTTATTAAAAAAAAAATGAAAAATATGGAGGATGCAGATGTGGTGTCTACTGATGGTAATTTCCTCCCTGATAAACAGGAAGGTGTGTTGCCTGATCCCTCTGTGGAAGCACCAGAGGCTTTAGGGAGCATAGAGCATTTGATTGCTCAATTAAATGAAAGATTTATTCAGTCTGATAAGGAATTTCAAGATTGGAGGAGATCTATAGAATCTGCGTTAGCCTCGGGCTCCGCTTCCTCAGCTCAGGGGCACGCTTCAGGTCCCACCAAACGTTCTTTGGCGCACTTGTTAGATATCGACCTAGATACTGATAACGACACTGGGGATACTGAAGATAAGGGGAAGGTAGCAGAAGCTACCTTATCTAAACGTATTCAAAATTTGATTTCTGGTGTTAAGGAAGTGTTAGAAATCCCTGATGAAAGCCCGGTACACTGGAAAAAAGCTTATTTTCATTTGGATAAGAAGCCGGTGGTTGCATTTCCTGTGTCGGAAGATTTAAATGCTCTGTTTAGTACAGCCTGGAAGACTCCAGAAAAGAAATTCCAAATGCCTAAGAGACTATTACTACCTTATCCCTTTCCTGAAGGTGATAGAAAAAAATGGGAAACCCCTCCCATGGTTGACGCCTCTTTATTGAGGTTGTCCAAAAAGGTTATGTTACCCGCTCCTGGTACGGCTTCCATAAAGGAGCCTGCGGATAAGAAAATTGAGAATACTCTCAAATCCATTTATTCAGCCAGTGGGGCTATACTTAGACCAAGGTGCATGGGTTTCAAATGCGATTGAAAAATATGCAGAAAATTTGCTTATTAGCATAGATACTATTGACAAGGATGGGATTATATCCACTTTAAATAATATTAAGAATTCGGCAGAATTCCTGGTTGAGGCCATGAAAGATATTGGATTATTAGTAGCCCGGTCGTCGGCTTTAGCGGTATCTGCACGCAGAGGCCTCTGGCTTAACCAATGGTCTGCAGAGGCTGAATCCAAGAAAAATGTGGAAACCCTACCCTATGAGGGGGAGGCTTTGTTTGGAGAAGCACTCGACGCCTGGATATCTAAAACCACTGCGGTTAAGTCCGCTTTGCTTCCTTCAGCAGACCCGCCTGCAAAGAAACCTTATTTTGGTCCATCTCCACAACCTTTCAGAGGCGGTAGAGCAGGAAAATCCAGTTCTGAGGCAGGGGTCAGGGTCGAGGTGGAAAGTCTGTGGCTGCAGGCCTTCAGAATCAGAAGACAACTTCTGTTCCCCCAGCTAACCCACAATGACGCTGGGGTTCCCACCTGGGAATCCAGTCGGGAGGGGAATTAAGATCTACCACAGACTTAGATTGCAGTATGTTATTGAATACCCCCTCCTGGACCAATTGTCACAGACAATTGCACAGAATCCAAAAGGCTTTGGATCGAGCTCACTCTGTTCCGCTTCCGGAACTGTTAGTTCCTAAACTTGATTTTCCAATTTCAAATGCGGAGGAACCACCGTCTGCAGGGTTTCCAGTATGGAAAGAGATCGTCCTTTCTACTGGGACATCCTCTTTCACTACGGGGACACAGGTACAAGAATCAGACCTGGATCCGTTCCCGCAGACAATCTTCCGAAGCAGATTGTGCATGAAAATGTTGGTTCTTCTAATACAGTGGGTGACACAGTACGGCTGGTGACTACGTCACATAAGAAAGAGTTCTCCTTGGGAGGCTCCCAGAAAGTTACAAGTTGTTTTTCAAAATCTTCCAAAAATCGTAATGCTCCTTTGCCTATGGATGATGGTTGGGATTGTGAAGACCAGGAAAGAGCATAAACTCAGAGTGTACTCCAGGACTTCTGGGTCAGGTCATGCAGACAGGAGACAGATAAAGATATAACCATATATTTATTAGAGACTTACTTAGTACAATCTCTCTAAAGCAACTATAAAATAAACACATTTGAAATTAACCCCAGAACAACAGGTCCCAATAAACAGCAGTTTACCGTCAGACTTCCCAGCACTTTCCCACATGCTCTTGTCCGGATGTAGTATAATTGTGTAGGATCACAGGAGTTTCAAGCAGTGTTCACACTGCAGAGCCAACAAGTCTGCAAATCCAGGGAAAAGTTGATAATCCAGTAGCCACAATGCTCCCAGGCAAAATCCTCAGCACACTAGCAGTAGCTGAGACTCCAGGACTAGTAGCTTTTAGAAGCCAAACTCACACACACCCTGGAGATCTCTTGCATTCCCTTTTTAAACAACATTCCAATTTCCACCACCAAAGTCCCTCCTGATTGGTAGAGATCAATGAGGGTCTGTAAAAAAGATGAGTCATGAGGAGATCCCCCCTGCTGTTCTCATGCCCCAGTGTCTGATCTTGATGCAATTAATCCCTTGGTGATGGGGGAAGATAGCCAGTCACTCCCTGTTTTAACCTTTTATAGTCATTTGTGACCTCAGAGGGCTCCAACTGCTCCCAGCTTCCTGTTATTAGTGTCTAGTGACTGGTCCAGCATAAAACATTACACCTGGCCCTGTTTAAGAACAATAGCTGATGGTTCAATTCTGTACTACAACATAGTCAGAATGGACCTTGGACAGTAGATTCTGTCACATACCTCCCTCTTAACTCAAGCGAGCAGGGTTGGATCCTTTTCCTGGACCAGCCATGTGACCTTTACCAGGTGCGATGCTGTTTCCTTCTTCTCTCCTAGATAACCCATTGGTGTTGGTGTGCTCACGGCCCTTTTTGTGAGAGATGGAGAAGTTAAAACTTTGCAAGGCAAGACTCCATCATAGTAATCGCCCATTGTCCCCAGCTGTCTTTTGTAACCAATTAACTGGATTGTGGTCAGTCACCACCATAAATTCTCATCCATAAAGGTACGGTTGTAACTTTTTCAAGGCCCACACAATGGCCAGGCATTCTTTCTCAATGGTGGCATAAGCCACTTCCCGATCCACCAGTTTACGGGACAAATATACCACAGTGTGGTCACGGTCATCCTACCCCACTCGGCATAACACTGCTCCCAAACTACAACCAGAGGCGTCAGTTTGAACAATGAACTTCTTGGAGAAGTCGGGGGCAGCTAGTACTGGGGCACTGGAGAGGGCTTCTTTCAGGGCCACAAATGCACTCTCACACTCAGGGGACCATGCAACCTATCTAGCATATTTCTTTTTGGTCAGGTCAGTCAAAGGTTTGGTCAATGTGCTGTATTGGGGAACGAACCTCCTATAGTAGCCAGCTAGTCCTAAAAATGCTCTTACTTGTTTCTGATTTGAAGGTCTTGGCCAGTTTAGAATGGCTTCCACTTTAGCTGGCTCTGGTCTAATCTTACCACCACCCACTCGGTGACCCAGATATTGGACCTCAGCCATTCCTATTTGGCATTTATCAGGACGGATGGTTAACCCACCCTGCTGAATACGCCTGAGGACCTCGGCCACATGTGATAGATGGTCTTCCCAGCAAGAACTAAATATAGCTATGTCATCTAGGTATGCTTGTGCAAAATCCTGACACCCTTCCAGCATTACATCTATAGCTCTTTGAAAAGTGGCCGGGGCATTCTTCATGCCAAAGGGCATAGACAAAAAATGATAAAGCCCAAATGGAGTGGTAAACGCAGATTTTTCTTGGGCCTCAGGACTTAAGGGGACCTGCCAGTATCCTTTACTAAGATCTAGAGTGGTTACATAGGTTGCTCCCCCTAATCTCTCCAACAATTCTTCCACCCGGGGCATGGGATATGCATCTGTGACAGTCACCTCATTCAAACGTCGGTAATCCACACAGAACCTGGTGGTCCCATCCTTCTTGGGAACTAAGACTACCCCGGCTGCCCATGGACTATTGGACTTCACAATAACCCCTAATGCCAGCATCTCATCAATCTCCCTTTTGAGGCTGCCTGTTACCTCAGGCATGACTCGGTATGGTTTTTGCCGGATGGGCTTGACCTCCCCCGTATCTACCACATGCTGAATGAGGGTGGTGGTCCCTGGAATACATGTAAATTGCAAAGCCTGGGCCATTAACACCTCCCCCATGTCCTGACGTTGGGCACCACTAAGTTTTCCCCCATATTGGACTGCCTCCAATCCTTTGCCCTTCTTGCATTCCTCTAACAAATCAGGTAAGGGGTCTAACTCAGGGGCCTCCATGGGGGGACAACATACTACCATTGCTGCTACATTTCTTTCCACATAAGCTTTGAGACGATTAATGTGGAAATTTCTGACTTGTCGGCCAGCCTTATCCAGGGCAACAATGTAATTCACTGGGCCTGACTGTTTTACCACAGTATAAGGGCCATCCCAGGTAGCCTCGCTGGTGGGAGGCAGTGGGCCGGGCAGGATCGGTTTGCGGGCCGCATCCGGCCCGCGGGCCTTATTTTGCCTACCCCTAATCTAGCCTATTGTGGTGCCAGTGGCTACTGACACTTCTATTACAAGCAAGTCCTTGGATATTGTCAGGGCTTTAAAAATATATGTCGAGGACTGCTCCTCTTCGAAACTCAGAAGCATTGTTTGTGCTTTACACTCCCAATAAAATTGGATGTCCTGCTTCAAAGCAGACCATTGGTCGCTGGATATGTTGTACTATCCGGCACGCTTACTCTTCGGCAGGATTGACGAAACCGACTTCGGTCAAGGCTCACTCTACTCGTAAAGTGGGTTCTTCCTGGGCGGCTGTCCGGGGTGTCTCGGCACTTCAACTTTGCCGAGCTGCTACGTGGTCGGGATCAAACAAATTTGCAAAGTTCTACAAGTTTGATACTTTGGCCTCTAATGACCTCCAGTTTGGTCAATCAGTTTTGCAGGGAACTTCAGCACTTTCCCTCCCCTTGTGGGAGCTTTGGTATTGGCCCCATGGTCTATGATGCTCCCCAACATCCTCTAGGACGTAAGAGAAAACAGGATTTTAATATACCTACCGGTAAATCATTTTCTCGTAGTCCGTAGAGGATGTTGGGCGCCCGCACAGTGCTTGTTAAGTAATGGCAGCTGTTGCTGCCACTCTTTGGTTCATGTATATTGACATGTTTTCGTTGAGTTACATGTGGTTGCATGTTATAAGTTCAGTGTGACTTGGTGTGAATCTCGCCACACAACATTGTAGTATCCTCTCTCAAGGTTGTCCGTCTCCTCGGGCACAGTTCCTAAGCGGAGGTCTGGAGGAGGGGCATAGAGGGAGGAGCCAACCCACACTATTCAAATTTAATAGTGCCCAAGGCTCCACAGGACCAGTCTATACCCCATGGTGTATGATGCTCCCAAACATCCTCTACGGACTACGAGAAAAGGATTTACCGGTAGGTATATTAAAATTCTATTTTTTTCACGGCACCCCTAGGCCAAAAATTTCTTATTGAGAAATTTAGAAAGAAATATTACATTAAGTAGATCGCGTTTATATGTCATCCTTAGGGTCAGTTGTGTGGTGAGGGACAAGATTTGCTTCTGTTCGGCCACATATTTTATGACTGGCAGCCACCAGCACTGGTTTTGCCTATTATATTGACCATGAATAATTTGAATTAGTCCTGGACCACCAACCCAGGCCACCCCTGCAAGTGTCCCAAGGCACCCCTGGGAGCCACGGCACATGGTTTGGGAACCTTTGCCCTATACCGATATTTAATTTTATAGCACCTTACCAGTGCTAAATATTTAGGGATTAGCTGACGCCCTATATTGTTTAAGGGAGTGTTTTAACAGTCAGTATTGACAAAGGTTTTTAAATTGTTATCACATACGCCTGTGGCGCCGTACTCCTATTGTCTTCTATTAAAAAATGTATTGTTGTCATATTTGGGTAGGGCTAATCTTATTAAAATGATTTCATTCCCAAAATTAATGTTTCTAATACAAGCGCTCCCTTATGTGATCTCTAATAAAGATGCAAAGTCGATTAATCGTAGTTTTAGACAATTTATTTGGAAAGGTAAGCATCAAAGAATAGGTTTGAATAAGCTGCAACAAACAAAAAACAATGGGGGAATAAACTTTCCTGATGTCCAATTGTACTCCTACGCAGCACATATTAGATACATTAAAGACTGGTTACATGGTCGAGATCTCTATGCGAACACATCCCTTGAAAGGGAATTCCTGGGAGAAATTAATCTTTACTAGTTTCCTTCATATGCACGATCAGGAAATTTTACCGGAAATACGTGATAACCCATTGCTCTGGCATACTAGGAAAACTTGGCATGTATTGAGACATAAATTTGTATTAAACGCATATAAATCCCTGTTCCTCACTTTTATTGATAATCCCGAATTTCAAAATGGGCGAGCTTCCTACCCTTTTTCCATTTGTCAAACCCATGGAGTGAATGCTGTAAGGGAAAATATCACCGAGTAGTCTTCAGGCGCTGATAGCAATTACTGAGGGCATTCCTAAGTCACCCGTTCGCATCAGTTCTTGCCCTCAAACAAGGAAATAAAGTACAAATAGTGCAATAACGTTTGGTTATGAATGATTAGTAAATATAGGTAGAGTCCGTACCAAGAATTAATGTCTAAATAATAGACAATATGCGTAGTGGAAGGGAGGGGGTATATTCTCCTTCAAGTGGTCCTCAATTTTTCATCGGCTCCTAAAGGATCCGTTTAGCATCCGATCTTGCCCTCAACCAAAGAAATAAGGTGCAAATAGTGTAATATTGTTAACCTCAAGATAAATGGTTTGTGTATAAAGGTATATCCCGTACCATATATTAATGTCTAATTAATAGACAATATGCGTGGTGGGAAAGAGAGGATGGAGTTTCCTTCAGGCAATCCCCAATTTTTCATCCGTATAACATTCCATTCAGAGTGTTTCCATAAAAAACATAAAAGTAATCATAGTGTAATACTGCTTTAATATCAATTAATAATTGCCAAGATGGATGGCTGGATTCTCACCATAAGACAGAGTTAACAAGGCAGATAGAAAATCACACCAGGCGTCCCCAGCACCTCGCCAGTCCTCCTATGGATCCTTTCCAGACTCCAACTGACCACCAGCCAACGCGTTTCAATACTTGACAGTATCTTTCTCAAGGCGCATGTTGTTCCCTTCCCAAAGGATATCCTATTTATACCCCTTTAATGATGACATCATCCCCTATGAGAAAAAGCCTATTTTGAACTTCTTTTTATTTATCTCGACATCAACTAATTTATTAGTTGATGTCGAGATAAATAAAAAGAAGTTCAAAATAGATCATTTTTTAACATGTCATTCTTTTAACGTAATTTATGCAATTGAGTGCTCATGTGGGAAATTTTATATAGGTAGGACGGGTAGGGCATTCAAGGTTAGATTGGGGGAACATCTAAGAAACATTCGAAAAGGTCTAGACACGCATGCACTTTCTAAACATTTTAAAGAAATTCATAATTGTGATATTAAACATATTATTAATTTTTTTGTATTAAAAAAAGTCTCTTGTGATGCTAGAGGGGGGGATATTGCAGTCAAGTTAGCTAAAAGCGAAATGACCATGATATTTAATTATAGCACTTTAGCCCCCAATGGCATAAATAAGGACTTCGAATTAAAATAGTTTTTATAAAATGGTTTTTATAAGGTTTTAAATAGTGGTAAGTGTCTAATTGAGTGTTATCTGTCTTTTATATTCCTTTATGGAGTCGGAATTTATCCACCGTGATTAATTTATCCACTGAGAAACAAACATCCCGATGATTAAAATGTTCTGTTGCACACAATGACCGTGGGACATTGAAAAAGAAGTACTGCAGAGCTGCTCTTCAACAAAAGAAAGATAAGCACGGAAGGAGCGGTGGAACGCAAAATCTACCATGGCCGGAAGTGATGTGTACGGGATAGCGTCATTTCCGGGAATAGCGGCTGAACACGGAAACACGTGTGCGGGTCACCCGGCGGAAATGATGTGTCCCAGAGAGCCGGGAACTCACAAACTAACTTCCGGTGTGTCACAATATTTGGCGCCGGGGAAGGGATGCACAAAGAACCGGAATTGGATAAAGGGAACGTGGGATCAACAATGTTACATATAGGATGTTTAGAGGAAAGATTGATCCATGTCTGGAAATAGGCTTTTTCTCATAGGGGATGATGTCATCATTAAAGGGGTATAAATAGGATATCCTTTGGGAAGGGAACAACATGTGCCTTGAGAAAGATACTGTCAAGTATTGAAACGCGTTGGCTGGTGGTCAGTTGGAGTCTGGAAAGGATCCATAGGAGGACTGGCGAGGTGCTGGGGACGCCTGGTGTGATTTTCTATCTGCCTTGTTAACTCTGTCTTATGGTGAGAATCCAGCCATCCATCTTGGCAATTTTTAATTGATATTAAAGCAGTATTACACTATGATTACTTTTATGTTTTTTATGGAAACACTCTGAATGGAATGTTATACGGATGAAAAATTGGGGATTGCCTGAAGGAAACTCCATCCTCTCTTTCCCACCACGCATATTGTCTATTAATTAGACATTAATATATGGTACGGGATATACCTTTATACACAAAACATTTATCTTGAGGTTAACAATATTACACTATTTGCACCTTATTTCTTTGGTTGAGGGCAAGATCGGATGCTAAACGGATCCTTTAGGAGCCGATGAAAAATTGAGGACCACTTGAAGGAGAATATACCCCCTCCCTTCCACTACGCATATTGTCTATTATTTAGACATTAATTCTTGGTACGGACTCTACCTATATTTACTAATCATTCATAACCAAACGTTATTGCACTATTTGTACTTTATTTCCTTGTTTGAGGGCAAGAACTGATGCGAACGGGTGACTTAGGAATGCCCTCAGTAATTGCTATCAGCGCCTGAAGACTACTCGGTGATATTTTTCTTTATACATTGTTATTGGGGTGTGAGGTGACACCTTTTTTCACTGGGAAGTTTGTGGGCAGCTTTCAGCGCACCAATCGTCTTCTTTTGATATCTATTGAATGCTGTAAGGGGTTTGGTTTGTGGATCGGCGGGGAGGCCTTCCACGTTCCAGGAACTAGGGAACACTATCCCTGGATGGCAACTCATCCTATTGCATTCCTACAGGCCCAACATTACATTAGTTTTATTATAAGATCTTTCTCACCTTCGGATTGGAATAACCCATTAGACACCCTACTGCAAAACCAATGCTTGACAAAAAAAGCTATTTCCTTAACATATAACTGCATATGCCAGGTATTTATACCAGATAAGTCTGATAAGAACCTAACCTCGTGGCTCTCCCAATTTCCTAATGTATCATCGAACGATATACTTCGTTCTCATACCAAGGCATGTACTCTATTACCTTACTCTCCATATATAGCTATGTTCTTAAACATATTACATAGAGCTTATTTATCTCCAAATAGGAGGTTCTTGATAGGTGATTCACGAAATTCCAACTGTTACAAATGTGGCGCTAATTCAGCAGATTTATTTCATTGTCTTTGGGATTGCCCTGTAATTCGAGGTTTTTGGATTCAGGTCAGAAAATATTCTACTGATAATTTGGTTACTTATATCCTTATGACACCTGAATGGGCTCTGTTTGGTATGCTTCCTCTCAATACTCGCATATCGCATGACGGCAAACGTCTCTTGTTAGCTATAGGAGCGGCGGCTTGAAAGACCATTCTACAAACCTGGCTACAACCCTATCAAGCACTATTGTCACTTTTTAAGGCTAAATGACATTACCTATTCAGGATGCAGTGGGTGGAAGTAGTTCTAGATAGAGAAACCAAAGTTGAGAGGTTCTTCCTAATGTGGGAATCATACATAGCCATCCTATCATTCCCAATAAGAACACAAATTCATAATAGTTTAAAGGATACGACTTGGTATATGTTACAGATGGGAGCTAATGACCCTCCAATTCATCTGTAATATAGTCTTTCAGTTGATAATTGAAGTCAGCCAAGGTGTTTTGGATTAATCTTATTCTGATTGGGGGGATTGCGGGGCATCGGTGGCACGGCAGCTATTGACTATGATTGTAATTAACTTGATTTTTGATCACATATAGTATATGTGTATGTATATATATATATATATATATATATATATATATATATACATGTATTGTACCTCATTATTGTGACATTATATCATTTAACTGTATGATGTAGAGTCATATTTTATATTAATGTATGTTGATTTATTTAAGTTTCGAAAAACTTTATTATTGCTTGTCACATTGATTTTGAATTGGATTATTGATGCTTCAATAAAAAATTTTTTTTAAAACCTATAACGTTAGCCGCTATTTATGTTCCTAATACTAGACAGATCTCTTTTATCAGGAAATTCTGTGAAGTCCTTCAGAAAAATGTTGCTGGGCCTCTTCTACTCTTGGGCGACTAACATTGCCTCTGACCCGTTGGTGGATAGATCATCCACTCGACGTTCGCAGCGCCCGACCACGACACATGACGGCTCCCGAGCATTTTGCCACATCCTCCACGAGAACGACCTGTATGATGTCTGTCGGGCTAAAAATCCTTCAGGTAGAGATTTCACCTTCTCCCCGGTCCACTCCTCTTTCTCGAAGATTGATCTTGCTCTTTCTGACAAATGGACTTTGCATAAATTTAAACAGGCCTCTATCTTGCCAGTGCCCTTGGTCGGACCACTCTGCACTATTTTTAAAATATATATCCTCTCCCTCTACACCTCCGGCTACAATATGGCACTTCAAAGATTGTCTCCTGACGGACTTAGTAGCTAAACAATCTCTTGCCCTGGTGATTTCCCAATATCTAGAGGTAATCCACCCAGATGACACGTCCCCCTTTAATAATTGGTGCGCCATGAAGGAGCTATTCAAGCTGCTGCTCGTATTATAAAAGCGTCCCAAAAGGCCCAGATGGACCTAGAGGCTCTAATCTTAGACCTAGAAAATAAACTAAAACTTTCTCCAGATAAAAAATTAATATATCGGTCCCTTATGTCCGCCAGGACAGAAATGAATAAAATTTCACTTAAGGAGGTTCATAAAAACCTATTTAAAGCAAAAAAATGTATACCCGCGGCGATAAAGTGGGCAGAATGCTCGCACGAAAATTACGGGATAAAACAGCTCGTGAGCGTATTAAGTTAATCAATGCTCCGGGCTCACAGAAGGTTTCTAACCCTACTGATATAGCAAATGCATTTGCCACGTATTATACGTCTCTGTATAATTTAAAGGATGACCCCTTAACTCCTCAACCCACTTTACCTTTAATTGATTTTTTTTTTAAATGGACTTAATCTCCCATCCCTAACCGAAGTAGCTTTACAGTCTTTGACCACACCTTGGTCTCCAGAAGAAATTTCTGCCATGATCGATTCTTTCCCATTGAATAAATCCCCGGGCCTGGATGGGTTTACTAATAATTTTTATAAAAGTTTGAAAGAGACCTTGACCCTTCCCTTGACCAATGTCTCTAACCACGCATCTGATTGTGGTGTGTTCCCTAATGAGATGCTGGAGGCCCGCATAGTAACATTCCCAAAACCAGGCAAAAACCTGACACTGATGTCCAACTACCGCCCTATAGCCCTTTTGAACATGGACATAAAAATTTACGCGAAACTTATAGCAAACCGACTATGCCCCTATTTACCTTCTCTGTTGCATCAAGATCAAGAGGGATTTTTCCAGCGACGACAAGCCACTGACAATACCAGACAGATTATTGATTTGATTGACATATACTCGAGTGATAACTCTCCCCTACTGTAACTATCATTGGATGCCGAAAAGGCGTTTGACCGTGTTCATCGGGGCTACATGCGAACAGTCTTGGGTAAGTTCAGGTTTTCTGGGAGAATCTTAGCCTCCATAATGGCCCTCTATTCCGACCCATCTGCCAAGGTATACGTTAACGGTATGCTCTCTTCAAGATTCCCAATTACAAACGGGACACGTCAGGGTTGCCCTCTATCTCCTCTGGTTTTCGTACTATTAATAGAACCCCTTGCCGAAAAAAATTAGATCAAATTCTAACATAAAAGGGCCAGAGCTATTTGGTAAAACATATAAAATCTGTCTCTTTGCAGATGACGTTTTGCTCACCTTAGAAGACCCCCGCTCGGCTTTATCGCATCTTTTCCCGGTTCTGGACGAGTTTTCTAGGATCTCGTACTATAAACTGAATTGTTCCAAAACCGAAGCTCTACCAGTTTGTATGCCCGCCACGGAGATCCTTAATCTGAAAGCTGACTACATGTTTGACTGGCAAGATAGAGGCTTAAAATACCTGGGCATACAGCTCACGTCTACTATATCCGATATGATATCTGCTAATTACTTACCCCTACTGCAACAAATCACTAATTTAATGACAGACTGGATGATGTATCATGTGTCGTGGTGTGGGCGTATAGCGGCTTTAAAAATTATGATCCTCCCCAAAATGTTATACCTATTCAGAACTATCACTATCCTTCTCCCTAACTACCTGATGAATACATTTTATTCAGTCTTGAATAAATATGTTTGGCAGGGAAAAAAGGCAAGATTATCGAGGAAAATAATGTCTCTTGACAAGTCGGAAGGGGGCCTTGCCTATCCAAACCTCCGCAAACATCAAGCAGCTTGTATTCTGGACCTGAACTGCACTATAACGACTGAGGAAAGGGAACATCTGTTCCTACATGCCCAGCGTTTGTCGAAATGCACCAATCACACTGAAGCATTTTATAAGCTCTTACATAGAGTATACTTAACTCCAATTCGGTTGCATAAAATGAGCAATGATAACTCAAGTAACTGCTGGTGCGATTGTGGTAATGTCGGTTCCTTATTGCACATATTTTGGACATGCCCAGCTATTGCTAACCTCTGGACCTCCATATTTTCCCTGATATCTGAGGTTTTGGGCTATAGAGTGTCCCCTCATCCCAAATTGGCCCTCTTGCATATCTCTTCTGCTTACCTCACGAATACTCACAAAGTAGACGTGATTCCGCACCAGTATTCTGAAGGTTCCAAAGGACACTCTTTCTCTACATCCTGTTCCTATACAACCAGCACAAGCTCTGCTTGTATTAATAGGACCTAAAAGGTCAATGTACCAAGATGTTGAGAGGAGTATAGATCCTGATTGGTATTAGACCAATTGGATCTATGACATATCAAGAGAGACGGTACAGAAGGTAAGCAGAAGAGATGATTATAGAAGAAAATGGTGATCCTGCTGTTGGCTTGGAGTCGAGAAGGTCACGAATTACAACACCGGGTATTCTCTGGGGGTCACCCTCACAGATACTGACCCAGCCCACCACTGTTTTGCTTCCAAGATCAGACGAGATCGGGCTCTATCAGTGGGGTATGGTAGTAATTTTTCGGGCCTACTTGTGGCCGACTCACCAATGAGAGTGCACCTAAAATAAGGGGGGGAGGGAAGAAAAAAGAAAAGTGTGGGGTGGGGGAGACAGGAAAAATGGGCGGATCTGCTGTCTATGTTAGGCACAGGATGGACCTGTGGATCATGGATGAGAGTCCGCAGATGTATAAAGAAGAGAGGGAGGAAAGGAACAGGGGAGAGAGAGGGAAGAGGGAAGAGAAAACCAATTAAGGAAGATGACAGATATCCTCTGGTATCAAATACAAGATTGTCAGAATTGTCAGCAACTAGGAATAGGTCAAATTGACTGGCAATATTGGATACATTCCGTGGTCACTTAGATTCAGAACAATATATGGACAAAAATTAATATCACTACCAGAATGTCATCAAACAAAGTTAAAGTAATTAGACAAAGGCCAGATTCACTGGAAATTCTGCATAAAATTCCGTGATCACTCATATAGAGAGATAACCGCCTATACGTACTTAACTGGAGCAACAGAGCTATAATACCTGCCTATTATACAGATATCAAGGTAATTGACAATCAAAGTATGTTACAGTGTGCTCCTATTAGCAGTATAATAAATAGGTGGAAAAGCAAGCTTCTGCACATGCTAATTAATTGAATATAATTACTATTTTTAATTTTTAATTTTCTCCTCAGTGCTATTTTAAATGGAGCAACAGAGCTGTACTACCGGCCTATTATACAGATATCAGGGTAATTAACAAACAAGGTATGTTGAAGTGTGCTCCTATTAGCAGTGTAACACATAGGTGGAAAAGCAAGCTTCTGCGCATGCTGATTGATTGAATACAATTACCAACATGTTTTGAAAAAGGAAAAAAGGGAGAGAAGAAATAAGGAAAAAAATGGAAAAAGTGGGAAGAGGAGATGCAGAGAATTTCTTTTGAATAATTATTCTGGGTATAACAGTCATAGTCCAGATCCCTGGACTGCTCTATTTAGGGCCAGATATAGAAATTCTCAGGAAATGGATAGAGAAAAGTGTACCGGTCCCTGCCCAGGTCCCTGGGTCAGTCACTCAAATGACAGGGTGCAAAATGTACTCCTCAGGTCCTTAGTTCATGTTGAAATGATTCATGCTGGAATCCTGGGATAGGTCAGGCTGGAAAACGCGTTTCACCCGTCCTGCGGGCTTGTTCACTTCCAATGCTGCTGGTGTGGTGTGTAGATTAAGGTTTAAATACCTGTATAGGCAGTTATTAGCCAATAGCTGCCTTGGGCTGAAACACCTGATAATGAACATCAAACTCCGCTGTGTTCGCCGGAAGTGATGTATTTGGATCGGTTGCTAAGCAACCTATAGTTCGTACCTTATATAACTGATACATGAAAGAGGAGAAGAGGGTGTCAATAGGCTTCTGTATTGTTATTAAAAGGTCCTCGTTAGTACAGTGTGTTGATGTATTAAGGCCGCTGAGATAGCGGCTTGTCCGTACTCAGTACTCACATACCCGGACTCTGATGCGATACGTCATATCCGGCGGCATGTTCTAGCGTCGCGTTGCTAGGATACGGGGCGTCCTAGGCCGCCTAGGATGACGTGATCATTCCGGGGGAATCAGATGGGACGTTATGGTTGAAGCGTCCTGTCACCTAGCAACGGAGTGCACACAGGGCGTTAATTCTACCCTGCGGACGGGGCTGTTAGGAGGAAAACAAAAGGTGGGGAGAGAGCTAAAGTATTCGTGGGTGATCCTAGGAAATGGTAGATACAGGGAGTGATCTGATTATTGGTTACTATCAAAAATGAATGACAATTGAAAACTAGGTATAAAAAAAATAATAAGAAGGAAAATGCAAATTCTGTGATATATACTAGTATGACATGTAAAAATATTTACTCACGGAAGGATGATGGTAAGATTAATAATGGTAAAATGGAGATGAGAGTGATAAAAAAGATTGTGACCATTAGAATAGGGAGGAATGAAAGATGGGTGATTATAACTAGAGATATAGTGAAAATGAAAGTTTTTTTGTTTTAGTAAAATACCTAAATCACATAAGGTGTGTGTGTGTGGAAATATGTAATAGAAGGTGATGTGCAGCATATGCCGTGTAGTTAAACACGGATAGGCAGAGGGGAATAGATAATGGGTTATAAGAAGGGAAAGAAGGTGGTAAATGCGGTGGTGAAGCCCACCGTGGGGGTGAGAGTGATTATACTTATGATTGATTGTGAAAAATTAGAAAAACTGTACCAAAGGTGAAAAAGCTAGAAAATAAAGATAAACTTGTGAGTCAGTGTAATCGTAGTTGTAGGTGATTACGGGATTGCGTGTCCCGTCAATTTAATTGTGATTATATCCGGAGGAAGGAGGTGGAGGGGGGAAGGGAGGGAAGGGGGTGTATGAATGCTGAGGAATCAATTGTTAGAGGGAGAGGAGGGGGCGGGGGAAAAAGGGGAAGGAGGGGAGGGGGGGGAATTTTTTTTAATAATATGGGGGGGGCGGGGCTGTGAGGGGAGAAGGGGGGTTGGGAAAAGGGGGGGTTTGATTGGGGAAGGAGGGTGAAAGAAGGAAAAGAAAGGAGAAAAATGGGGGGGAGGGGGAAAAGGGAAGGGGGTTATGAAAAGGGGAAAGGGGGAGTGCTGTTGATGGATCGCTTCAGGTAGGTTACTGTGTACGTTCTATTGAGTGTAAGTGCTGTAGAGTGGTAGGTACAGTCATTGGGCTTTAAGACCTGACCATTTGCATTCGGATCATGCTTAAAGGAAGGCACTGTAATTTATGCTCTCATTGAGGCCCATTGGTTTATAAGTGTTCAATTTGAATATCCACTCAGTTTCTTTTTTTAACAGTTCTTTTGTCAAGTCCCCTCCTCTAATGCCTAACTGAACTTTTTCCAAGCCGAAGACTCTAAGATCTTTTTGAAAGTCTGTGTGGCAAGCATGAAAGTGCCTGGCGACCGATGTCAGTTTTCTCATTTGTGTTAGATCACTGGCAGCATTACGGCAGGTTCCCACATGTTCCAAGATCTGTTCCTTGAATTTCCGGGTCGTCATTCCAACATATCTCAAATTGCAGCTACATTCAATGCAGTAGATCAGACCTTGGGTGCTACAGTTGAAAAATTCTTTGATAAGTACTGGTTGCCCGTAACGATCTGTTATTGTATTGATTTTGGCTATCTGGGGACAGGCTTTGCAATGTCCACATGGAAAGGTGCCCCGCGAGGTGTTAGGCCTGATTGTTTTAGATTGAAAATGACTCTGTACAAGGAGGTCCTTGATGCTACCCGACCTCCTCCAGCTCATATGGATATTGGTATCTATCCATGGTGCCAGGGTTCCATCAAGTTGAAGTATAGGGAGATGTTTTTCAATTGCTTTTTTGATCTGTCTCCATTTCGGACAGAAAGTTCCAATGAATCTGATCTTGTCATCTTGTTTTTTTTGGGGTCTTGGTTGAGAAGATAAGAGTGTTTCTTGGTATCTTGTTTACTTCATTATATGCTCGTTTGAGAGACCTCTTGCTGTACCCTCTCTCGTGCAGCCGGCGAGACAGTTCCTGGCTTTTACATTTAAACACGGCATCTTCGGAACAATTTCTTCGGAGTCTGAGGAACTCCCCTTTCGGTATGTTCTCCACCGTTGGCGGGAAATGTGCACTAGTTTGGAACAACAGGCTGTTGGTGGATGTCTTTTTCCGGTAGAGTTCTGTAGACAGACTACCTGTGGTGGATTTGTAAATATTAATGTCAAGAAAGGCCACTTTTTCCTGATTGATGGTGTGTGTAAGCCTTATGTTGAGGTCGTTGTTATTGAGGAGCTGGATAAATTCCATTAGGAGATTCAGCTCCCCATCCCAGATGACAAAAATGTCATCTATATATCGGAGACATAGCATGACATGTTCCGTATATAGATCGTTGGTGTCAGTGAAAACGTACTTCTGCTCCCACCAGCCTAGAAACAAGTTAGCGTACGTAGGCGCACATGCTGCCCCCATGGCTGTCCCTCTGACCTGGAGGTAAAATTGTTCCTGAAATGTGAAATAGTTCTTTTCTAAAACGAAGGCGAGTAGCGAGTATAGAAAGTCACCAAAGTCTCCTCGTTCATTATTTTCCAGGAAGAACTTGGTCGCATTTAGGCCAGCCTTATGTTCGATGCTAGTATAAAGTGCCTCCACGTCCAAGGTCACCAAGAGGAAGCTGTCCTCAAATGTAATATTGTGGATCTTCCGGAGTAAGTCTGAAGTGTCTTGCAGATAAGAGGGTAATTGTAGGACATATCCGCGGAGATGTAGGTCAAGGAAACGGCTTGGCTGTTCAAGGAGACCCCCATTGCCTGGCATAATAGGTCTTCCGGGGGGTTTGTTTAAATCTTTGTGCGTTTTGGGTAGTAAATAGAAAGTGGGTGTTCTAGGGTTTTTCACGGAGAGGTAGGCATGTTCTTGTTTGGTGATGGTTCCTAACGATAGTGCCTCTCCAATAAGGTTGGTGTATTCATTCAAGAATCGGGTGGTTGGATTATTAAGTAGCCTTTTGTAGCATGCAGTTTGTTTCAATTGTCTCAATGCTTCTGTCACATACATGTCTACGGGCCAGAGCACTATGTTTCCCCCTTTGTCTGATGGCTTTATTATCACGTCTTTCCATTCTCTTATTTGTCTCAGTGCCTCTTTCTCATCAATGGACAGATTTTCAGGAAAGTAGTAGTATTTCTGGTCTCTTCGATATTTAATCAAATCAAATTCTTTTGAGACCATGTCCAGAAAAACCCGGATTTCCGGACTATTATTATCTGGTGGAAAAAATGTTGATTTGGCCCTACACTTTGGTCGGTCTCTGGGGCCAGCTGTCTGGTTCTGTTATGATTGTAGATCTTCTAAAATTTGTACCATTTCCAAATCTTCCATGTTCAAATTGGAATCTCCCTTGGCTTCCCCTGATCTAGATTTTAGATCACTAAAGAATTTCTTTAGGAGTAATTTTCTCCCAAAAAGTCGCAAGTCTTTTTCCCACAAAAACCGATCGAATGGTTTTGTGGGAGAGAAGGATAAACCCTTACTCAACACTTTCTTTTGTTCCGGGGAAATTGTTCTGTTGGATAAGTTGATGATTTGCAAATGATCAGTAGTAGATGGATTCAGCGTACCTTCCTCTGCCGTTCCGGATATCTCGAGGTTCTGGGTGTGTCCCAATGATTGTTTCTTCCCTTGTCTCTTCTTCCTCCCCCTCCTAGTCGGTCTATATTTCGAGTTCTGCCTCTTTGTTTCTGGCCTCGGCCTAAAAAATAGGGTGAGACCTCCTGATCGTCTGTATCATAAGATAAATGTGTATCTCTTATGGGTTCATTCCCTGAGTCGTCACTCATGGAGGACTCAAATTCTGAAAATGTGGAGTCTTCTGGCTGTCTCCTATCTCTGTTCCTGATAGGTCTCGAGTTCCATCTAAAAATATTACCCTGGGTAAAATCTTGTTTGTCCCTCTGAAGTTTGTTCCTTTTTCGGTCCTTAATACCACTCTCATGTGTTTCTAGGTCTTTTTTTATTTTTTCAAAAGTGGTTTGGTCTTTCTCCCATTTTTCAAGATTTTTACCCAGTTCTTCTATCTCTTTTTCGACTTGATCAAGGATAAGTGTGTCATGTTTGACCAATATGTGGAGTAGATCACTGGAACATTTAAGAAGAGCCGCCTCCCATTCGGCTTTGAGGCTAGCTGTTGCTAGAGGAAAAGACGGGAAGATTTTTGGTCTAAGACCCCTGGGTACTATTTTGTGTTTAATATAATTCTGCAGAGTAGTAGTATCCCAGGTTAAACGAATTCTTCTTTGTAATGTTTTATGAAGTTTAGACAGAGGATTTTTCCAGTCTATTGAGGTCCGGTCAGGATCCTCAATATCAGTAAAGAGGTCCTCAAAGTTTTCTGTGTTCCTACGTCTCAATAATTCAGACTTAAGTGAAAACGAGGTCATTGCTAAAAGCGTGGTGTCTAGCGGATATTGGGATAAGAATATAACAAGCCTAGGGAATAAGGTTCCCTAATTGGTAATATGAAGATAAGGAATTATAACCTAACCGTGTTGGAATCGGAAGCTGACCGGATGGTCAGAAAAACAGAGTATCTCACAAAGTAGACGTGATTCCGCACCAGTATTCTGAAGGTTCCAAAGGATAATGTATAATAGTGATAATACTACAGTACCAGAATAATATCTAATATACACGTATAATTTGTGTTGTAATTGTAGGGTCTGGTGGTGCACCCAGAGTCAGAAACAAACTAGGAAAAGAGAAAAATACAGAAGACTCTTGTGTGGGTGCACTCTTGTTTTATGTATTTGTTGATATGACGATATTAAAACATAACTTTTATTTACTAATTAATCTAAGAAAAAAGTCCACACTTATGTAATCCACCACAATTAATTCATTCTTGACAGTCTGTATTACTGCATACAATTATGATTCAGCCCACCGACTCCTCTGAGGGATACCATATCTGTTGATGTGGCTGATCAGACTGAACAGGTTGGGGTGTGTATAGACCACAACCAATGTTAAAAACTTTAAAGAGAATTGAAAATGTTCTGGTTAGTCTCTAATGGCAGACTTCAGGAGGGATGTAGACACTCTTTCTCTACATCCTGTTCCTATCCAACCAGCACAAGCTCTGCTTGTATTAATAGGACCTAAAAGGTCAATGTACCAAGATGTTGAGAGGAGTATAGATCCTGATTGGTATTAGACCAATTGGATCTATGACATATCAAGAGAGACGGTACAGAAGGTAAGCAGAAGAGATGATTATAGAAGAAAATGGTGATCCTGCTGTTGGCTTGGAGTCGAGAAGGTCACAAATTACAACACCGGGTATTCTCTGGGGGTCACCCTCACAGATACTGACCCAGCCCACCACTGTTTTGCTTCCAAGATCGGACGAGATCGGGCTCTATCAGTGGGGTATGGTAGTAATTTTTCGGGCCTACTTGTGGCCGACTCACCAATGAGAGTGCACCTAAAATAAGGGGGGGGGGGAGAAAAAAGAAAAGTGTGGGGTGGGGGAGACAGGAAAAATGGGCGGATCTACTGTCTATGTTAGGCACAGGATGGACCTGTGGATCATGGATGAGAGTCCGCAGATGTATAAAGAAGAGAGGGAGGAAAGGAACAGGGGAGAGAGAGGGAAGAGGGAAGAGAAAACTAATTAAGGAAGATGACAGATATCCTCTGGTATCAAATACAAGATTGTCAGAATTGTCAGCAACTAGGCATAGGTCAAATTGACTGGCAATATTGGATACATTCCGTGGTCACTTAGATTCAGAACAATATATGGACAAAAATTGATATCACTACCAGAATGTCATCAAACAAAGTTAAAGTAATTAGACAAAGGCCAGATTCACTGGAAATGCTGCATAAAATTCCGTGATCACTCATATAGAGAGATAACCGCCTATACGTACTTAACTGGAGCAACAGAGCTATAATACCTGCCTATTATACAGATATCAAGGTAATTGACAATCAAAGTATGTTACAGTGTGCTCCTATTAGCAGTATAATAAATAGGTGGAAAAGCAAGCTTCTGCACATGCTGATTAATTGAATACAAGTACTATTTTTAATTTTTAATTTTCTCCTCAGTGCTATTTTAAATGGAGCAACAGAGCTGTACTACCGGCCTATTATACAGATATCAGGGTAATTAACAAACAAGGTATGTTGAAGTGTGCTCCTATTAGCAGTGTAACACATAGGTGGAAAAGCAAGCTTCTGCGCATGCTGATTGATTGAATACAATTACCAACATGTTTTGAAAAAGGGAGAGAAGAAATAAGGAAAAAAATGGAAAAAGTGGGAAGAGGAGATGCAGAGAATTTCTTTTGAATAATTATTCTGGGTATAACAGTCATAGTCCAGATCCCTGGACTGCTCTACTTAGGGCCAGATATAGAAATTCTCAGGAAATGGATAGAGAAAAGTGTACCGGTCCCTGCCCAGGTCCCTGGGTCAGTCACTCAAATGACAGGGTGCAAAATGTACTCCTCAGGTCCTTAGTTCATGTTGAAATGATTCATGCTGGAATCCTGGGATAGGTCAGGCTGGAAAACGCGTTTCACCCGTCCTGCGGGCTTGTTCACTTCCAATACCTCACGAATACTGACAGATATTTAATGAACCATATTTTACTAACTACCAAGATTCTCTTAGCGTACCATTGGCGTACAAGTATACTTCCCACTGTAGAGATTATTGTCAATGCAGTCCAAGCCCACTACGAGTTTGCAACTGCAGGTGCGAGCTACTCTTCTTCCACCTCCTGCCCACTCTTATTGTGTGGCTTCCCTGGAGTGATTATAGAAACCCACCCGCACTAATTTTAGTTTTTCTTTATATAATTATTTTTCTTCCAACGATCTTTGCTGCTGTGATTTGATTTATACATGTCAGGTTATGTACCGCCATATATACCAATATACTGTTGTACCGTTCCTAACACATTGTTCCTTGTGTCGCAATATTGCTTGTAACATGATGCTGTATTTCCTTCCCCTCCATCCCCCTCCCCCTTTTTATTCTGTACCCCTATTTTCCCTCCCGCTCCTCACACAAATGTTCAAAATCTCAATTAAAATTTAAATATAAAAAAAACACAGGAAGTCAAGGATAAATTTGGTGACACAATTAAAATAAAAAATGTCATTAACTGCAATGCAATTGGCGTAATTTACTGCATTACATGCAGCTGGAGCCACGCTTAACGCGTATCGGATGCCAAGTCCTTCATCAGAGAGCCTGACAACACTCCACACAATTAACATCTGTGGCTTCAGGGATCCTCTTGGTAATATATCTGCTGTGTTACCCTATGGAGTCTATTGTGATATGCTGTTTTCTTTTATGTATCCTGTAAGTTTAATCTGTGGCATTAAACTTGTGCGTGTTTTTAATTACTACTACACTATGGTCTGCGTTTCATAGTGCCTCTTATCATTCCCATTCATATTGGGAAAAGAGGTACTTTTCTTTCAGGTTCAATTAAGGATAAACCAGTCCTGCCTGTGTTCTGTGTTTGAAGGAGAGATCCCTCAGTAAGAATATTCCTCCATTTGTCATTTCTAATCATTGAGGAATATTATCAATTTAAGGGTGATTGTATTTATTTCATACAATTATGTTCACTGCTATGTATATGTGGTGTCATGGTATTTGGTGAGCGCTGTAGCCGTGTGTGCAATATCTTTTTTTTGTGCATATTGTCTTCTTTGATGTGTGGGATACTACACTTCTATTTGCACACCTTATAGCTGCACATCAAGTTTTGTTGTGCATACTCACTAGAAACATTTGTTATTTCATGATTGTTATTCTGATATGTGAAATTTTCCAAGTGCTTAACACTTACCATCACTGTTAATCAGCTCCTTATATATCTTTTACACACAATTTACTGTCTCTTTCAATCTATTATTCTTTATTATTTACTTTATCTTTTCTCGTTACTTTTATTTCATTTTATTACCACAGCTCACTATAACAAAAATTGTTATTATTAACACACATTTATTTTTACTATTTTTACTTATTGTCCTACCAGACTTCAATCTTTTTGATATTTCCTTGCAAACAGAGATACCATATCTATTCAGGCTCTATATGATAAATCACATACCACTGTTTTTTTTTCATTCTACACCATTGTATTAATACTTTTAAATCCAGATGTCACGGCCCTGTGTCCATATGCAGGCGCTGATCCGCTAGTCTGTTTACAGACTACATATCCCATGATTCCTAGTGCAGATGCGTCATATGACGCCTAACCTAATATGAATACATTACATGACGCCTCCACCAATGGTCACCCTATCAGCAGACTACATCTCCCATGAATACAGGCACGGACGCATCATCCGATGTGACGCATAAGGCAGAAGTCCGGGACCCAGGTATACACTAGTATTGGGTGCCCGGCAATGTAAAAAGATCATTCTCAAACCCACCACTAATACACTGGGGTATTTTCCTCTAGATACTGGCCATTTAAAACTGGCATGGTCAGATTTCATGCAACTGCGCCGTCCCACCCTGTCCCCCCGTTTTTGACAAGGAGATCCGTTCTGCAGATGTGCATAATATAATGTTTAAATATTTAAAAAAATACTTTTTCAACTTTATTAAATAAAATAAATTTTAAAAAACAATGTTGTTAACGCTTTTGAAGGGAAAAATAGTCAGTTAAGTGGCTAAACTTACCTTGTGCCGCAGTACGCTGATGTGAGCTCCGGGACATCTGTAACTAGGTTGTTCGGCAACGGCACCACATGATCAAACTCAGCCAATTTGATGCCATCTCATAACTAAACCACACTACCCAGAGTGCCTAGCTACCTACTATACAATTTTCAAGCATCTGTATGTTACATCAAAAGGGAAATGTTTACATACTGTTAATACCTTTTAATAGTTTGATGCTCAGACACTACCAAAGAACAGTTTTGGATAAGTTAATTCTTTTGGTTATGTCTTTTTATTGGTTCTGACAGTAATCAAACTATGTAATGCACCTCATTGGCTGACTATTCCATCAGTCAGGTAACTATTCCTGTAATAGGATGATACACATTATCTACAAGTACTTCCTGTTAGTAGGCGGGACTAGATTAATTTCCTGTTAACTCCCCCAATTTATGTCAATTTCTTTGGGTATAAAAGTAGCCTCTGAGCACAACCCAAAATACACTTGGTCAACAAGCCAACCTGGCGAAACTCGCGTCCAAGTTTGGAAATTCCTTGTCCTGTGCACAGAACCAGGGCACAAGCCCATTGATAAGTATACCATTTATTTAAATCTTTCTTTCTGAAATCCCTTTGATTTGTTATGCACCTGCTGTGCACCACCATATTTTATACTTACCTCTGGGGGCGCTCTCATTGGATCTGGACCAGGACATATCCCTTGCACTGGTGTTCCCACCAGGGGAGGCCACTGGTTACGGGTTCAACAGCAGATCCCCTACTTTTACTTTACTTTCACTCATTTTAGACCTGAACTCCTGTACTCTCACCTGCCCGTTCACTGTTCTAAGGAACACACGGGCAGGCAGTAGATAAAGAACAGGAGCTAACTGAGCAATCATTCTCTACTTACCTTTTAAAACCTAGCCACTATATATAATAAACTGGAAGGCCCACTGCAACACCAATATAAAAAATATATATTCATAGTACACATTATTACAGGTATACCCCACTTCTTAGGGCATATCAGTATACTTATCTAATACTCGTAAATATTGTAATATAATATACATAAGTCTTGTTATGTATTTACTCTACTGACTTGTGCGGTTGTGCATTTTTGTTGGATACTGATAAGGGGTTATCTTTACTCACTTCTATCCCCTCCTTTTCTCTGTCTGTCCCTATTGTTTGTATTATATTACTATATTTCATATCTTTGAAGCAAATGTATAATATTAACCTTTTAGTGATTTATAATAATCATTAATCACTAATTGTGTACCTTTTAATAACAAACCCATAGAGGTTGCATCTAGACATATATATCTTTAAATCATTAGGAATATTCTGTTCATGGAAGAATGCACGCCAGTCATATAGAATGTAAATCGTAAGGATGTATTTCAACAAATAATTGCTACTCATAGAATTCACTTTTATCATTAAACAGTATTGGTCAAATACAATGCAAGTCACCATATAATAGTTTCACAGGTTCAAACTATATAAGAAAGAAATAGGATGAAAGAAGTGTGAAAGATATGTGTGTGTGTGTGTGTGTGTGTGTGTGTGTGTGTGTGTGTGTGTGTGTGTGTGTGTGTATTTATTACTGGGGAGATATCACTCAAAGCATTCAGCTAAATCACAGATTGCATAAAATGAAACCCTAGATTTAGTGATAGATATTTTAAAAATAGCTATCTGAAGAGACATCTAAGGGGATTGGTTTGTGTGTGTGTGTGTGTGTGTGTGTGTGTGTGTGTGTGTGTGTGTGTGTGTGTGTGTGTGTATGCGGGGGAGGGGCAGCATGGGACAGAAGCTAGACTCCATTTTGGGAAAACTCCCATGATTCCAAAGTCTGTAATACATGGTTCAAAAGGGAATGCCAGCAGCCATTTTAGGTTTGCAGGTTCAAACACATGGCATTCTTTGCTAGGCCATAAAGTCACATAGCAGAAGCCATTTTATAAACTACATATCTCTGAAAGACTCCACTATATTCCAGAATGTATAAGCTACAACATTACATAATGCATATGTGCTGATTTTACAATTCCAAGCCAACACAGTATCTCAATAACCAGAGAATATTGTATGCTATCTATGCTATATAATGTAGCCAGTAGTTATATACCAACTCTGGTCAGTATCTTTGAGACAAACATATCTTCCTTTATGCTAACTTATTTCAGCCTTCCAAGACCAACATTGCATGCTGTCCATGTTATATGAGCCATCACAAGACCAGATCACCAAGTAACCACAAATACCAGTATGCCATTGCTACAAGCACATGACCACAGGAAGTATGTGTCGACTTCTATATTTCAGCAAGATACACTATATAAAATCACTACAATCTGTTATAAACCACCATACCAGGAATGCTATGCTACAGATTGTCTAATGTTCCAATTACCATTACAGATCACATAATTGCACAAGTACCATTAACCTTTAAGCCATATGTATTTCCAAATTAACTATTCTATACCAAATGTTTCACAACTACTATACCACAAACATATATTTAACTATTCCATGCCATTTATCTATGCGATATAGAGAGTATGATACTTAGCCATCCCGGGGAAAAGCCTCCAAGCTTCCCAGGCATATCAAGGTCCATGGTTTTGAGAGCTCTGTAGCTCTGTGTGTGCCAGTGTGGGAGTCAGAGAGAGAGAGTGTCCTCATTTCAAAGAGGTATATCATACCTGCAACTTGTGGGTGTGTCTTTCACAGGGAGTGTGTGGGCTAGCTGTATTGAGGAGGCCATGTGAGCTTGGTTATTCAAATGCTAACTAGGCCAAGGCCACTTGTATAGATGTTAATTAGCTCAGGATAAAGCAAGCACATGTTACCAGTTTGATTCTTTGTATAATAATAAAATATAATATATGTCTCTAAAATGGATATAAGGAAATTACTCTGTAACATATCCCCCTGTTGACAGTGATCTGGCATTCGACAGATTAAACTGACATACAGCCAAAAACATTTTAGTGTATGTGTGTTCTGTGTTAGTGCAGGTGTCTAAAAAAAGAAAAGATTTAGTTTGGAAAAGATTACAACAAAGTAATTTCACAGTTCAAAGTATAAAGTAATGAAGGGGTTGAGAAGATGCATTTCTCCCCTGCACCGCCATAGGTAGATGGAAAAAAAACCTTATTTTTATATTTATGCATACTTATGCAAGGACAAAAAAATCTGCCTATGTGGGCAAGCCCTTTCCTAATATCCATCAACAATGGAAACTAAAGTCCTAGTTGTTTCTTTGTGAAGTCTTCTTCTCATAGTGTGGTGGGGTCTTCTGAGAGTGTCATCATCCCTTGGACCATCTGGTTCAGGTCATCTGTGTCCGGTACTTCTGGTCTGTGTCCTGTCCGATCATCTAAGGGTCCATGCAGTCATCTTTGGATATATCGTCTGTCTACAGCTGGGCTCATCCTTCTCATCTGTATCTACGTAGGAAAATAAAGAGGTATCAGTTTGGATGTCTCTTTCTACCTACCCATGGTGTCTTCTCTTCCATCCGATCCACTTGTAGTCTTTTGATTTCCTCCTGTTGACTTTGTTTCCCTATAGATGCGAGAAACAGAAACTCTTCCAGAGCATTAGTTGTCCCTCCCCACCCTCTATGATACTTTATGATTTTGTATACTCCATTCTGAAATTTTTAAAAATCACATTTGCCACTATTTGCAAGTGCTACAGATTGAACTTCACATTATTTTATCCACCAGATGGCATCCAGATCCTAGGATGCCTTTGCTTTTCACATTACCATAAAACATTTCTCCAAAAATGTCCCGATATTCAGGATTTTCACATATATTTATCCTGAACTAACCCATATACCCCCCCCCCCCCTTTCTCCTGTCCAATAATATGTATATTAATTGGGAAGGAGAATCAAGGAAGTCTTGGGCTCTTTGACAAATTTTTTGACTATTTCTTGATGTTTTGTGAAATACAAATATTAGTATACATAATACAATTACTGTCAAAATGAAACTTTTTCCTAGCTATTACAAACACACAAACTTTTAGTAAGTTTTACCCAAATAGATTACCAATAACACAACATTGTTCTGTAGGACCTATTCAAATATGAGACCATTCTTTTACCTGCTATGGACCGGTAGTGATCAGATGAAACAACTCAAGTTAACAGACCAATCATATATCAGATATTAGGCAACCATTAGCTCAACATGTTATGATTACCTTGTGATTATGATTTTATAGTTTATTTGCAAACAGCTGATCCAATGCCTGTTCTACAAAACCACTTTTCTAACATGAGCAAATTTCTCAATTTTCTGGTTAAAAGAAACCACGAATTGTCCTACCATTTGATCTAACAACATCAATATCTGGGACTTCCAAAACTCCTAAAGTATGGGAGTGTCCCTACTGGTCACCAGAGGTAAAAAAAGACATCAAAATTACCACTATAGACATTTAAGGATAACTTACCTTTCCACAGCTTCAATCATTACTATGACAGTTTAAACAAGATGATCATATATTATGACCTATGGTCATCCCCCTGTCCTGGTGTATAAGACCATAAACATCAGGATTATCCTTAATTCATTAATTCTGAACATCTCAATTTAACTAGGATTTACAGAGATTTGTGAACACAAAAATAAAATCACATTTGTGTCAGATCTTAACAAGCACTTGGGATTTATACCACCTTTCCATATGTACTGTTACAACAGTTGTGACAATGTTTATCCAATACTGTGTCACCTTATGATAGATATATCAGCTATTAACCTTTTCCAGGATCTTCCAAAAGAACCTTGTCTCGCCCATCTTCCTATTCCTAAGAATCTAGTCAGAGGGCTGCAATACATACTTACTACCACTAGGTGGTATGAGGATATTTTCCTCCAATATATAAATATATATATATTCCATTATAAATACCTGTATATACCTGGGATTTGACAATGAGCAGGATTTTAATTAGTGATGAGCGAGTTCGGTTCGTCGGTATCCGAACCCCCCCGAACTTTACCCAATTTACACGGTTCCGAGGCAGATTCGAATCTTCCCGCCTTGCTCGGTTAACCCGAGCGTGCCCGAACGTCACCATCCCGCTGTCGGATTCTCACGAGATTCGGATTCTATATAAGGAGCCGCGCGTCTCCGCCATTTTTCACTCGTGCATTGGAAATGATAGTGAGAGGACGTGGCTGGCGTCCTCTCAGTTTTATTCAGGTGGCTGCAAATATCTGTGCTCACTGCTTTGTTGTGGGGACTGGGGACCACCAGTATTATATAGGAGGAGTACAGTGCAGAGTTTTGCTGACCAGTGACCACCAGTATTATACGTTCTCTGCCTGAAAAACGATCCATATCTGTGCTCAGTGTGCTGCATATATCTGTGCTCACACTGCTTTATTGTGGGGACTGGGGACCATCAGTATTATATAGGAGGAGTACAGTGCAGAGTTTTGCTGACCAGTGACCACCAGTATTATACGTTCTCTGCCTGAAAAACGCTCCATATCTGTGCTCAGTGTGCTGCATATATCTGTGCTCACACTGCTTTATTGTGGGGACTGGGGACCACCAGTATTATATAGGAGGAGTACAGTGCAGAGTTTTGCTGACCAGTGACCACCAGTATTATACGTTCTCTGCCTGAAAAAAGCTCCATATCTGTGCTCAGTGTGCTGCATATATCTGTGCTCACACTGCTTTATTGTGGGGACTGGGGACCACCAGTATTATATAGGAGGAGTACAGTGCAGAGTTTTGCTGACCAGTGACCACCAGTATTATATGTTCTCTGCCTGAAAAACGCTCCATATCTGTGCTCAGTGTGCTGCATATATCTGTGCTCACACTGCTTTATTGTGGGGACTGGGGACCACCAGTATTATATAGGAGGAGTACAGTGCAGAGTTTTGCTGACCAGTGACCACCAGTATTATACGTTCTCTGCCTGAAAAACGCTCCATATCTGTGCTCAGTGTGCTGCATATATCTGTGCTCACACTGCTTTATTGTGGGGACTGGGGACCACCAGTATTATATAGGAGGAGTACAGTGCAGAGTTTTGCTGACCAGTGACCACCGGTATTATACGTTCTCTGCCTGAAAAACGCTCCATGTCTGTGCTCAGTGTGCTGCATATATCTGTGCTCACACTGCTTTATTGTGGGGACTGGGGACCACCAGTATTATATAGGAGGAGTACAGTGCAGAGTTTTGCTGACCAGTGACCACCAGTATTATACGTTCTCTGCCTGAAAAACGCTCCATATCTGTGCTCAGTGTGCTGCATATATCTGTGCTCACACTGCTTTATTGTGGGGACTGGGGACCACCAGTATTATATAGGAGGAGTACAGTGCAGAGTTTTGCTGACCAGTGACCACCAGTATTATACGTTCTCTGCCTGAAAAACGCTCCATATCTGTGCTCAGTGTGCTGCATATATCTGTGCTCACACTGCTTTATTGTGGGGACTGCGGACCACCAGTATTATATAGGAGGAGTACAGTGCAGAGTTTTGCTGACCAGTGACCAGTGACCACCAGTATTATACGTTTTCTGCCTGAAAATCGCTCCATATCTGTGCTCAGTGTGCTGCATATATCTGTGCTCACACTGCTTTATTGTGGGGACTGGGGATCACCAGTATTATATAGGAGGAGTACAGTGCAGAGTTTTGCTGACCAGTGACCACCAGTATTATACGTTCTCTGCCTGAAAAACGCTCCATATCTGTGCTCAGTGTGCTGCATATATCTGTGCTCACACTGCTTTATTGTGGGGACTGGGGACCACCAGTATTATATAGGAGGAGTACAGTGCAGAGTTTTGCTGACCAGTGACCACCAGTATTATACGTTCTCTGCCTGAAATATGCTCCATATCTGTGCTCAGTGTGCTGCATATATCTGTGCTCACACTGCTTTATTGTGGGGACTGGGGACCACCAGTATTATATAGGAGGAGTACAGTGCAGAGTTTTGCTGACCAGTGACCACCAGTATTATACGTTCTCTGCCTGAAAAACGCTCCATATCTGTGCTCAGTGTGCTGCATATATCTGTGCTCACACTGCTTTATTGTGGGGACTGGGGACCACCAGTATTATATAGGAGGAGTACAGTGCAGAGTTTTGCTGACCAGTGACCACCAGTATTATACGTTCTCTGTCTGAAAAACGCTCCATATCTGTGCTCAGTGTGCTGCATATATCTGTGCTCACACTGCTTTATTGTGGGGACTGGGGACCACCAGTATTATATAGGAGGAGTACAGTGCAGAGTTTTGCTGACCAGTGACCACCAGTATTATACGTTCTCTGCCTGAAAAACGCTCCATATCTGTGCTCAGTGTGTTGCATATATCTGTGCTCACACTGCTTTATTGTGGGGACTGGGGACCACCAGTATTATATAGGAGGTGTACAGTGCAGAGTTTTGCTGACCAGTGACCACCAGTATTATACGTTCCCTGCCTGAAAAACGCCCCATATCTGTGCTCAGTGTGCTGCATATATCTGTGCTCACACTGCTTTATTGTGGGGACTGGGGACCACCAGTATTATATAGGAGGAGTACAGTGTAGAGTTTTGCTGACCAGTGACCACCAGTATTATACGTTCTCTGCCTGAAAAACGCTCCATATCTGTGCTCAGTGTGCTGCATATATCTGTGCTCACACTGCTTTATTGTGAGGACTGGGGACCACCAGTATTATATAGGAGGAGTACAGTGCAGAGTTTTTCTGACCAGTGACCACCAGTATTATACGTTCTCTGCCTGAAAAACGCTCCATATCTGTGCTCAGTGTGCTGCATATATCTGTGCTCACACTGCTTTATTGTGGGGACTGGGGACCACCAGTATTATATAGGAGGAGTACAGTGCAGAGTTTTGCTGACCAGTGACCACCAGTAATATATGTTCTCTGCCTGAAAAACGCTCCATATCTGTGCTCAGTGTGCTGCATACTGTATATCTGTGCTCACACTGCTTTATTGTGGGGACTTGGGACCACCAGTATTATATAGGAGGAGTACAGTGCAGAGTTTTGCTGACCAGTGACCACCAGTATTATACGTTCCCTGCCTGAAAAACGCTACATATCTGTGCTCAGTGTGCTGCATATATCTGTGCTCACACTGCTTTATTGTGGGGACTGGGGACCACCAGTATTATATAGGAGGAGTGCAGTGCAGAGTTTTTCTGACCAGTGACCACCAGTATTATACGTTCTCTGCCTGAAAAATGCTCCATATCTGTGCTCAGTGTGCTGCATATATCTGTGCTCACACTGCTTTATTGTGGGGACTGGGGACCACCAGTATTATATAGGAGGAGTACAGTGCAGAGTTTTGCTGACCAGTGACCACCAGTATTATATGTTCTCTGCCTGAAAAACACTCCATATCTGTGCTCAGTGTGCTGTATATATCTGTGCTCACACTGCTTTATTGTGGGGACTGGGGACCACCAGTATTATATAGGAGGAGTACAGTGCAGAGTTTTGCTGACCAGTGACCACCAGTATTATACGTTCTCTGCCTGAAAAACGCTCCATATCTGTGCTCAGTGTGCTGCAAATATCTGTGCTCACACTGCTTTATTGTGGGGACTGGGGACCACCAGTATTATATAGGAGGAGTACAGTGCAGAGTTTGCTGACCAGTGACCACCAGTATTATACGTTCTCTGCCTGCAAAATGCTCCATATCTGTGCTCAGTGTGCTGCATATATCTGTGCTCACACTGCTTTATTGTGGGGACTGGGGACCACCAGTATTATATAGGAGGAGTACAGTGCAGAGTTTTGCTGACCAGTGACCACCAGTATTATACGTTCCCTGCCTGAAAAACGCTCCATATCTGTGCTCAGTGTGCTGCATATATCTGTGCTCACACTGCTTTATTGTGGGGACTGGGGACCACCAGTATTATATAGGAGGAGTACAGTGCAGAGTTTTGCTGACCAGTGACCACCAGTATTATACGTTCTCTACCTGAAAAACGCTCCATATCTGTGCTCAGTGTGCTGCATATATCTGTGCTCACACTGCTTTATTGTGGGGACTGGGGACCACCAGTATTATATAGGAGGAGTACAGTGCAGAGTTTTGCTGACCAGTGACCACCAGTATTATACGTTCCCTGCCTGAAAAACGCTCCATATCTGTGCTCCGTGTGCTGCATATATCTGTGCTCACACTGCTTTATTGTGGGGACTGCGGACCACCAGTATTATATAGGAGGAGTACAGTGCAGAGTTTTGCTGACCAGTGACCACCAGTATTATACGTTCTCTGCCTGCAAAACGCTCCATATCTGTGCTCAGTGTGCTGCATATATCTGTGCTCACACTGCTTTATTGTGGGGACTGGGGACCACCAGTATTATATAGGAGTACAGTGCAGAGTTTTGCTGACCAGTGACCACCAGTATTATACGTTCTCTGCCTGAAAAACGCTCCATATCTGTGCTCAGTGTGCTGCATATATCTGTGCTCACACTGCTTTATTGTGGGGACTGGGGACCACCAGTATTATATAGGAGGAGTGCAGTGCAGAGTTTTTCTGACCAGTGACCACCAGTATTATACGTTCTCTGCCTGAAAAACGCTCCATATCTGTGCTCAGTGTGCTGCATATATCTGTGCTCACACTGCTTTATTGTGGGGACTGGGGACCACCAGTATTATATAGGAGGAGTACAGTGCAGAGTTTTGCTGACCAGTGACCACCAGTATTATACGTTCTCTGCCTGAAAAACGCTCCATATCTGTGCTCAGTGTGCTGCATATATCTGTGCTCACACTGCTTTATTGTGGGGACTGTAGTATATAGTAGGAGTACAGTGCATAATTTTGCTGACCACCAGTATATAATATATAGCAGTACGGTACAGAAGGCCACTGCTCTTCCTACCTCTGTGTCGTCAATTATACTATCCATCCATACCTGTGATGCATTTCAGTTTTGCACAATTTGCTGACCACCAGTATATAATATATAGCAGTACGGTACAGTAGGCCACTGCTCTATCTACCTCTGTGTCGTCAAGTATGCTATCCATCCATACCTGTGGTGCATTTCAATTTTGCACAGTTTGCTGACCACCAGTATATAATATATAGCAGTACGGTACAGAAGGCCACTGCTCTACCTACCTCTTTGTCGTCAAGTATACTATCCATCCATACCTGTGGTGCATTTCAGTTGTGCGCAGTATATATAGTAGTAGGCCATTGCTATTAATACTGGCATATAATTCCACACATTAAAAAATGGTGAACAAAAATGTGGAGGGTAAATTAGGGAAATATCAAGATCCACTTCCACCTCATGCTGAAGCTGCTGCCACTAGTCATAGCCGAGATGATGAAATGCCATCAACGTCGTCTGCCAAGGCCGATGCACAATGTCACAGTAGAGAGCATGTAAAATCCAAAAAAATAAAGCTCAGTAAAATGACCCAAAAATCTAAATCAAAATCATCTGAGGAGAAGCGTAAACTTGCAATGTGCCATTTACGACACGGAGTAGTAAGGAACGGCTGAGGCCCTGGCCTATGTTCAAGGCTAGTGGTTCAGCTTCACCTGAGGATGGAAGCACTCATCCTCCTGCTAGAAAACTTAAAAGAGTTAAGATGGCAAAAGCACAGCAAAGAACTGTGCGTTCTTCTAAATCACAAATCCCCAAGGAGAGTCCAATTGTGTCGGTTGCGATGCCTGACCTTCCCAACACTGGACGGGAAGAGGTTGCGCCTTCCACCATTTGCACGCCCCCTGCAATTGCTGGAAGGAGCACCCGCAGTCCAGTTCCTGATAGTCAAATTGAAGATGTCACTGTTGAAGTACACCAGGATGAGGATATAGGTGTTGCTGGCGCTGGGGAGGAAATTGACAAGGAGGATTCTGATGGTGAGGTGGTTTGTTTAAGTCAGGCACCCGGGGAGACACCTGTTGTCCGTGGGATGAATATGGCCATTGACATGCCTGGTCAAAATACAAACAAAATCACCTCTTCGGTGTGGAATTATTTTAACAGAAATGCGGACAACTGGTGTCAAGCCGTGTGTTGCCTTTGTTAAGCTGTAATAAGTAGGGGTAAGGACGTTAACCACCTAGGAACATCCTCCCTTATACGTCACCTGGACCGCATTCATCAGAAGTCAGTGACAAGTTCAAAAACTTTGGATGACAGCGGAAGCAGTCCACTGACCACTAAATCCCTTCATCTTGTAACCAAGCTCCTGCAAACCACACCACCAACTCCCTCAGTGTCAATTTCTTCCTTAGACAGGAAAGCCAATAGTCCTGCAGGCCATGTCACTGTCAAGTCTGACGAGTCCTCTCCTGCCTGGGATTCCTCCGATGCATCCTTGAGTGTAACGCCTACTGCTGCTGGCGCTGCTGTTGTTGCTGCTGGGAGTCGATCGTCATCCCAGAGGGGAAGTCAGAAGACCACTTGTACTACTTCCAGTAAGCAATTGATTGTCCAACAGTCCTTTGCGAGGAAGATGAAATATCACAGCAGTCATCCTGCTGCAAAGCGGATAACTCAGGCTTGGCAGCCTGGGCGGTGAGAAACATGTGTCCGGTATCCACCGTTAATACACAGGCAACTAGAGAATTGATTGAGGTACTGTATCCCCGGTACCAAATACCATCTAGGTTCCATTTCTCTAGGCAGGCGATACCGAAAATGTACACAGACGTCAGAAAAAGAGTCACCAGTGTCCTAAAAAATGCAGTTGTACCCAATGTCCACTTAACCACGGACATGTGGACTAGTGGAGCAGGGCAGACTCAGGACTATAGGACTGCGACAGCCCACTGGGTAGATGTATTGCCTCCCGCAGCAAGAACATCAGCGGCGGCACCAGTAGCAGCATCTCGCAAATGCCAACTCGTTCCTAGGCAGGCTACGCTTTGTATCACTGCTTTCAATAAGAGGCACACAGCTGACTACCTCTTACGGAAACTGAGGAACATCATCGCAGAATGGCTTACCCCAATTGGACTCTCCTGGGGATTTGTGACATTGGACAACGCCACCAATATTGTGCGTGCATTACATCTGGGCAAATTCCAGCACGTCCCATGTTTTGCACATACATTAAATTTGGTGGTGCAGAATTATTTAAAAAATGACAGGGGCGTGCAAGAGATGCTGTCGGTGGCCCGAAGAATTGCGGGCCACTTTCGGCATTCAGCCACCGCGTGCCGAAGACTGGAGCACCAGCAAACACTCCTGAACCTGCCCTGCCATCATCTGAAGCAAGAGGTGGTAACGAGGTGGAATTCAACCCTCTATATGCTTCAGAGGATGGAGGAGCAGCAAAAGGCCATTCAAGCCTATACATCTGCCTACGATATAGGCAAAGGAGGGGGAATGCACCTGACTCAAGCGCAGTGGAGAATGATTTCAACGTTGTGCAAGGTTCTGCAACCCTTTGAACTTGCCACACGTGAAGTCAGTTCAGACACTACCAGCCTGAGTCAGGTCATTCCCCTCATCAGGCTTTTGCAGAAGAAGCTGGAGACATTGAAGGAGGAGCTAAAACAGAGCGATTCCGCTAGGCATGTGGGACTTGTGGATGGAGCCCTTCATTCGCTTAACCAGGATTCACGGGTGGTCAATCTGTTGAAATCAGAGCACTACATTTTGGCCACCGTGCTTGATCCTAGATTTAAAACCTACGTTGTATCTCTCTTTCCGGCAGACACAAGTCTGCAGAGGTTCAAAGACCTGCTGGTGAGAAAATTGTCAAGTCAAGCGGAACGTGACCCGTCAACAGCTCCTCCTTCACATTCTCCCGCAACTGGGGGTGCGAGGAAAAGGCTAAGAATTCCGAGCCCACCCGCTGGCGGTGATGCAGGGCAGTATGGAGCGAGTGCTGACATCTGGTCCGGACTGAAGGACCTGCCAACGATTACTGACATGTCGTCTACTGTCACTGCATATGATTCTGTCACCATTGGAAGAATGGTGGAGGATTATATGAGTGACCGCATCCAAGTAGGCACGTCAGACAGTCCGTACGTATACTGGCAGGAAAAAGAGGCAATTTGGAGGCCCTTGCAGAAACTGGCTTTATTTTACCTAAGTTGCCCCCCCCCCTCCAGTGTGTACTACGAAAGAGTGTTTAGTGCAGCCGCTCACCTTGTCAGCAATCGGCGTACGAGGTTACTTCCAGAAAATGTGCAGAAGATGATGTTCATCAAAATGAATTATAATCAATTCCTCCGTGGAGACATTCACCAGCAATTTCCTCCAGAAAGTACACAGGGACCTGAGATGGTGGATTCCAGTGGGGACGAATTAATAATCTGTGAGGAGGGGGATGTACACAGTGAAAGGGGTGAGGAATCGGACGATGAGGAGGAGGTGGACATCTTGCCTCTGTAGAGCCAGTTTGTGCAAGGAGAGATTGATTGCTTCTTTTTTGGTGGGGGCCCAAACCAACCAGTCATTTCAGTCACAGTCGTGTGGCAGACCCTGTGGCTGAAATGATGGGTTTGTTAAAGTGTGCATGTCCTGTTTATACAACATAAGGGTGGGTGGGAGGGCCCAAGGACCATTCCATCGTGCACCTCTTTTTTCTTTCATTTTTCTTTGCATCATGTGCTGTTTGGGGACTATTTTTTGAAGTGCCATCCTGTCTGACACTGCAGTGCCACTCCTAGATGGGCCAGGTGTTTGTGTCGGCCACTTGGGTCGCTTAGCTTAGTCACACAGCTACCTCATTGCGCCTCTTTTTTTCTTTGCATCATGTGCTGTTTGGGGACAATTTTTTTAATCTGCCATCCTGTCTGATACTGCAGTGCCACTCCTAGATGGGCCAGGTGTTTGTGTCGGCCACTTGGGTCGCTTAGCTTAGTCATCCAGCAACCTCGGTGCAAATTTTAGGACTAAAAATAATATTGTGAGGTGTTCAGAATAGACTGGAAATGAATGGAAATTATGGTTATTGAGGTTAATAATACTATGGGATCAAAATTACCCCAAAATTCTATGATTTAAGCTGTTTTTGAGGGTTTTTTGTAAAAAAAACCACCCGAATCCAAAACACACCCGAATCCGACAAAAAATTTTCAGGGAGGTTTTGCCAAAACGCGTCCGAATCCAAAACCAAAACCCGAAACATGTCCGGTGCACATCACTAATTTTAATACCACCTGTCTATTTGTATCCCATATATTGCCATATACAGTTTTAAGACTAATTATATGTATCTCAAACATTGTTATAAGCTGAAAGGTTGAATCCATTATCATCTGTCAACAATGTTACAAAAAGACGTCTCCTTATGTACATGCAAATGACAGATCCAGATCTCCTAATCTTTGCTTATAATATAACATGCCTAGTACTAAGGGCATAATACATGTCCAATGTTCCGAGTATTACAAATATTACATTGTTTCTTAATATTTATAATGTCATGTATATAGGAGTCTAAGAATTTGTGTTTCCTGAAGGGATATATATATATATATATATATATATATATATATATATACATACATATACATACACTTACCATATGACCCATTTATCTAAGGAAAGAAAGATTTAGACATCCTAACATCTGCGGCATCTTAAATTATATGAATATCCATATTTACTGTTATTGTTAAAGACTTCGCCTTCCTGCGATTTAGTCTTTTTTCAAATACCTTCTGCTTACCAATATATAGGACGATTATTACAGGACTCATTGCAACCCACTATATGGTCCATGTAATTACACCCAACTCATCAATACCTTACCTGATTATAAGCTTCTTACCAGGGTACCTATAAATTGTAACAGAGTTGAATAAATGGGTCTAGTATACCCCCCTTCTGCAAGTTTCTTAAACTATTTAAGGAAATCGTTATTTTAATGTTCGGTGTTCTATGACTGTATTACTAATTTGTGTGATATCCCTGCTGCCTGCTGCGTGGAAATTAAGTCCTCGATTCTCTATAGAATCTGTGAATTTATCTTGCAGACTTGGAGTCACCCAGCCGAAATCGCTAATAACTGCCTTAAAACAGGTATCCAGTGCGCGTTGGTCTGCTCAAAATTCTTAATGTGTCGTTAAGCACGTATCCAGATAGACAACTTTCAAAAACATATTCAACGAATGCCTTGTACCAATGCAACTAGGGCAGAGTCCCCCAGATGTTGCGCTTAATGCATCACATCTATGAGTCTCATACCTTGACAGAGTACTACACTCAGATATCACACCCTTGACTAAAACCTGTCAGGTATCCATAATTCCATGGAATCTACACAAACTTATTCTAAGAAGAGGAACATCAACAACAAAAAATAACACTTAGTCCATCTGGAAAGAGAAGAAAATAGTGTTAGCATGTTTAGCATAAGTAGAATTATCCATATTTTTTTCTTCCTAAATAAGGTTCTTATATCAGTCATTAACAATCTATTAATTTTAACTAATTGCAAGTGCATTGCATGTGTGTGCTCAGTAATGCTACTGTATAGTATGATACAGATCCCTGTTTTATTGGGTCTTGTACACTGTAAACTATACCCCTATTCTGTTGGCGCTAAAACTTTGAGCAAAACAACAGATGGTGAAGCTGAAAATCATGCTTCACATTGGTGCTAAAAGCCTTCCTGTGTAAAGTATAATTTCCTTAACAAACATTAGAAAATTTGCCAAATACTGTAAGTAATGTTTGTGTCATTACTTTAGGACAGTACATTGGAATACACTTTCCATACATTTCAGTTAAACAAAAAAAAGTACTATCGCTATCAATAAATTTTCAGTTCTATTTATTTTGCTTCAAAACTGTAAAAACTTTTATATTTATCCCAAAAGAAAAATTAAAAGTCATATATGGGTTTGCTGCATTTAATCATGCATCTGTTAAAATCAAAACTAAAGCAGTTTGACTTTTAACTGTAAAACTGTATCTCTTCCACACAAATGGCGTTTTTTTGTTTTGTTTTGTTTTTGTGGTGTTCAAGGATACCTATTGGTATGCAAATCTTAGGTCTCAAGCCAGCCAGAAAAGGAACTGTTTGCACATCAATTAGAGCAGAGGTTCCCAAACGGTGTGCCGTGGCTCCCTGGGGTGCCTCGGGACACTTGCAGGGGTGTCCTGGGTTGGTGGTCCAGGACCAATTCAAATTATTCATGGTCAATATAATAGGCAAAACCAGTGCTTTTGGCTGCCAGTCATAAAATATGTGGCCAAACAGAAGCAAATCTTGTCCCTCACCACACAACTGACCCTAAGGATGACATATAAATGCGATCTACCTAATGTAATATTTCTTTCTAAATTTCTCAATAAGAAATTTTTGGCCTAGGGGTGCCGTGAAAAAAATACTGATATTCTAGGGCGCCGTGATTCAAAAAAGTTTGGAAACCACTGAATTAGAGCAATGGAGATAATTCCTGGCTGTATTGACTGTGAACAAGTTGATCTGCAGGTAGATTTAACAGCAAAATGTTTGCTTTATAAACTTGTAGAGAGTGCTACAGTTTATAATACATATGATAACTGGATTTGCTGTCACAAATAGTTATAATTAAAACCATACTTGCTTGGTGAATGTCTTCAGGGTGAATCCTTGGTCTTGAGGAAACTTGTTAGTGCTGACAAAAAAACTCTTGTGCGGAGAGAGATAAAGTATCTTTTGTATATAAGCAATTTGAAACAGAAAAAAAATGTGGGTTCTCTGCTTTTAAATCGAGTCTAAAGCAGTACTGTCGGGCGCCAATGATAAGGGGTTATCTTTACTCTCTTCTATCCCCTCCTCCTTTTCTCTGTATGTGCCTATTGTTTGTATTATGTTACCATATTTCATATCTTTGAAGCAAATGTATAATTTTAACCTTTTAGTGATTTATAATAATCATTAATCACTAATTGTGTACCTTTTAATAACAAACCCGTAGAGGTTGCATCTAGACATATATATCTTTAAATCATTAGGAATATTCTGTTCATGGAAGAATGCACGCCAGTGATATAGAATGTAAATCGTTAAGATGTATTTCAACAAACAAATGCTACTCATGGAATTCACTTTTATCATTAAACAGTATTGGTCAAATACAATGCAAGTCACCATATAATACTTTCACAGGTTCAAACTATATAAGAAATAGGATGAAAGAAGTGTGAAAGATGTATGTATGTGTGTGTGTGTATATATTTATTACTAGGGAGATATCACTCAAAGCACTCAGCTAAATCACAGATTGCATAAAATGAAACCCTAGATTTAGTGATAGATATTTTAAAAATAGCTATCTGAAGAGACATCTAAGGGGATTGGTGTGTGTGTGTGTGTGTGTGTGTGTGTGTGTGTGTGTGTGTGTGTGTGTGTGTGTGTGTGTGTGTGTGTGTGTATGCGGGGGAGGGGCAGCATGGGACAGAAGCTAGACTCCATTTTGGGAAAACTCCCATTCCAAAGTCTGTAACACATGGTTCAAAAGGGAATGCCAGCAGCCATTTTAGGTTTGCAGGTTCAAACACATGGCATTCTTTGCTAGGCCATAAAGTCACATAGCAGAAGCCATTTTATAAACTACATATCTCTGAAAGACTCCACTATATTCCAGAATGTATAAGCTACAACATAATGCATATGTGCTGATTTTACAATTCCAAGCCAACACAGTATCTCAATAACCAGAGCATATTGTATGCTGGCTATGCTATATAATGTAGCCAGTAGTTATATACCAACTCCAGTCAGTATCTTTGAGACAAACACATCTTCCTTTATGCTAATTTATTCCAGCCTTCCAAGACCAACATTGCATGCTGTCCATGTTATATGAGCCATCACAAGACCAGATCACCAAGTAACCACAAATATTAGCATGCCATTGCTACAAGCACATGACCACAGGAAGTATGTCGACTTCTATATTTCAGCAAGATACACTATATAAAACCACTACAATCTGTTATAAACCACCATACCAGGAATACTATGCTACAGATTGTCTAATGTTCCAATTACCATTACAGATCACATAATTGTACCATTAACCTTTAAGCCATATGTATTTCCAAATTAACTATTCTATGCCAAACATTTCACAGCTACTGTAACACAAACATATATTTAACTATTCCATGCCATTTATCTATGAAATATAGAGAGTATGATACTTAGCCATCCAGGGGAAAAGCCTCCAAGCTTCCCAGGCGTATCAAGGTCCATAGTTCTGAGAGAGCTCTGTAGCTCTGTGTGTGCCAGTGTGGGAATCAGAGAGAGAGTGTGTCCTCATTTCAAAGAGGTATATCATACCTGCAACTTGTGGGTGTGTCTTTCACAGGGAGTGTGTGGGCTAGCTGTATTGAGGAGGCCATGTGAGCTTGGTTATTCAAATGCTAACTAGTTTGCTAACTTGTATAGATGTTAATTAGCTCAGGCTAAAGCAAGCACATGTTACCAGTTTGATTCTTTGTATAATAATAAAATATAATATATGTCTCTAAAATGGATATAAGGAAATTACTCTGTAACAGATACCAACAATATTGGCACTATTATAGGGTAACTTAAAAACCTGATATCCCACAATACAAATATTTCACCAGATTTTATCTTCCTTGTCATTTTTGTCATTTGTATTTATTATTTTTCTTTTCTCACGCACATGTATAATAAACACAGCTGTGAAAAAAAGTAACTAATATCTACCATTGTGAGTCACCTTCAACATCGGCTGTCACACACCATATTTGTTTATTTAAACAACGATAGAGAAATCTGTATGAAAATTTCTGTGGAAAAATATGTCACAGACTACCTATATCTTGATTATCATAAAAATCTTTCACTACATGTGTATTTTTGTATTCTGTATTTTGTGATTCTATCATATACCTCTATTTGAGTACTTTCTGTCCAACTCTATGGTAGTCATGTGGTTATTTATTTTTTAATGCATATCAATGAACATTTTAATATTTTTAAACTTTAACTATATTCTGTCATTTTTGTCAAGAGTGCCCCAACTAAAAGTCTTCTTTCTCACTCTTTTTTTGTTACCCAATACAATTTATGACTCTAGGGAGCACCACCAACAGAGAGATTTTAACCCAATCCAGTATTGGAACATACTCCATTCTATGTTGGTTTGTTGAAATAAATTAGTTATTTAAATACCAACTATAATTCACGGTCAGTGCGGTACTTCCCCCCCCCCCCCCCTTTTTTTTCTCAAGGAACATAAATCAACTGGTACATAAATGACAAAGGGTGCTCTAAACCAGCAGTTGTAACTACTGGCAACAACAGAAGTGCATGACAATAGAGTTCATACAGGGAAAGCAAAACAGACATACAAACAACACAGAATGCTTCAGGCCAGTAGATGTTACTCCTGGAAACTGCAGTACCAACACAGGGGAGCAGAACTACTATAGAAGATAATTAGACAAGGACAGACGGAGAAAGACTAAAGCCAGATATTGGTCTGACAGACTACGGTAATATGGCTGTGACTATGTACACCAGTGATGGGGAACCTTTGACACTCTGGCTGTTGTTGAACTACACATCCCAGCATGCCCTGCTACAGTTTTGCTTTTTGGCCATGCTAAAACTCTAGCAGGGCATGCTGGGATGTGTAGTTCAACAATAGCTGCAGGGCTACAGGTTCCCCATCACTGATGTACATGGTTAGGAGGCCAGAAAGAAAGACTGTAGTGGAATGGGACTGTGGTAATAGAGGCAAATGTGATGGTTATATGGGAAGCAGCTGTCTGCAAATAGAATGAGTATGAATAGCAAGCAGAAAGCCCAACTATACGGACACAACAAAGAAACAAGTATTGTGTGGAATAATCCACACTGGACCTGATGCTAAGGCAGAGAGGATCCTGACAGGACAGGGTCTGGAAGAGATACTTTAACACGAGCGCACACAGGACTGGCAGTCTCTCGCAAGAACCACACAATGAACTCCCACAAACAGCACATGAAACAAGGACATAACTGATGGATGGATTGTAGGGACAAACAAGGATTCTGCAGAACTGTAACTAAGAAAGAATGGAAGCTGTGTTCCAACAAGACTGGGACCTGGCACAGATGGACAAAGGCTTCCACTGCAACCTAATTCTATGACCAGCAAGGAGTGAGGGACAGACAACACATATATAGGAGACAAGAGCCAATAAGAGTCACCGCACGGTCAGCCTCCCCTAATTACCAACTCTCTGCAGCTGTGCTGCTGCACATCCACCAGACTCCTGACTTTCACAAGAAACAGGCTGGAGTCAGGTAACAAAGCATTCCACAAAAAATGTGCTGCTACAGCAATTCAGCAGACAGAATAGAGCTGCAAATAAACAGACAGAACAGAGCTGCAAATAAACAGACAGAACAGAGCTGCAGACAGCACATGTAACAAATGTTCTATTTGTCTTAATTTGCTGAGGGCGATTCCTATTTTCTAGATATAAAGACTTTTAATTTTTATATCTTTTTTTTTTTTAACCGTATGAATGAAGTGTAAGGGTGTGTACACACGGTGAGATAAATCTGTGAGATTTTGACTATATAGTCAAAATCTTATGAAAAGTTAGTGCATATCTCATGGTGCTAGGCAGCTTGCGATACAGATTCGATCCCGATGTGCGCTCGCGTGGGGTCTGTATCATAAGGCTAGATAGACTGTGCAGGCAAGTCAATCTTGACTATCTAGTGTACAATCTAGTACAAAGTATAGTCACAATTGGCACTTAGTCAAAATTGTACATAGACAAAATCTCAAGCACATACAGTCAAAATCTGTACAATCTGTGCTATTTGGGCTCTGGGGGAGTTCAAGAGAAATCGCATAGTCAAAATCGAACATAGCAGGGATCTCACCGTGTGTACACACCCTAAGAGATGTTGTAATGCTAGTTTATTATATGTCATTAAAATAAAAAAATTGCCTTGAAGACACAAAACAAAACATGCTATAGTGTATTCTACATTCCTTACAGGGAGCATCTCTCAAGCAATTGGTGACGGAGCCCACTCGCAAAGATTCAATATTAGATTTAATTCTTACAAATGGTGATAGGATATCCGACATATATGTGGGTGAGCATCTGGGATCCAGTGATCATCAAGCAGTATGGTTTAGTATAAAGACAGGATCCAACTCCTGTCACACAAAAACAAAGGTGTTGGATTTTAGAAATGCTGATTTTTCAATAATGGGGATATGTTTCAGTGATTCATTGGCAGACTGGTGGAACTTGGAAGGAGTGCAGGAGAGGTGGAAAAAACTGAAAAGTGCAATACTAAGTGCAACTGATCTTTGTATCAAAAGGGTTAGGAAAAGCACCAGGAAAAGGAAGGCAGTGTGGTTCACAAAAGAAGTATCAACTAGTGTGAAAGCAAAAAAGATGGCTTTTAGGAAATACAAACAGACTCAAAATAATTACGACAAAGAGGTGTATCTTGACAGACGGAAGGATGCTAAGAAAGTGATCAGACGTGCAAAGGCAAAAGCTGAGGAGAAAATGGCCCAGTCAGTAGATAAAGGGGGCAAAACTTTTTTTAAGTATATAAGTGAAAGTAGAAAATCAAATGGAGGAATAATAAGACTTAAGACAGAGAGTGAGCATTTGGTGGAGGGTGACAAGGCAATAGCAGATAACCTAAATAATTATTTTTGCTCAGTATTTACTACAGAAGAAGGGATGGGGCCACAGTTAAGTTGCAAGGACATTCATAAAAATAAGGTAGATGAAAGTACATTTACAGAGGAGAAGGTCCTAACAGAACTTTCACAACTAAAAGTGGATAAATCAATGGGACCAGATGGGATACACCCAAGGATACTCAAAGAGCTAAAAGATGTGCTGGTTACACCATTAACCGAATTATTTAACCAGTCACTAAATACAGGTGCTATTCCAGAGGACTGGAAAAGAGCAAATGTAGTTCCACTGCACAAAAGTGGAAGCAAGGAAGAAGCAAGTAACTACAGACCAGTAAGCCTTACATCAGTAGTGGGGAAAGTAATGGAAAAACTATTAAAAGAAAGAGTTGTGGAATATCTTAAATCAAACCACTTACAGGATCCAAAACAGCATGCATTTACTGGTGGTAGTGTTAGGGTCTCCTGCCCTGTGCTGCCACGTCGTCATGGCAACCGGAAGACAAGTGCTAGCGGAGTAACCTGAGCGCAGCTGATACTCCGGTTCGGGTCTTTTGCTGTGCAGTGGTTACAGGCTCTGTGCACGGCAGGGGATCCGGTGCTGGTTTTTGTGCTCACAGTCTGTGAGGTCTGAGTGGGGCGTGGACAGCACCTGCTTTATAAGGCTTCTTCTCAGGTTAAGCAGATGCTGCTGAATCTTTGTTGGTTAGTCAGTTCCTGAAAGTTAGCCAGTACTGTGTAGCTTTGTATTTGTTGTTGCTTACTGCAAATAGGCCTGGGGATTTGGTACTACACTCTGCCAATCCAGACCTAGCAGTAAGACTGGAGTCAGTCGTTTAACTTGCTGGGGTTCTTTTACTACTCTGTGAACTTAGCAAGTTTGCGGCTGTATTCTAAGACTTGCCTGCCAAAATCCTGTCTCACTGTGCAAGGTGTCAGGTGTCAGTTTAGTGGCAGTAAGCTGAACCTGTGCACTGCAAGTGAGAATTAGGATTGTGGAGACTCTCCTTGTGTCTATCATTCCATCTCTGACCAAGGAGTTTACTGCCACACCCGTTGGTAACCCTTTAGGGTTTTGCTGTTGCCCTTAGCAACAGCATTTCGGGTTCTCTACGTATTAAAACACAACATCTTGCTTTTCCCATCTTAGCATTACTAATACTAGGGAGACACCCAGTTCCTTAGCCTCCGGGCTTCGCTGTTCACTTTGTGTGTATTTTGTTACCCTATCACCTTCTGTGTACGTAATGTCATATTCCCCAGTCTGTCTGTGAGTTCATTTGTTTTGCATACCTATCCGTTCAGACACCAGTACATTCCTGCAGGCACTGGTGTGCATAACAGTTCAAACACCAGTACATTCCTGCAGGCACTGGAGTGCATAACAGTTCTGACACCAGTACATTCCTGCAGGCACTGGTGTGCATAACAGGTAGATCATGCCAAACAAATCTTATTGACTTTTCTGACTCTGTGACGAAAATAATAGATCAAGGGGGAGCTGTAGATGTAGCATATCTAGACTTTAGTAAGGCATTTGACACTGTCCCACATCGCAGACTGCTTAATAAACTTGAAAGCATGGAGGTGGATTATAAAACAGTTAAATGGATAAGAGCCTGGTTGCAGGATAGGAAACAGACAGTTGTAGTTAATGGAGTGCAATCTATGGAGGGAAATATTACCAGTGGAGTACCCCAGGGATCTGTATTTGGTCCAGTTCTCTTTAATATCTTTGTTGTACATTCCTGCAGGCACTGGTGTGCATAACAGTTCAAACACCAGTACATTCCTGCAGGCACTGGAATGCATAACAGTTCTGACACCAGTACATTCCTGCAGGCACTGGTGTGCATAACATATTCAGCAGCCTAATACTCCTGTTGAAATTTTGTGGGAATATGGAGCATACCCCTCAAAATACGTTGCAACAGGTGGTCGATCAGGTGCAGGTCCTGACTCGACAATTTAATGATTTGTCCATTAAAATGCACACCTCCCAGGCCGATGGCGGAGCTCCCGCAGCAGCAGCACCTTCAGGGGTTAAGGAGCCGAAAGTAAATCTCCCGGATCGTTTTTCTGGAGATCGCTCGCAGTTCTTTTGTTTCAAGGAAAGCTGCAAGCTATACTTCCGGCTTAGGCCTCAGTCTTCTGGGTCGGAGATTCAGCGGGTGGGCATGGTGATTTCCTTGCTACAAGGATACCCACAGGTCTGGGCATATGGGTTGCAGCCTGACTGTCCGTCGCTTAAAAGTGTTGATGCTTTTTTTACGGCACTGGGCATGTTGTATGATGACCCTGACAAGACGGCCTCAGCCGAGGCTCAGATTTCGATCCTTAAGCAAGGGCGAAGGCCAGTTGAGGTTTACTGTACGGAGTTTCGGAGGTTGGCCCATGATACCCAGTGGAATGACCCAGCCCTGAGACACCAGTACCGAAGAGGTCTTTCTAACCAGATAAAGGACCAACTGGTACAATATCCCTTGCCTGATAGCTTGGATCAGCTCATGCAGTTATCCATCCGGGTGGATAGACGGCTGAGAGAGCGTAGGCTTGAAAGGGAGACTGAGGTTTCCTTCTTTCCCAAGGGAACCTCAGACTCTGAGGATTTTTCCGAGGAGCCTATGCAGATTGGGGCTACCCGCCTCTTCTCGCGTGAGAAGACGCGGAGGAGACAGCAGGGGTTGTGTTTGTACTGTGGGAATAAAGGTCATGTGGTAGTATCATGCCCAGAAAAGCCGGAAAACTTCAGGGCCTGAGGGTGATGGGAAATATCCTGTCAGGCCAGAAGTCAGAATTTCCCAAGAAGACTTTTATCATTCTGGTGACCTTGAAGATCCTCGGTCAAACTGTCAAGACTGAGGCCTTTGTGGACAGTGGGGCCGACGGGGTTTTTATGGACCGCCAATTCGCCCTGAAACACTCTGTTCCCTTAGTACCCTTGGCATCGGAAATTGAGATTTGTGGGTTAAACGGGGAACCATTATCCCAAGGTAAAATTACCTCTTGCACTAGCCAGATTTCTTTGTTTATTGGAGCCACACACTCTGAAAAATTGTCCTTTTATGTGACTGTCTGTACTTTTGCCCCATTGGTGTTGGGGTTACCCTGGTTAAGGGCCCACAATCCTCAATTTGACTGGGTCTCTGGGGAGATTCTTAGTTGGGGTACTGATTGTTTCAGGAGTTGCTTGAGCCTTCCAGTCAGGCTCTCGCAGCTAAGTTTGCCAGGATTGCCAGGGTGTTATGCAGATTTTGCGGACGTGTTCTCCAATAAAGTTGCAGAGGTACTACCTCCCCATCGCCCCTATGACTGTGCCATTGATTTGTTGCCAAATGCTAAGCTTCCCAAGAGCAGGTTGTACTCCCTGTCACGTCCTGAGACTCAGGCTATGGCAGAGTACATTCAGGAGAACTTGGCTAAGGGATTTATCAGACCTTCACAGTCTCCAGTTGGGTCGGGGTTCTTCTTCGTGGGTAAAAAGGACGGTTCGTTGCGACCCTGCATCGACTTCAGGGAATTGAACCGTATCACGATTAAAAACTCATACCCACTGCCCCTCATTTCGGTCTTGTTTGACCAGCTTCGTACTGCCACCATTTTTTCTAAGATTGACCTACGCGGTGCGTACAATCTAATCTGAATAAGAGAGGGGGATGAATGGAAGACTGCCTTTAATACCCACTCAGGGCATTATGAATATTTGGTGATGCCTTTTGGGCTCTGTAATGCCCCGGCAGTCTTCCAGGATTTCATGAATGATGTGCTCAGGGAATATTTGGATAGATTCTTAGTTGTATACTTAGATGACATCCTAATCTTCTCCCATTCCCTGGAGGAACATCGGAAGCATGTACGCTTAGTCCTCCAGAAACTCAGAGACCACCGGCTTGGGGCGAAGCTGGAGAAGTGCGAATTTGAAGTTCAGCAAATCGCATTTCTAGGATATATTATCTCCCCAGAAGGTTTCCAAATGGAGGGTTCCAAGGTACAGGCAGTCCTGGATTGGGTGCAGCCCACTAGTTTGAAGGCGCTTCAGCGTTTCCTGGGCTTTGCAAATTTTTATAGACGATTTATCGCTGGATTTTCGTCTATAGTGGCGCCCTTGGTGGCAATCACTAAGAAAGGGGCGGATGTTGCTCACTGGTCTTGTGAGGCTAAAGCGGCTTTTGCCAGTCTCAAAAGGGCATTTGTATCGGCCAAGGTGCTGCGACACCCAGATCCAGAGCGTCCTTTTGTGGTGGAGGTGGATGCCTCTGAGATGGGTATTGGGGCAGTGCTTTCTCAGATGGGAGTGTCTGATAATCGCCTTCATCCCTGTGCTTACTTTTCCTGTAAATTTTCGCCTGCCGAGATGAATTATGACGTGGGTAACCGGGAATTGTTGGCTATTAAGGATGCACTCGAGGAGTGGAGACACTGGCTTGAGGGGGCTAAGTTTGTGGTCTCAATTCTCACCGACCATAAGAATCTGGCATATTTAGAGTCAGCGAAGCGTCTCAATGCCAGGCAGGCACGATGGGCTTTGTTTTTTGCTCGCTTTAATTTTTTGATAACATATCGCCCTGGGTCAAAAAACATCAAGGCTGATGCGCTCTCGCAGAGTTTTGCTCCAATCCAGGAGACCACCGAGGAGCCGTTGCCCATTGTGTCCCCATCATGTATTAAAGTGGGCATTACCCAGGACCTCTTATCATTAGTCCTTAGAGCACAGGAGCAGGCTCCTCCAGACCTTCCGGTAGGTCTTTTGTTTGTGCCTCCTAGGTTAAGACAGCGAGTGTTCCTGGAATTCCATGCCAAGAAGTCGGCAGGTCACCCGGGTATTGCCAGAACTCGGGAGTTGCTATCTAGGGCGGTGTGGTGGCCCTCGGTGGCTAAGGATGTGGATCAGTGGGTTCGGGCATGTGACATCTGTGCCCGAAATAAGACTCCTAGAGGGGTTCCTGTTGGCCCATTACATCCACTCTCTATCCCATCTAAGCCATGGACCCACATTTCAATGGATTTTGTGGTGGACTTGCCCAAATCCTCGGGGATGACAGCCATCTGGGTTGTCGTTGACAGGTTTTCGAAGATGGCGCACTTCGTTCCACTGGTTGGGCTGCCATCGGCCAGACGCCTGTCTGAATTATTTATGCTGCATGTTGTGCGTCTCCACGGGTTGCCACTTGATGTGGTCTCTGACCGCGGATCCCAGTTTGTGGCCAAATTCTGGAGGGCATTTTGTTCCGATCTCCAGATTTCTGTCAGCTTGTCGTCAGGCTACCATCCGCAGTCTAATGGGCAGACTGAAAGGGTGAACCAGTCCTTGGAGCAGTTCCTCAGGTGTTATGTCTCCAAGTGTCAGACTGACTGGGTTGCTCATCTGTCCATGGCGGAGTTTGCCTATAACAACGCGGCTCACTCTGCTACAGGGATCTCTCCCTTCCTTTGTGTGTATGGGCATCATCCTAAGGCCAATTCTTTTGACCCCCTGGACTCCACGCCTGGTGGTTCCTCTGTGGTTTCGGTCCTTAGAGGTATTTGGCGGAAAGTGAAGAAAGCCCTTGTGTCTGTGTCATTAGTGACCAAAAGGGTTTTTGATAAGCGGAAAAGACCCTGCAGCTTCAAATTAGGAGACTTCGTCTGGTTGTCTACCAAGAATTTGAAGTTGAGACAGCCATCTCATAAGTTAGGCCCCCGGTTCATCGGCCCTTATAAGATCACCAGGGTTATCAATCCGGTGGCATTTCAGTTAGATCTGCCCCGTTCTTTGGGTATCAATAAAACATTTAATTGTTCCCTTTTAAAACGGGCGATTAGTAATCCTTCTTCCAGTGGAAGACCTTCCCCTCTTCTGATACGTGGCCAGAGGGAGTTTGTTGTTGAAAGGATTCTTGACTCCAAGATGGTTCGGGGTCGGCTGTCATTTTTGGTGCACTGGAACGGGTATGGCTCGGAGGAGCGGTCGTGGGTGCGCAGTTGTGATCTTCATGCCCCCAGACTGATACGCTCTTTCTTCTCGCAGTTCCCCGATAAACCCGGTGGTAGGGGTTCTTTGACCCCTCGTCAGAGGGGGGTTACTGTTAGGGTCTCCTGCCCTGTGCTGCCACGTCGTCATGGCAACCGGAAGACAAGTGCTAGCGGAGTAACCTGAGCACAGCTGATACTCCGGTTCGGGTCTTTTGCTGTGCAGTGGTTACAGGCTCTGTGCACGGCAGGGGATCCGGTGCTGGTTTTTGTGCTCACAGTCTGTGAGGTCTGAGTGGGGCGTGGACAGCACCTGCTTTATAAGGCTTCTTCTCAGGTTAAGCAGATGCTGCTGAATCTTTGTTGGTTAGTCAGTTCCTGAAAGTTAGCCAGTACTGTGTAGCTTTGTATTTGTTGTTGCTTACTGCAAATAGGCCTGGGGATTTGGTACTACACTCTGCCAATCCAGACCTAGCAGTAAGACTGGAGTCAGTCGTTTAACTTGCTGGGGTTCTTTTACTACTCTGTGAACTTAGCAAGTTTGCGGCTGTATTCTAAGACTTGCCTGCCAAAATCCTGTCTCACTGTGCAAGGTGTCAGGTGTCAGTTTAGTGGCAGTAAGCTGAACCTGTGCACTGCAAGTGAGAATTAGGATTGTGGAGACTCTCCTTGTGTCTATCATTCCATCTCTGACCAAGGAGTTTACTGCCACACCCGTTGGTAACCCTTTAGGGTTTTGCTGTTGCCCTTAGCAACAGCATTTCGGGTTCTCTACGTATTAAAACACAACATCTTGCTTTTCCCATCTTAGCATTACTAATACTAGGGAGACACCCAGTTCCTTAGCCTCCGGGCTTCGCTGTTCACTTTGTGTGTATTTTGTTACCCTATCACCTTCTGTGTACGTAATGTCATATTCCCCAGTCTGTCTGTGAGTTCATTTGTTTTGCATACCTATCCGTTCAGACACCAGTACATTCCTGCAGGCACTGGTGTGCATAACAGTTCAAACACCAGTACATTCCTGCAGGCACTGGAGTGCATAACAGTTCTGACACCAGTACATTCCTGCAGGCACTGGTGTGCATAACAGGTAGATCATGCCAAACAAATCTTATTGACTTTTCTGACTCTGTGACGAAAATAATAGATCAAGGGGGAGCTGTAGATGTAGCATATCTAGACTTTAGTAAGGCATTTGACACTGTCCCACATCGCAGACTGCTTAATAAACTTGAAAGCATGGAGGTGGATTATAAAACAGTTAAATGGATAAGAGCCTGGTTGCAGGATAGGAAACAGACAGTTGTAGTTAATGGAGTGCAATCTATGGAGGGAAATATTACCAGTGGAGTACCCCAGGGATCTGTATTTGGTCCAGTTCTCTTTAATATCTTTGTTGGTGACATTGCAGATGGTATTGAAGGGAAGGTATGCCTTTTTGCAGATGATACAAAGATATGCAACAGGGTAGACACACCGGGAGGGGTAAAACAAATGATTGATGACCTAGGTAGGCTTGAGAAATGGTCAAGAACGTGGCAACTACAGTTTAATGCTAAAAAATGCAAAATCATGCACTTAGGTCTAAAAACCCCAAAGGCTAAATATAGTATCAAGGGTACTATAATGGAAACTACTGAGGAGGAAAGGGATTTAGGAGTCACTATTTCAAGTGACTTGAAGGCAGGAAAGCAATGCAACAAAGCAATGAGAAAGGCAAGTCAGATGCTTCAGAAACAAACACCTACAATCAAGTAGTCCCCTGGCGCTAACAAGATAGTTAAATTAAATTGTAATAAACGTGTGTGTCCCAAAAAATAAATAAAAATCTGATGCAGCTCACTGCAGAGCTGGGGGACCTCTCCACCCCCTGCAAAAAACAGTTACCACAGAAAAAAACACAAATACAGACAGCGCTACCAGATTTCTTATTAAAATACAAATTTATTTAATTTATTCTGTTATCATTAAACTTTCATTAACCATTCTCATCTCTAAGGCTAATTTGCATACATTTATAATATTGGTATTTAAAATACTGGCCTAATCAATGAACAATCATACCATAAAACTCTGGGGGTGATGTATGAAAAACGTCCTAACGGACGTTATGTGCCTGGGGGCGTATCACCACATTATCGTGGCGATACGCCCCCACCCGCCGCCACAATGTATTATTTGCATGCCTGCCGATGTGGGAGGGCGTTATGTCACCTGTAGTGTGATATGCCTTCTTCCACATCGGCGAGGCTGTTATCGGCGCAGCAGTCTGTGCGCATGCGCCCTTCTCCCCTCCTTCCAGCAGGCACTGCTAGCAGCCTCCGGCTCATGCGCCGCCGGAGGTTTGTCCAGGAACAATAAAGTTTTTTCATCTCAATTTCATTTAAAAAAAACAACAACAGCACATCCATGATTGATGGTAACACACAGCGCCTGGCCGGGGGAGGCGTTACGCCCGGCGTTCACAAGAGACGAAAAGTGACAGCAGAGGCAATCATACATTGCCTCTGCTCTTCGTCTCCCATTCACTTCAGCGGGGTAGCGGTAAGTGGCGGGGGCGCGCGGCGGAGAGGCCATACGGCGTTAACACGCCATTCATACATTAAGAGGAAGTGCTAAATGCAGGCTTAAGGTGCGCTGTGGTCAGCGGAAACCACAGCGCACTTTCATACATCTGCCCCTCTGTTCCCTATACCACTTAATACTCCCCTGCTGCACAGAGCCTCCAGCTGTAATCAATTACCTAACACTGTTTCACTTGAATATTGAGTGTAACAGTTTAGACGGCTGCTGTGCTGGGAAGGAACCTGGGTCTCCGGATAAGGCTTTGGATAAAGGTATTTGGCACCAGAAGCCGGGAGCTTGGTAAAAAGAAACCCAGAAGTAATTGCGGTAAAGACGGGATTTTAACATGGCCATGTTTTAAATGTCTGCTGAGACATCATATTAACTCTGCTGCTTTGAGATCAATTCATATATGCATGCACATTTAATCAACTAAATCAAATAATTTTTGATATGGGTTGTGCTCAAAATTGATTCTACAAAAGAAAGTAAACAGCTGTCTAAATATCTACATTTCATATGAACTGTTGGAAGCAAAGAGTCTCAAATATACAACTTGATTCGAAACAAGTGATTCTTCCGCTACAAAAAGTATTAGTATAATATATACTCCTATCTGGAATGGAATAGAGACATTTTACATCTGAATCAGAGCTGGTATTCTTTGTATCAATGTACTAAATACTAAACTGTTACACTCAATATTCAAGTGAAACAGTGTTAGGTAATTGATTACAGCTGGAGGCTCTGTGCAGCAGGGGAGTATTAAGTGGTATAGGGAACAGAGTTTTATGGTATGATTGTTCATTGATTAGGTCAGTATTTTAAATACCAATATTATAAATGTATGCAAATTAGCCTTAGAGATGAGAATGGTTAATGAAAGTTTAATGATAACAGAATAAATTAAATAAATTTGTATTTTAATAAGAAATCTGGTAGCGCTGTCTGTATTTGTGTTTTTTTCTGAAGTCAGATGCTTGGTTGCATAGGGAGAGGAATCAGTAGTAGGAAAAAAGAAGTGATAATGCCACTGTATAGGTCATTGGTGCGGCCCCATCTGGAATACTGTGTCCAGTTCTGGAGACCATATCTCCAGAAGGATATAAATACATTAGAGAGTGTACAAAGAAGGGCAACTAAAATGGTGCATGGCCTACATCACAAAACGTACCCGGAAAGGCTAAAAGATCTTAACATGTATAGTTTGGAGGAGAGAAGAGAAAGGGGGGACATGATAGAAACTTTCAAATATATCAAGGGTCTTAACAAAGTTCAGGAGGGAAACATTCTTCAAAGGAAGAGAAATATTAGAATATTAGAACTCGAGGACATACACTGAGACTGGAGGGGGGAGGTTCAGGGGAAATTTAAGGAAAAATGACTTCACAGAAAGGCTAGTGGATAAGTGGAATAGTCTCCCAACAGAGGTGGTAGAGGCTAAGACTGTAGAGCAATTTAAACATGCTTGGGATAGGCATATGAATATCCTTACAAAGAATTAAGGTTCAAAAAGGGTTGAGATTACATAAAGGATAAAAAAAAAGGGGCAGACTAGATGGGCCAAGTGGTTCTTATCTGCCGTCAAATTCTATGTTTCTATGTTTCTATATTACAGTATGTACCTGAAGAGCTATGACAAACCACTACAAGTAGTGAGGACATGGAAAGCTTCTCTCCACTTTCCTGGTCACAGCACAATTGGAGAAAAAACAAGTCTAATGTCTATAAAAACTAGTAATAAATAATCTCCCGTACATGCTCTTGATATATGCACAGTGCAGTAAGAAGGGGTGTGCGACAGCTGCTGCCAACCAGGACTACTTGTGGACTTCCTATAAGCACCTCTACTGTACTTCCCCATGAGGTGCTTGGCCCATCCTTAGGGTGTACCCAACACACAGCTTCTTGCTCCCAGCCTCCTCTTCTGTGACATCATGTGTTGGGGCAGGAGCCAGACCAGTAAGTATAAGTGCCCTGCTACAGTGCTGTATATGTAAATAATATAGAAATAATCACTGTACACTTTAATTTTAGCCTTTACAACATGAGGTTGAGAAATATAAGGCATTGCAGTGTTGGGTCATGGCATTCCTTTTGTTACTGTCACTCTGAAATACTGACTGCATTCCAATAATCCATTATTTTGACCTCAGCACAATGCTAATTGTAAAACGTCACCAGAGACTACCTACTGGAAGGCAAGCCAGTGTAAAGGAGTGACATGAATTGGATGTTGCATGCTAGTACTACTTAGTCTATGCTGCCTGGAGGTAATAGTATCTGCATTAGTGGGAGCTATTAGATGCAGTGTAGCCAGAATATATTAGTACAAGCGTTACTTTAATGTTTCATTTATTTAGTACTTACCTGGGCCCACTGTTCTAGAAGTAGTCCAAAGGGGTGTTCGCCTATATTTAGAGTTGCACTTATTTTGCAGTGGAGGACCTGGCATCTGGAGAGGCAGTTTAGGGGTGTTCACCTGAATGTAGAGGTATGCGTATCTTGCAGTTGAGGGCTCCTGGCACATGGAGAGGTGGCACATGGGTGTACTTCTCTATTTAGAGGTACGCACATGCTGCAGTTGAGGTCCGTGGCACCTAGTGGGGCTGATGGGGGGGTTTCACCTGCAAGTGCAGTACAGCACAGGCATTTACACGCCAGTTAAGCATGACCACATAGTTATCTCTAATTTTGAATTGAAAGTGATCTTTGCATGCATGTTTAAGGAGATATATGACGTCCGCATCCATTTGCCTGGTACAAGTTTACGTGCTGATGATGCCTCCTGTATCACTGTTCTGGCACTCTATTTTAGGTTGCACATATCTTAAGGTAGCTTACCTTTACATTGGGTCAGTGGTGCGCGCTAATCATAGCTTAAGCTGACTATACAACAGAACAATATCATTGATAATATGATAAACTATCATCAATTGTTTGCTCCCACACTGAAAAAAATAAAAAAATCAGTTAATCCAACTTGTTGGGAAAATCAAACGTTTGATTTTAACTTATTGTTCTAGTGTAAGGAGAACGCCTACTTTTTCACCACCATCATCATCATCTGCCAGGGCTGCTCCTGGCATCCGCGGCAGAGCTGGAGAGCTGTTTCTACATGTCATTAAGAGTGTCTGCCTCACTAGAGCCTGCAAGGGACATCTTTCTGTAGTTCCACTTTCTGCATAAAATATATTGGAATATCCATACTGCTCTGTTTTTATAAATCTTCTTTTGTAATCTTTACATTTCAGTTGTATACAGGAATATAAGCAATGAACCCACCTGGGATCACCCAACCACCACAACCCCTGCAAACAGCACCTTCAGTCTCCCCTACCCACACATCCCTGCCCACAATCTTCTCCCTCCACCCCTCCATAATCACCTTCACAGCAGCACCTACAGTCTCCACACCGGCCTCATGATGACCCCGCAACCTCTATTTCAATTTACCACTCTGCTTTTATCTGTAGATGCAGTACAATAAAGGCCTGTCCCAACGTAGAGCTGGAAGAAGCATGATAGCTATCACAGCTGCTTCCTGGTTTGGATCCACAGCACACACTGGGCAAGCGTTACTTTAATGTTTTATGTATTCATGCTTACCTGGTCCCGCTGTCCTAGAAGTAGTCCAAAGGTTACATTTTAATATTTGAACAAAAAAAAAGTATTTATTCAAAACATGCAGAAGTAGGCAGAATCTGTCCGCCTACTTCTGTGACATTACAAGTTGGAGAGAAGGTGGTTAGGGTTAGGCTGCGGGTAGGGAGTGTTATGGGGGTGGGGAGAGGGTAGAACACCCTTTACTTGCACAGGGCAAGATCACGTGAATATGGTGGGTGGGGCAAATATGTCATGTTGTTTTTGGTTAAAAATTGCCTAACACTCAGCGCTGACTGGGCAGGTGCATTGTCATGATGGAAGAAGCAGTCTCCTGTTCACCACAAATTGGGAAGTTTTTTTCCTTAAATTTTGTTGCAAATTTTTCAAAACTTACAAATAAAAACTTTAGTTAACGGTATGACCCTGAGTACAAATTAGTCTCACATCAAAGAAACAAATGAGCATTGTTGTCATATTTGACTTCACTAAAAATAGGCGAAAGAGTGAATAATTTATGAATGAAAGAATGAATTACTGCAGTCAAATGCTACCTACCCCTGCAATGTCAGGGGGCATACTGGCTCAGAAGGGTTCCACAAACATTCACCTAGCGTCGGAAGCCCGTACTACTACTACTAGCTCCCCGCCAACTAGAACACGATTCCTGTTTCTTTTGGGTACCCCTCTCATACACACACAATGCTTTTTGGGTGTTTCAGGTAGCAGAGTCAGAAATAAGAAGATAGTCTGCAGTGTTATGAATAAAAGCGCAATATTTGTATGAGATATGAAGGGGTAGGTGCATCATTAAAAATGTTGTCAGCGTGTATACAGACGTAATACTTACCAAGCTAGATACCCATACTGGACCGCCCATGGCGCTGCAGGATCCTAATCACATTCTTTGTTTACAGCATCACTTTGTGATGGCAAATTTTGTGAGTGTCATCATACGTGGCTAAGTGGCGCCATGGACGGTCCAGTGTGGGGCCTATTTATCAAGCTATTTTTCTATATACTTATGTAGAAACTGAAGTTTCTGCATAATTTTATGGTTTGTTTGTACAGAAATCTCCTGCAGAATGCTAATTAGCACTGCAGATTGCAGTCCTCATTATTATCAATGGGGACTGCGATCTGACCCCTATGTATCAAGGGGGGTCATTCCGACCTGTTCGCATGCTGCCATTTTTCGCAGCGCAGCGATCAGGTCCCTACTGCGCATGCGTATGCACTGCAATGCGCAGGCGTGTCGTACGGGTACAAAACGGATCGTTGCTGAGTGATGGATTTAACGAAGAATCCATTCGCACAGGTGATCGCAAGGAGATCGACAGGAAGAAGGCGTCTATGGGTGTCAACTGACCGTTTTCTGGGAGTGTTTGGAAAAACGCAGGCGTGTCCAAGCGTTTGCAGGGCGGGTGTCTGACGTCAGTTCCGGGACCACACAGGTTGAAGTGATCGCAAGGGCTGAGTAAGTTCAGACCTACTCAGAAACTGTACAAAATGTTTTTGCAGAGCTCGGCTGCACAGGCGTTAGCACACTTGCAAAGCGAAAATACACTCCCCTATAGGCGGCGACTATCTGATCGCAGCGCTGCAAAAAGTAGCTAGCGGGCGATCAACTCAGAATGACCCCCTAAGTCTGAAAAGCGAAGTGAGTTTGGCCACGTTAGTTTATATCATCTTCAGATAGTGTAACATGCTTTAAGCCTATGGATGCACAGCAGCAGGAGAGTGATGCCCTCAATGGCCGGACCGCACTGCACAGTCCAGCCCCCACAGCACTTATCACAGCACCAGGCCCATGAGGACCTTAATCTGGCACAGCTGAGGACGGAGCCGAAAGATAATAATCTATTTTATCCATCATGTTACTTGTTCCTCTTTATGCCCAGTCTTTGTTTTGGTTGAAGACGAAAAAGCCTTTGATCATGTAGATTGGAACTTTATGGGGAGAGTGCTGGATTACATGTGTTGTGGGGAGAGATGTCTCAATAGGATTTATTGCCAGGGTCGTCACTTATCCCAGTGACAGCTGATGCAGTCTTACAAAATCTATGCGCACGCCTTTAGTGTATGCCATGGAAAGGGGTGTGGCTTCATTGGAGGGGTATGGCTTCAAGGTTTTGTGTTCAAGGTTTTTTCAAGGCATGGTTTTGTGTCCCAACACGCGTTTTTCTCTTACGTCCTAGAGGATGCTGGGGTCCACATTAGTACCATGGGGTATAGACGGGTCCCTTGGGAGCCATGGACACTTTAAGAGTTTAAGACAAAGAAAAAATTAGAAAAACTGTCCCGTGCGCAAAAAGCTGCCAGTCAGTACACCACTTCTAGAGATATCCTTAACTCCTCACCAATAGTGCAAACAAAAAAAAGAAATGAAGTATCAACTTAACCAGCGCTTTTCCAATGGTCCAATAGATAATTTGTTCTCATAAACCGTTCCGTTATGCAGTATGAGATATACAACAGAAATGAAAAGTATATAGTGTAACACAGTTTTAATATACATATACAACAAACAATGGATAAAATGTTCTGTAATGAACATAAAGTGCAGTGCAAGGCATAATTCTTTTAGGTAGAGGCTGTCACAACTGAGGGCCTGAGCTGACGGGAGGCAGCCTCAGTTGTAGGGGCTGAGATGTACCGGAACCTGGGAGGTTGTATCAGACCCCTGGACATGTAAGTAACATGAATAATAACTGCCCGAAGGCGTGACCACGACAACTTGGATAAAAGTCAATGATGTTTATTATGACAACTCCGCAACACAGCAGCAGTAAAAGAAAACGTAAAAGTCAGCAAAGAATAAATACAGTTCCTGGGTACTACAGGATGGCAGGAGCCACAGGGCACTGGTAGTGTGAGATAGTTCTTATGATCTTCTAGATGGAAAGTCCTTACCAGGCCCGACTGTAGCAATGGAGATAACCCAGGATTGTGCCAGCAGGTGTTCCAGGAAAAGCTGGGTTGCTGAAGATAAAACAGCTGCTGTGGATACTGGCTGGAACCAGACTGTTGTTAGCACGGAGTGGATACTGGCTGGAACCAGTTAAATAATAAATGAACTTGGGAGCGATGAAATATGAACTGAAATGTAGAACTTGAGAGCGGAGAAATAATAATACCGGTGGAGAGTGGTAAAGTGTAGAAAGGACACCGGCCCTTTAAGGGAAGCTGTACTCTGCTGGAAGCTGAGCTGGAAGCAGGTAATGTTGTAGCTGGAAACAGATGAATCCACAATGGATTGGAGAGTCAGGCTACACCGCAGGTGGAATGCTGGTGCGGGTCTCTATGGTGGAAGTCTTGAGACAGGACCTGGAACCTGGAAGACAATCACAGGAGAGAGACAAACAGGAACTAGGTTTGACAACCAAAGCACTGACGCCTTCCTTGCTCAGGCACAGTGTATTTATACCTGCAGCAAGGAAGGGATTGGCTAGGCAATTATGCAGATTATCAATACTGAGAACAGATTGGTGGAAATGATCAGCTGACAGAATCCAAGATGGCTGCGCCCATGCAGACACTTGGAGGGAAGTTTGGTTTGTAATCCATGTGGTAATGAAAACAGTAATGGCGGCGCCGGCCACCGGAGAAAGGAGGCGCCAGGCTGACAGATGCACATCCAACCACGCGGACACAGCGGAGGCCGCGGCTGACGTAATCGCCACTCAGACACTCTGCATGCAGAAGTTCAGGGACGGCGGCGGAGGCCGCGGGAGACGCCATGCCAGGTGTGATATGGCGTTTACTGTGACAGCGTCCCAGAGTGACAGGAGAGGATACAGGAATGTACACATCAGGATAACAGATGGAATCCGGTCCTGGAGCGCTGAGCCAGCCGTAGGAGGCATCTGATGGGTAAGAAATGGCGTCCAGATACCCGGATCGTGACAGAGGCTTTCCACCTCGATCAAGACCCCAGTTTGGGGAAGAAACGCGTTGGTGGAGGAGGCGATCCAGTCCTTGAGATACAGGAAGATTGCACATTACCTGAAGCTCTGACGATTCTCCAGAGGGTTAATCCCGGGACCATCTGTAAAAGCGTAATTTGAACTGTCTAATCCACAGTTCTAATCATCTGGTAATTATTCATTGTACCACCTGACTCGAAAGCCTCTAGCTAAAAGAAAGAATTATGCCTTGCACTGCACTTTATGTTCATTCCAGAACATTTTATCCATTGTTTGTTGTATATGTATATTAAAACTGTGTTACACTATATACTTTTCATTTCTGTTGTATATCTCATACTGCATAACGGAACGGTTTATGAGAACAAATTATCTATTGAACCATTGGAAAAGTGCTGGTTAAGTTGATACTTCATTTCTTTTTTTTTGTTTGCACTCTAAGAGTTTAATAGTGTGGGCTGGCTCCTCCCTCTATGCCCCTCCTACCAGACTCAGTTCAGAAAATGTGCCCGGTGGAGCCGGTCACAGCTAGGGGAGCTCCATAGGAGTTTTTCTAGTTTTATTATTTCTAATAGAGTTAGGCACAGGGAGGCTGCTGGCAACAGCCTCCCTGCTTCGTGGGACTTAGGTGGGGAGTAGTGTCCAACCCTCTGAGGTTAATGGCCACTATCTCCGCTGATATGACACTGAGCTCCTGAGGATGATGATCACAAGCACCCGAAGTGACCGCTCACCCCCGCAGCATGCCACCACCCACTAACAGAGCCAGAAGACGTCGGTGGTGAGTAGATTGCCGGCAACCCGACAGCGGGGAACCAGCATTTATGGCGGCTTCAGGGTGGGAGCGCAGCGCTGACGTTGCGCTCCGGAGGGCTCAGAGGCAGACTGTGCGGCGCAGTGAGGGGTGCCCTGGACCAGCGCAAAACCCTACACACTGGTTACTTGGGCTATCAGGGACTCTGTCTGCTGCCACCGATGAAATTCCTCAGTCCAGTATAATCTTTCAAAGTGCGGGAAGACGCACCATTACAGGGGTCGGAACTTCTCCTCAGTGCGGATCCAGCAGCTCACCAGCGCCATTTTCTCCCTGCAGATTCACGCACAGAGACGCTGACAGGGAGCGTCTATTTGGCACTGTGTGGCTTATTGAGGTTGCACAGTCAGCGCCAGGCTTTTATGATATAACGGCCTACTGGGGAGCTATGTGGGTGCTGGCTCCATTATCTCTGTCTCTCTCTGAAGGTACTTGGGGGAAACTGTGTCTGACATTTTCTTGTGTGTGTGTGTGTGTGTGTGTGTGTGTGTGTGTGTGTGTGTGTGTGTGTGTGTGTGTGTGTACATATTTCTCACATTACCATGTCCAGGGACTCTGTGTCTTGTGCTGCAGAGTATGTATCTTCCCCAGAGGAATTCATTCCGTGCACTCCATGCACAAGAAGCGTGCTCTTGCCCAGATTATGCAAGTTGACACGGATACCGACTCAGCTACGGGAGATGGTGAAGGGTATATGTGGGGGGGGGGGGGGGGTGAGGCATCCCTTGCTAAGGGGGTGCAGCACATGATTAGGGATTAGGGATGTGTTACACATTACTGACAAAACACCTGAACAGGTCGAGGAGGCTTACTTTACAGACAATAAGAAAGCCTCCATGACTTTTCCGGCGTCTAAGGAGTTAATCGCATTATTCGAAAAATCCTGGGTAAACCCGGAGAAGAAATTCCAGATCCCAAAGAGGGTTCTTGTTGCTTTTCCCTTTTCTGAGGAGGATAGCAAAATGTGGGAAAACCCACCTATAGTATACACTTCTGTATCTTGACTGTCTAAAAAGGTGGTTTTACCAGTCCCTGGGTCTACCGCATTGAAAAAAACGGCAGACCGCAAGATTGAGACTACCCTCAAATCCATGTACACTGCTTCAGGAGTGGCGTTAAGGCCCACTATTGCCTGTGCATGGATTTCTAAAGCCATAGTAAAGTGGTCAGGCACATTACTAGAGGAATTAGATTCTATGGATAGAAGTGACATCTAAATTCAAGGACGTCTACCATGCCTGTCTCCACATGCAGAGGGCTCTGGCTACGCCAATGGTCTGCAGATGCGGAATCCAAGAGAAGTGTGGAGAACCTACCCTTCACAGGTCAGGCTCTATTTGGGGAAGCTTTGGATGCGTGGATCTCCACGGCAACCGCATGTAAGTCAACCTTTCTTCCCTCAGCCACCGAATAAATCTTTTTCTTCATCTACAATGCAGTGCTTTCGGAGTGCTAAGGTTAAGAAATCCCAAACCCCTACCACTTTCTTCAGAGGTGGTCAGAGAAAATCCAGAAAGCCTGCACCTGCAGGTTCCCAGGAACAGAAGCCTGGCTCTGTTTCCTCAAAATCCTCAGCATGATGGTGGACCTCCCAGCCTGGAGAGCGGGCAGGTGGGAGCTAGACTCAGAGTTTTCAGTCACATCTGGGTATCATCTAGCCTGGATCCCTGGGTACAGGATATAGTGTCCCAGGGGTACAGGCTCGAATTTCAAGAGCTCCCACCTCAGATTCTTCAAATCAGGCTTACCAGCTTTGCTGACAGAAAGGGCTATCCTACAGGTAGCCATTCAAAAATTGGAAAGGGCAAATGTCATTGTTCCGGTTCCACCTCATTTGGAAAGTAAGGGTTACTATTCAAACCTATTTGTGGTACCAAAACCGGATGGTTCGGTCAGACCAATTTTGAACCTGAAGTCGCTAAACCCTTATTTGAGGGAATTCAAGTTCAAAATGGAGTTTCTGAGAGCGGTGATCTCAGGTCTGGTGGAGGGGGAATTCCTGGTATCCCTGGATATCAAGGATGCGTACCTTCACATTCCAATCTGGCCGCCTCATCAGGCTTATCTAAGATTTGCACTGCTGGACTGTCATTATCAGTTCCAGGCATTGCCATTCGGCCTCTCCACGGCACTGAGGGTGTTCACCAACGTGATGGCAGAGATGATGGTGCTACTCCGCAGACGGGGAGTGAACATAATTCCATCTCTGGATGATCTGCTGATAAGGGCGTCATCCAGGGAGAGGTTGTATCAGTCCATTGCTCTCACGACTCGACTACTCATGGATGGATCTTGAATCTTCCAAAGTCACATTTGGAGCCGACAAGGAGAGTGACTTTCCTGGGGATGATCCTCGACATGGAAGTGCAGAGGGTGTCTCTACTGGTGGAGAAGGCGTTGATGATACAAACAATGGCCCGGGATGTCTTAAAGCCTGCCCGGGTATCGATTCATCAGTGCATTTACCTTCTGGGGAAGATGGTTGCCTCCTGCGAGGCTCTGCAGTACGGAAGGTTTCATGCACGGTCCTTCCAACTGGATCTCCTGCACAAGTGGTCAGGATCTCACCTACACATGCACCATAGAACACGGCTGTCGCTGAAAGCCAGGTTTTCGCTCCTGTGGTGGCTACAAATGCCGCACCTTCTCGAGGGCCGCAGGTTCAGGATGAAGAACTGGATCCTCCTAACCACGGATGCAAGTCTCAGAGGTTGGGGCACTGTCACCCAAGGGGAAACCATCCAGGGAAGGTGGTCAAGTCTGGAATCCATTCTTCCAATAAACATTCTGGAACTAAGGGTCATGTACAACGGTCTTCTACAAGCGGAACATCTTCTACAAGATCAGGCCATTCAGGTGCAGTCAGACAATGTAACGATGGTGGCTTACATAAACTGATAGGGCGGAACAAAGAGCAGGGCGGCGATGTCGGAGGTAACAAGGATCCACCTTCGGGCAGAAAAGCATGCTGTGGCGCTGTCAGCAATCTTCATTCCGGGAGGGGACAACTGGGAAGCAGACTTCCTCAGCAGACAGGATCTCCATCCGGGAGAGTAGCGCCTCCAACCAGAGGTGTTCACGGAGGTAACAAATCTTTGGGGTGTACCTAAAATAGACATGATAGCCTCCCGCCTCAACTAGAAGCTTCGGAGGTACTGTTCCAGGTCGCAGGTGTTATGCACACCAGTGCCTGCAGGAATGTACTGGTGTTTGAACTGTTATACACACCAGTGCCTGCAGGAATGTACTGGTGTCTGAACAGAGAGGGATGCAAAACAAATGAACTCACAGACAGACTGGGAAATATGACATAACGTACACAGAAGGTGATAGGGTAACAAAACCAACACAGAGTGAACAGAGAAGCCCAGAGGCTAAGAAACTGGGTGTCTCCCTAGTATTAGAAATGCTCAGATGGAAAAAGCAAGATGTTGTGTTTTAATACGTAGAGAACCCGAAATGCTGTTGCTAAGGGCAACAGCAAAACCCTAAAGGGTTACCAACGGGTGTGGCAGTAAACTCCTTTGTCAGAGATGGAATAATAGACACAAGGAGAGTCTCCACAATCCTAATTCTCACTTGCAGGGCCCAGGTTCAGCTTACTGCCACTAAACTGACACATGGACGCCCTGCACAGTGAGAGAGGATTATGCAGGCAGGTCTGAAAGTACAGCCACAAACCTGCTGGGTTCACAGAATAGCAAAAGAACCTCAGCAGGCTAAACGACTGACTCCAGTCTTACTGCTGGGTCTGGATTGGCAGAGTGTAGTACCAAATGCCCAGGCCTATTTGCAGTAAGCAACAACAAAATACAAAGCTACACAGTACTGGCTAACTTTCAGGAACTGACTAACCAACAAAGATTCAGCAGCATCTGCTTAACCTGAGAAGAGGCCTTATAAAGCAGGTGCTGTCCACGCCCCCCTCAGACCTCACAGACTGTGAGCACAAAAACCAGCACCGGATCCCATGCCTGTAACCACTGCACAGCAAAAGACCCGAACCGGAGTATCAGCTGCGCTCAGGTTACTCCGCTAGCACTTGTCTCCCGGTTGCCATGACGACGTGGCAGCACAGGGCAGGAGACCCTAACAGTACCCCCCCTCTGACGAGGGGTCAAAGAACCCCTACCACCGGGTTTATCGGGGAACTGCGAGAAGAAAGAGCGTATCAGTCTGGGGGCATGAAGATCACAACTGCGCACCCACGACCGCTCCTCCGGGCCATACCCCTTCCAGTGCACCAAAAATGACAGCCGACCCCGAACCATCTTGGAGTCAAGAATCCTTTCAACAACAAACTCCCTCTGGCCACGTATCAGAAGAGGGGAAGGTCTTCCTCTGGAAGAAGGATTACTAATCGCCCGTTTTAAAAGGGAACAATGAAATGTTTTATTGATACCCAAAGAACGGGGCAGATCTAACTGAAATGCCACCGGATTGATAACCCTGGTGATCTTATAAGGGCCGATGAACCGGGGGCCTAACTTATGAGATGGCTGTTTCAACTTCAAATTCTTGGTAGACAACCAGACGAAGTCTCCTAATTTGAAGCTGCAGGGTCTTTTCCGCTTATCAAAAACCCTTTTGGTCACTAATGACACAGACACAAGGGCTTTCTTCACTTTCCTCCAAATACCTCTAAGGACCGAAACGACAGAGGAACCACCAGGCGTGGAGTCCAGGGGGTCAAAAGAATTGGCCTTAGGATGATGCCCATACACACAAAGGAAGGGAGAGATCCCTGTAGCAGAGTGAGCCGCGTTGTTATAGGCAAACTCCGCCATTGACAGATGAGCAACCCAGTCAGTCTGACACTTGGAGACATAACACCTGAGGAACTGCTCCAAGGTCTGGTTCACCCTTTCAGTCTGCCCATTAGACTGCGGATGGTAGCCTGACGACAAGCTGACAGAAATCTGGAGATCGGAACAAAATGCCCTCCAGAATTTGGCCACAAACTGGGATCCGCGGTCAGAGACCACATCAAGTGGCAACCCGTGGAGGCGCACAACATGCAGCATAAATAATTCAGACAGGCGTCTGGCCGATGGCAGCCCAACCAGTGGAACGAAGTGCGCCATCTTCGAAAACCTGTCAACGACAACCCAGATGGCTGTCATCCCAGAGGATTTGGGCAAGTCCACAACAAAATCCATTGAAATGTGGGTCCATGGCTTAGATGGAATAGAGAGTGGATGTAATGGGCCAACAGGAACCCCTCTAGGAGTCTTATTTCGGGCACAGATGTCACATGCCCGAACCCACTGATCCACATCCTTAGCCACCGAGGGCCACCACACCGCCCTAGATAGCAACTCCCGAGTTCTGGCAATACCCGGGTGACCTGCCGACTTCTTGGCATGGAATTCCAGGAACACTCGCTGTCTTAACCTAGGAGGCACAAACAAAAGACCTACCGGAAGGTCTGGAGGAGCCTGCTCCTGTGCTCTAAGGACAAGAGGTCCTGGGTAATGCCCACTTTAATACATGATGGGGACACAATGGGCAACGGCTCCTCGGTGGTCTCCTGGATTGGAGCAAAACTCCGCGAGAGCGCATCAGCCTTGATGTTTTTTGACCCAGGGCGATATGTTATCAAAAAATTAAAGCGAGCAAAAAACAAAGCCCATCGTGCCTGCCTGGCATTGAGACGCTTCGCTGACTCTAAATATGCCAAATTCTTATGGTCGGTGAGAATTGAGACCACAAACTTAGCCCCCTCAAGCCAGTGTCTCCACTCCTCGAGTGCATCCTTAATAGCCAACAATTCCCGGTTACCCACGTCATAATTCATCTCGGCAGGCGAAAATTTACGGGAAAAGTAAGCACAGGGATGAAGGCGATTATCAGACACTCCCATCTGAGAGAGCACTGCCCCAATACCCATCTCAGAGGCATCCACCGCCACCACAAAAGGACGCTCTGGATCTGGGTGTCGCAGCACCTTGGCCGAGACAAATGCCCTTTTGAGACGGGCAAAAGCTGCTTTGGCCTCACGAGACCAGTGAGCAACATCCGCCCCTTTCTTAGTGAGTGCCACCAAGGGCGCCACTATAGACGAAAATCCAGCGATAAATCGTCTATAAAAATTTGCAAAGCCCAGGAAACGCTGAAGCGCCTTCAAACTAGTGGGCTGCACCCAATCCAGGACTGCCTGTACCTTGGAACCCTCCATTTGGAAACCTTCTGGGGAGATAATATATCCTAGAAATGCGATTTGCTGAACTTCAAATTCGCACTTCTCCAGCTTCGCCCCAAGCCGGTGGTCTCTGAGTTTCTGGAGGACTAAGCGTACATGCTTCCGATGTTCCTCCAGGGAATGGGAGAAGATTAGGATGTCATCTAAGTATACAACTAAGAATCTATCCAAATATTCCCTGAGCACATCGTTCATGAAATCCTGGAAGACTGCCGGGGCATTACAGAGCCCAAAAGGCATCACCAAATATTCATAATGCCCTGAGTGGGTATTAAAGGCAGTCTTCCATTCATCCCCCTCTCTTATTCGGATTAGATTGTACGCACCGCGTAGGTCAATCTTAGAAAAAATGGTGGCAGTACGAAGCTGGTCAAACAAGACCGAAATGAGAGGCAGTGGGTATGAGTTTTTAATCGTGATACGGTTCAATTCCCTGAAGTCGATGCAGGGTCGCAATGAACCGTCCTTTTTACCCACGAAGAAGAACCCCGACCCAACTGGAGACTGTGAAGGTCTGATAAATCCTTTAGCCAAGTTCTCCTGAATGTACTCTGCCATAGCCTGAGTCTCAGGATGTGACAGGGAGTACAACCTGCTCTTGAGAAGCTTAGCATTCGGCAACAAATCAATGGCACAGTCATAGGGGCGATGGGGAGGTAGTACCTCTGCAACTTTTTTGGAGAACACGTCCGCAAAATCTGCATAACACCCTGGCAATCCTGGCAAACTTAGCTGTGAGAGCCTGACTGGAAGGCTCAAGCAACTCCTGAAACAATCAGTACCCCAACTAAGAATCTCCCCAGAGACCCAGTCAAATTGAGGATTGTGGGCCCTTAACCAGGGTAACCCCAACACCAATGGGGCAAAAGTACAGACAGTCACATAAAAGGACAATTTTTCAGAGTGTGTGGCTCCAATAAACAAAGAAATCTGGCTAGTGCAAGAGGTAATTTTACCCTGGGATAATGGTTCCCCGTTTAACCCACAAATCTCAATTTCCGACGCCAAGGGTACTAAGGAAACAGAGTGTTTCAGGGCGAATTGGCGGTCCATAAAAACCCCGTCGGCCCCACTGTCCACAAAGGCCTCAGTCTTGACAGTTTGACAGAGGATCTTCAAGGTCACCGGAATGATAAAAGTCTTCTTGGGAAATTCTGACTTCTGGCCTGACAGGATATTTCCCATCACCCTCAGGCCCTGAAGTTTTCCGGCTTTTCTGGGCATGATACTACCACATGACCCTTATTCCCACAGTACAAACACAACCCCTGCTGTCTCCTCCGCGTCTTCTCACGCGAGGAGAGGCGGGTAGCCCCAATCTGCATAGGCTCCTCGGAAAATTCCTCAGAGTCTGAGGTTCCCTTGGGAAAGAAGGAAACCTCGGTCTCCCTTTCAAGCCTACGCTCTCTCAGCCGTCTATCCACCTGGATGGATAACTGCATGAGCTGATCCAAGCTATCAGGCAAGGGATATTGTACCAGTTGGTCTTTTATCTGGTTAGAAAGACCTCTTCGGTACTGGTGTCTCAGGGCTGGGTCATTCCACTGGGTATCATGGGCCAACCTCCGAAACTCTGTACAGTAAACCTCAACTGGCCTTCGCCCTTGCTTAAGGATCGAAATCTGAGCCTCGGCTGAGGCCGTCTTGTCAGGGTCATCATACAACATGCCCAGTGCCGTAAAAAAAAGCATCAACACTTTTAAGCGACGGACAGTCAGGCTGCAACCCATATGCCCAGACCTGTTGGTCTCCTTGGAGCAAGGAAATCACTATGCCCACCCGCTGAATCTCTGACCCAGAAGACTGAGGCCTAAGCTGGAAATATAACTTGCAGCTCTCCTTGAAACAAAAGAACTGCGAGCGATCTCCAGAAAAACGATCCGGAAGATTTCCTTTCGGCTCCTTAACCCCTGAAGGTGCTGCTGCTGCGGGAGCTCCGCCAGCGGCCTGGGAGATGTGCATTTTAATGGACAAATCATTAAATTGACGAGTCAGGACCTGCACCTGATCGACCACCTGTTGCAACGTATTTTGAGGGGTATGCTCCATATTCCCACAAAATTTCAACAGGAGTATTGGGCTGCTGAATATGTTATGCACACCAGTGCCTGCAGGAATGTACTGGTGTTTGAACTGTTATACACACCAGTGCCTGCAGGAATGTACTGGTGTCTGAACAGAGAGGGATGCAAAACAAATGAACTCACAGACAGACTGGGAAATATGACATAACGTACACAGAAGGTGATAGGGTAACAAAACCAACACAGAGTGAACAGAGAAGCCCAGAGGCTAAGAAACTGGGTGTCTCCCTAGTATTAGAAATGCTCAGATGGAAAAAGCAAGATGTTGTGTTTTAATACGTAGAGAACCCGAAATGCTGTTGCTAAGGGCAACAGCAAAACCCTAAAGGGTTACCAACGGGTGTGGCAGTAACTCCTTGGTCAGAGATGGAATAATAGACACAAGGAGAGTCTCCACAATCCTAATTCTCACTTGCAGGGCCCAGGTTCAGCTTACTGCCACTAAACTGACACATGGACGCCCTGCACAGTGAGAGAGGATTATGCAGGCAGGTCTGAAAGTACAGCCACAAACCTGCTGGGTTCACAGAATAGCAAAAGAACCTCAGCAGGCTAAACGACTGACTCCAGTCTTACTGCTGGGTCTGGATTGGCAGAGTGTAGTACCAAATGCCCAGGCCTATTTGCAGTAAGCAACAACAAAATACAAAGCTACACAGTACTGGCTAACTTTCAGAAACTGACTAACCAACAAAGATTCAGCAGCATCTGCTTAACCTGAGAAGAGGCCTTATAAAGCAGGTGCTGTCCACGCCCCCCTCAGACCTCACAGACTGTGAGCACAAAAACCAGCACCGGATCCCATGCCTGTAACCACTGCACAGCAAAAGACCCGAACCGGAGTATCAGCTGCGCTCAGGTTACTCCGCTAGCACTTGTCTCCCGGTTGCCATGACGACGTGGCAGCACAGGGCAGGAGACCCTAACAGCAGGATCCACAGGCAGCGGCAGTGGATGCCCTAGTAACTCTGTGGGTGTTCAAGTCAGTGTATGTGTTTCCTCCACTGCCACTCATCCCAAGAATTCTAAGACTCATAAAGAAAGCAAGAGTTCAAGCGATCCTCATTACTCCAGACTGGCCAAGAAGAGCTTGGTACGTGGATATTCTGGAGTTATTGCCCGAGCCCTCTTCCTCTTCTCCACTTCAAGAGGACCTTCTGCAACAGGGGCCGTTCGCTTATCAAGACTTACAGCGGCAACGTTTGACAGCATGGAGTTTGAACGCCAGATCTTAGCTCGGAAGGGCATTCCGAACAAAGTTATTCCTACCCTGATACAGGCTAGGAAGAGAGTAACGACTAAACATTACCATCGGATTTGGAAAAAGTATGTGTCTTGGTGTGAATCCAAGAAGTTTCCTACGGTGGAGTTTCAACTTGGATGGTTTCTACTCTTTCTGCAAGCAGGTGTGGATGTGGGCCTGCGTTTGGGATCCATAAAGGTCCAAATTTCGGCCTTATCCATTTTCTTCCAGAAACAATTGGCTTCCTTCCCTGAGGTTCAGACTTTCTTGAAAGGGGTTCCGCACATCCAGCCTCCCTTTGTGCCTCCTACGGCACCTTGGGATCTTAACGTGGTGTTGCAGTTCTGGCAATCGGATTGGTTCGAGCCTTAACAGGAGGTGGAGGTCAAGTTTCTCACTTGGAAGGCTGTCACACTGTTGGCGTTAGCATCTGCTAGACGTGTGTCAGAATTTTGTCCTGTAAAAGCCCCTACTTGATATTCCATGAGGATAGAGCTGAGCTCAGGACGCGTCAGCATTTTCTTCCAAAGGTTGTGTTGGCTTTTCATATCAATCAACCTATTGTGGTGCCAGTAGCTACTGACTCCTCAATTCCCTCTAAGTCCTTGGATGTTGTGAGGGCTTTGAAGATATATGTGAAGAGGACTGCGCGTCACAGGAAGTCGGACGCTTTGTTTGTCCTTTATGATCCCAACAAGGTTGGGTATCCTGCTTCTAAGCAGATGATTTCTTGCTGGATCTGGTTTACTATTCAGCATGCTTATTCTACGGCAGGCTTGCCGTGTCCAAAATCTGTTAAGGCCCACTCTACTCGAAAGGTGGGTTCTTCCTGGGTGGCTGACGGGGTGTCTCGGCTTTACAGCTTTGCCGTGCGGCTACTTGGTCAGGGTCAAACACGTTTGCTAAGTTCTACAAGTTCGATACTTTGGCCTCTGAGGACCTAAAGTTTGGTCAGTCAGTTCTGCAGGAGCCTCTGCGCTCTCCCTCCCGTACTGGGAGCTTTGGTACATCCCCATGGTACTAATGTGGACCCCAGCATCCTCTAGGATGTAAGAGAAAATAGGATTTTAATTACCTACCGGTGAATCCTTTTCTAGTAGTCCATAGAGGATGCTGGGTGCCCGCCCAGCGCTTCGTTATCCTACAGTTGTTGTTTGGTTCAGTACTGCCTTGTTACTTGGTTAAGTACTGCATTGTTACTTGGTTAAGTACTGTTGCTGAATTGTTCAAGCTGGTTAGCTTAGTTTGCCTTGTTTATGTGTGAGCTGATGTGAATCTCACCACTATCTGTGTATTTCCTTCTCTCGAAGTATGTCCGTCTCCTCGGGCACAGTTTCTAGAGGGACATAGGAGGGGCATAGTGGGAGGAGCCAACCCACACTATTAAACTCTTAAAGTGCCCATGGCTCCCAAGGGACCTGTCTATACCCCCATGGTACTAATGTAGACCCCAGCATCCTCTACGGACTACGAGAAAAGGATTTACCGTGAGGTAATTAAAATCCTATTTTTTCGTCACAGAGATGCGGACTGCCCCTGAAAACATGTCTGCCTGCACTTCCTGGCTCCTACACTGTCACGGGAGCCAGGTACTGCATGTAATGTTACAGTGTAGCACTTGGCCCCTGTCACAGAGCAGGAGCCGACATTTTCGTGTTACCCCTTGGTGGGTGACACCCGGGAGCGGCACCCCTATATGTATGCCACGGTACAACGCTATAAAACAATTCTTCGGCACATGTGAATGTAAATGGTGTTCTGTCTGATACCGTTCCTATGTCTAACGTAGCCTGGCAGGGGTGAACCCTACCGCCTTTTATATTAGTAGTAAGTATGGAGCTCTTGAAGCGGTCTATTAGGTCCAGTGTAAATAAGAAAGGTGTACTTCTTAGACCACTGACTACCAGTGACATGCGGTGAGGTGAGTCAGGTGAGGCAGAGCCTTTCCTGTCATACTTCAGTATACTCCAGAATTTTGACTGTAACAATAATGTAAAAAATACAATGAATATATTAGAAATATATTCTTTGTATTTTTCTAATCATTTTTATGGTCAAAACTCTGGAATAAAAAAGTCTATGACAGTGCTCCCCTACCTACCTTTTCCACACATCTCTGATCAAACCTCATCAAATTTCCAGTGTATAGCAGTACACAGTTGTGTCACAATAGGGTGCTGGTCGCACCTAGGTGCCACCTGCCGAGTTGTGACCCCAGTGTGCCAGCTCCTGCTCAGTGACATTAGCTGGGTGCTCCACTGTAACATTACATGTAGCCCATGGATTCTGTCACCACGTAGAAGTCTGCACTGCAAACAAGACAGTCTCCGGGGGCAGCCCGCATATCCTGGACCTCCAGAATGACATAAATGAAGTCGGGGCACTTAGCCATGCCTCTGTCCTGCAAAGCCATGCCCCCATCACACTAAGCCATGCCCCCTTTTTAGCTTGTTATGGACTACGCTTGCCACAAAGGTTGTGAAATGGGTAAGTGATCCCACTGGCAGTCAGGGCCAGACTGAGGCCTGTGGGGGCCCCTGGGCAACACACATGTGGAGGTCCCATCAATAAAGTTATCAAAGTTATCAGTTTGAACCGACAACTGCCGGGAGTATGGAGGTGTGAGGGGTGCACCCATGATCACCGGGAGGATAGAAGTGCGGGTGTGCACCGGCGATCCCGCGATGAGGCGTAAGACTTCACAGAGACACCTTAACAGATCTGCATACGGTAAGGTCAGGATGTGTCAAAGTCGAAAAACATTGTAATGCATACACCATGTACTAACCCCATGCACATGCCCGCTGCGCGTGCACTTATTTCGCCGTGCGTGCACATATCCGCAATTTGCGTATGATCGCTCCTGCGTTCCTGCGCGTGGTATGGGTATTTACGGCGGAGATTGTGAGCGCATAGAGGGTTATCAGAACATTACATATTTAACCCAAATAGTGCACATTTTACACGTAGCCACCCCGCACCACATCAGCAAGTATCAACAGTTTAAATGATTCCAGGGCTAAAGGATTCGCCTTTGCATGATAGGAAGGGACAGACTAAGGTTAGAAGGTGATGTCTAGTATCCAGCTGTAGGGTATTTTAAGGGTAACATTCCGGTGTTGGTTAGAGAAAGATCACATGTTCCAGCGTATAGTTATGTGCAGAAGTAGAATATAGATATAAACTGTATTTACTGTATATTATGTATGCAGCGGGAATCCAGAGGATACCACCCACAAGAGCAGTTGGGAAAGACATCGCCCACCTTTTCAAATCAACCTATGACCTCTCCTGTAATGTAAAGATGGATCTCTGTGTCCAATGGACAATGAGATTACAGTAACCATTGTATTGTGTATAGAAGTTGTGTATAAATAGCCTGTTGCTGCCTGGCTGGTCAGAAGACTCTGAACGCTTTCTACCTGATAAGCGGAGGACTGGTCCAGGTTGCGCAAGCGAACATTCTCACGTATGTACATTTTCTGTAGCCATTATTCTGTTGTAGATTTATCTTGTGAGCCTGTAGTGTATAATTTGTACTGTTATCTTTTTTGAAATAATCCACTGTGGCCTTAGAACCCTGTGGTTCACTACATATCGGTGTTGTGTCCTCACTTTTCTGCTAGGGTTTAAACCGTATTTTACTGTATAAGGTTTAGGAGTATATTGATAAGGTGTATGCACTGCGGGTACTTTATACCGTCAGCGCTACTTAAGGTTTAAAGTATAATATCATTACAGTGCTTTGCGGCACATGGTTTAGAGTGTAAGAATAACATTGCATTGCATTACGAATAAGGTTTAAAGCTTATTAAAAGTGTGTGCGCGCGCTGTGCGTACTCTGTACACTCAGCGCGGCGTGTGTACGCCAAGTATGTACAATGTACGGGACTCTGTACGCAAATAGCGTACAAAGTGCGTAGCGCATGTATTCAGTCTAACGGCCATAGCGGCTCCAAGGTAAAAGTGTATCTAGAGGTATAGCTTTATGGTTTAAGATAATATCGACATTATCAATTGGGGCTGGTCCGGGATTTTTCCTCATACCCCCAACCTAGCAGGTTAAAGCAGACTTTATCTATCAGCAAAGGGCGGACAGGTATCCACGTCTGTGGTTATACTGGTAAACCCTACTTCAAATTGCTGATAAGATAAGCGTCTGCTCTGCATGGTTTATAGGGATGCTGGTGGGATCCGTAAGGTAAGAACGCAAAGCTATTTTCTCTGACGTCCTAAGTGGATGCTGGGACTCCGTAAGGACCATGGGGAATAGCGGCTCCGCAGGAGACTGGGCACAACTAAGAAAGCTTTAGGACTAACTGGTGTGCACTGGCTCCTCCCACTATGACCCTCCTCCAGACCTCAGTTAGAATCTTGTGCCCGGCTGAGCTGGATGCACACTAGGGGCTCTCCTGAGCTCCTAGAGAGAAAGTATATTTTAGTTTTTTTATTTTACAGTGAGATCTGCTGGCAACAGACTCACTGCAGCGAGGGACTAAGGGGAGAAGAAGCGAACCTACCTAACTGGTGGTAGCTTGGGCTTCTTAGGCTACTGGACACCATTAGCTCCAGAGGGATCGACCGCATGGAACCGGCCTTGATGTTCGGTCCCGGAGCCGCGCCGCCGGCCCCCTTACAGAGCCAGAAGCAAGAAGTGATCCGGAAAATCGGCGGCAGAAGACTCCTGTCTTCAACAAGGTAGCGCACAGCACTGCAGCTGTGCGCCATTGCTCCTCATGCACACCTCACACTGCGGTCACTGATGGGTGCAGGGCGCTGGGGGGGGGGGCGCCCTGAGCAGCAATATAAACACCTTGTATGGCAAAATCATCACAATATATAGCCCCAGAGGCTATATATGTGATAAATTACCCCTGCCAGAATTCCTGAAAAAAGCGGGAGAAGTCCACGAAAAAGGGGCGGAGCTATCTCCCTCAGCACACTGGCGCCATTTCTCCCTCACAGCTCCGCTGGAAGGAAGCTCCCTGGCTCTCCCCTGCAGTCTACACTACAGAAGGGTAAAAAAGAGAGGGGGGGCACTAAATTTAGGCGCAATATACATATATAGCAGCTATAAGGGGATATAATTTAGTTAATCCCTGTATTATATAGCGCTCTGGTGTGTGCTGGCATACTCTCTCTCTGTCTCCCCAAAGGGCTTTGTGGGGTCCTGTCTCCTGTCAGAGCATTCCCTGTGTGTGTGTGGTGTGTCGGTACGGCTGTGTCGACATGTTTGATGAGGAGGCTTATGTGGAGGCGGAGCAGATGCCTATAAATGTGTTGTCACCCCCTGCGGGGCAGACACCTGAGTGGATGGACTTGTGGAAGGAATTACGTGAAAGTGTCGACTCCTTACATAAAAAATTTGATGACATGTCAAATGCAGGACAGCCGGCTTCTCAGCACGTGCCTGCCCAGACGTCTCAAAGGCCATCAGGGGCTCTAAAACGCCCGCTACCTCAGATGGCAGACACAGATGTCGACACGGATACTGATACCAGTGTCGACGACGAAGAGACTAATGTAATGTCCAATAGGGCCACTCGTTACATGATTGAGGCAATGAAAAATGTTTTACACATTTCTGATGTGACCCCAGGTACCACAAAAAAGGGTATTATGTTTGGAGAGAAAAAACTACCAGTAGTTTTTCCCCCTTCTGAAGAATTAAATGAGGTGTGTGAAGTAGCGTGGGCTTGCCCAGATAAAAAATTGGTAATTTCTAAAAAGTTACTAATGGCGTACCCTTTCCCGCCAGAGGATAGGTCACGTTGGGAAACACCCCCTAGGGTGGATAGCGCTAACACGCTTATCAAAAAAGGTGGCACTACCATCTCCGGATACGGCCGCCCTAAAGGAACCTGCTGATAGAAAGCAGGAGGCTCTCCTGAAGGCTATATATACACACACTGGTATTATACTGAGACCAGCTATTGCTTCAGCATGGATGTGCAGTGCTGCAGCTGCGTGGTCAGATTCCCTGTCAGAAAACATTGACACCCTAGACAGAGACACTATATTGCTAAACATAGAGCATATTAAAGACTCTGTCTTATACATGAGAGATGCACAGAGGGATATTTGCCGGCTGGCATCTAAAATAAGTGCACTGTCCATTTCTGCCAGGAGAGGGTTATGGACTCGGCAGTGGACAGGTGATGCAGATTGTAAAAGGCACATGGAAGTTTTGCCTTATAAGGGTGAGGAGTTGTTCGGGGATGGTCTTTCAGACCTAGTATCCACAGCAACGGCTGGGAAGTCAGCATTTTTACCACATGTCCCCTCACAACCAAAGAAAGCACCGTATTATCAGGTACAGTCCTTTCGTCCCCAAAAGAGCAGGCGGGGTAGAGGCGCGTCCTTTCTGCCCAGAGGCAGAGGTAGGGGGAAAAAGCTGCAGCATACAGCCAGTTCCCAGGAACAAAAGTCCTCCCCCGCTTCTTCTTCTAAGTCCGCCGCATGACGCTGGGGCTCAACAGGCGGAGCCAGGTACGGTGGAGGCCCGTCTCAAAAACTTCAGCAATCAGTGGGCTCGCTCACAAGTAGATCCCTGGATCCTTCAAGTGATATCTCAGGGGTACAGGCTGGAATTCGAGACATTTCCCCCTGCCATTTCCTCAAATCTGCCTTGCCAACAACTCCCTCAGGCAGGGAGGCTGTGATAGAGGCAATTCACAAGCTGTATTCCCAGCAGGTGATAGTCAAGGTGCCCCTACTTCAACAAGGACGGGGTTACTATTCCACAATGTTTGTGGTACCGAAACCGGACAGTTCGGTGAGACCCATTTTAAATTTGAAATCCTTGAACACATATATAAAAAAATTCAAGTTCAAGATGGAATCGCTCAGGGCGGTTATTGCAAGCCTGGAAGAGGGGGATTACATGGTATCACTGGACATCAAGGATGCTTACCTGCATGTCCCCATTTACCATCCTCACCAGGAGTACCTCAGATTTGTGGTACAGGATTGTCATTACCAATTCCAGACGTTGCCGTTCGGCCTGTCCACGGCACCGAGGGTATTTACCAAGGTAATGGCCGAAATGATGATACTCCTTCGAAAAAAGGGAGTTTTAATTATCCCATACTTGGACGATCTCCTGATAAGGGCGAGGTCCAGAGAGCAGTTGTTGGTCGGCGTAGCACTATCTCAGGAGGTGCTACACCAGCACGGTTGGATTCTAAATATTCCAAAGTCACAGCTGGTTCCTGCGACACGTCTACTGTTCCTGGGGATGATTCTGGACACAGTCCAGAAAAAAGTGTTTCTCCCAGAGGAGAAAGCCAAGGAGCTGTCATCTCTAGTCAGAGGCCTCCTGAAACCAAAACAGGTGTTGGTGCATCACTGCACGCGAGTCCTGGGAAAGATGGTAGCTTCCTACGAAGCAATTCCATTCGGCAGGTCCCATGCCAGAACTTTTCAGTGGGACCTGTTGGACAAGTGGTCCGGATCGCATCTTCAGATGCATCGGTTGATAACCCTGTCTCCAAGGACCAGGGTATCTCTGCTGTGGTGGCTGCAAAGTGATCATCTTCAAGAGGGCCGCAGGTTCGGCATACAGGACTGGGTCCTGGTGACCACGGATGCCAGCCTTCGAGGCTGGGGGGCAGTCACACAGGGAAGAAACTTCCAAGGACTTTGGTCAAGTCAGGAGACTTCCCTACACATAAATGTTGTTGAACTGAGGGCCATTTACAATGCCCTAAGTCAGGCAAAACCCCTGCTTCAAAACCAGCCGGTTCTGATCCAGTCAGACAACATCACGGCAGTCGCCCATGTAAACCGACAGGGCGGCACAAGAAGCAGGACGGCGATGGCAGAAGCCACAATGATTCTCCGATGGGCGGAAAGTCACGTGTTAGCACTGTCAGCAGTGTTCATTCCGGGAGTGGACAACTGGGAAGCAGACTTCCTCAGCAGGCACGACCTCCACCCGGGAGAGTGGGGACTTCATCCAGAAGTCTTCCAACTGATTGTAAACCGTTGGGAAAGGCCACAGGTGGACATGATGGCGTCCCGCCTAAACAAAAAGCTAGAAAAATATTGCGCCAGGTCAAGGGACCCTCAGGCGATAGCTGTAGACGCTCTAGTGACACCGTGGGTGTACCGGTCGGTTTATGTGTTCCCCCCTCTTCCTCTCATACCCAAGGTACTGAGGATAATAAGGAAAAGAGGAGTAAGAACTATACTCATTGTTCCGTATTGGCCAAGAAGAGCTTGGTACCCGGAACTTCAAGAATTGATCTCAGAGGACTCATGGCCTCTGCCGCTCAGACAGGACCTGCTGCTGCAGGGGCCCTGTCTGTTCCAGGACTTACCGCGGCTGCGTTTGACGGCATGGCGGTTGAACGCCGGATCCTAAAAGAAAAAGGTATTCCAGAGGAAGTCATTCCTACGCTCATTAAAGCTAGAAAAGATGTAACCGAACAACATTATCACCGCATATGGCGAAAATATGTTGCGTGGTGTGAGGCCAGGAAGGCCCCAACGGAGGAATTTCAGCTGGGTCGATTTCTGCACTTCCTACAGTCAGGGGTGATTATGGGCCTAAAACTGGGTTCCATTAAGGTCCAGATTTCGGCTCTGTCGATTTTCTTCCAAAAAGAACTGGCTTCACTGCCTGAAGTTCAGACATTTGTTAAGGGAGTGCTGCATATTCAGCCTCCTTTTGTGCCTCCAGTGGCACCGTGGGACCTCAACGTGGTGTTGGGTTTCCTGAAGTCACATTGGTTTGAGCCACTTAAAACCGTGGATTTAAAATATCTCACGTGGAAAGTGGTCATGTCTTTGGCCTTGGCTTCGGCTAGGCGAGTGTCAGAATTGGCGGCTTTGTCATGTAAAAGCCCCTATATGATTTTCCATATGGATAGGGCAGAATTGAGGACTCGTCCCCAGTTTCTCCCTAAGGTGGTATCAGCTTTTCACTTGAACCAACCTATTGTTGTGCCTGCGGCTACTAGGGACTTGGAGGACTCCAAGTTACTGGACATAGTCAGGGCCTTGAAAATTTATGTTTCCAGGACGGCTGGAGTCAGGAAGACTGACTCGCTATTTATCCTGTATGCACCCAACAAACTGGGTGCTCCTTCTTCGAAGCAGACTATTGCTCGCTGGATTTGTAGCACAATTCAGCTTGCGCATTCTGTGGCTGGCCTGCCGCAGCCTAAATCTGTAAAAGCCCATTCCACGAGGAAAGTGGGCTCTTCTTGGGCGGCTGCCCGAGGGGTCTCGGCTTTACAACTTTGCCGAGCTGCTACTTGGTCAGGGGCAAACACATTTTCAAAATTCTACAAATTTGATACCCTGGCTGAGGAGGACCTTGAGTTCTCTCATTCGGTGCTGCAGAGTCATCCGAACTCTCCCGCCCGTTTGGGAGCTTTAATATAATCCCCATGGTCCTTACGGAGTCCCAGCATCCACTTAGGACGTCAGAGAAAATAAGATTTTACTCACCGGTAAATCTATTTCTCGTAGTCCGTAGTGGATGCTGGGCGCCCGTCCCAAGTGCGGACTGTCTGCAATACTTGTATATAGTTATTGTTAACTAAAGGGTTATTGTTGAGCCATCTGTTGAGAGGCTCTGTTATGTTCATACTGTTAACAGGGTATAATATCACGAGTTATACGGTGTGATTGGTGTGGCTGGTATGAGTCTTACCCGGGATTCAAAATCCTTCCTTATTGTGTCAGCTCTTCCGGGCACAGTATCCTAACTGAGGTCTGGAGGAGGGTCATAGTGGGAGGAGCCAGTGCACACCAGTTAGTCCTAAAGCTTTCTTAGTTGTGCCCAGTCTCCTGCGGAGCCGCTATTCCCCATGGTCCTTACGGAGTCCCAGCATCCACTACGGACTACGAGAAATAGATTTACCGGTGAGTAAAATCTTATTTTTAAAGTCTGAAAATTTCTGTTTGGCGCCAAATGTGCACACAATACACGCATACACCTGTATTTTGTACTTTGCATATCTGCTCGTATTTTTGCCATAAGTAGTGATTATTAGATTCATTTTGACCTGTGCTGAGGAATTTGTTGCTATTTAGTTAAAATATAGATTTAATATTTAAGTAAGTAAGTGTAAGACGCATACACAGCCTGGCCTAGTTGTAAAGGTTTATACAGAAGAAACTGTGTGTAGTGTTAAGTGAGCGATTATAGTTAATATCGCTTACATTTATAGAAGTGTGGGATTTGTACTACTGCGGACGTACGGTCTTTGTACACGTGTCTCGGACAAAGTACGTGACTGCGTACGCTACGTAAAGACATACGCGCGTGGCTAAGTACAAATTACACAATAGCATTGTTTACTTTAGGCGCGAGACGGTAGCCACGCGATAATAGCACAATTTGCTCAGTGTCCAAGATTTAGTTTAAATAAATCCTTTTTTACTGTATTACCTCTGGTACTAAGGCTGTTTTATCTGAATGAAAGTTAATTTTCTGTACAGAAAAACCAAAGTGTATATGAGTGAACGAGCGTGAGTGTGCAAACAATAAAGGTTTTGTGGACCCAGAGAATTCGGAATCCCGTAGGAGACCACACCAGGTGAGTGGACACTTGGTGGAGTGAGAGTGGCTTGCTCACGTTAACATTGATTAAAGTACAAAGGAGCAAAGTAGTAGATATCGCAGACCAAAGGTCAGCGCGAAGGTTTAGAGTACCGCAGACCAAAGGTCAGCGAGGTTTTTGTTTAGAGACCGCAGCCCAGGGGGTTAGCGAAGAACCCATATAGGCCCGTTCAGATACGCTCCGGCTGAGGTTTCGCAGCCTGAAAAACGATTCCATTGGTCGTACGGCGGATAAGTAACAGTTACCTATACGCTGTGCGATTGGACCGCGCGTTAGTGGGTGCAATACTTAGCACAACGTGATACCCTTTTTACGAGCTTTGAGTAAAATCGCGGGATCATTAGCGCTGCGTGTAGCATACGCAAGCGTGATTTGTGTAAAAAGTTTTTTTGTTTTAAGGGAGTTTCGCTGGTCACTCAGGAAATCTCCAACAACCAATATTTGCTGGAAAGGGTAAGTCACTCCCAGATACTTTCAGTGAATAGAGGTTACACATGGGCCCTAGGTTGGGTACATTGCCTGCGCTATCAACAGTGTATGGTAGTATTGGCCAACGTGGGCGTGAGTGGGTGAGAGCACTCGTTGAACTTTCACCATTGCCTTATATTGAGTATTTGGGTTTTTTGTAGGAATTAGCTGAGAAGGCAATACCTGCAAAATATGGGGGCCAGTTGCTCAAGTAAGGGACGATCAACCAGGGTTCAGGTTGATATTCCGTGGCCCAAGGGGTCGGCGAGGTACATAATGTGTGAGAAGTATGGATCACACACAGAGGTTTTATGCAATGAATGGGAACGTATGACTGCGGAAGATAGGGAACCATGCCCTAGGGTAGGCAGTTTTGAACCAGAGGTGTTGCAGGATTTAAGGTTTAGGATATGTCTGATAAAATCCCGAAAACAAAGGGTCAGACACACAAACTGTTTACATTTATGGCAGCAAGAGGGCGATATGCAGAGGGAACTATCTCACGCATCCGGTTCCAAACCTAGCAGGAAACTGATGGCAACCGCACCACCACCACCGTATATTACAGGAGAAAAAGTGGCTACAGACAATGGCATACTGATATATGATAAGAGTGAACTTGATAAATGTATTAATGCTAACCCGTGCAAGTTGTATCCCATTCTAAACTTCCCTCAGGACTGCGAGCAAGAAGATGAGCCCAGCACAATATCGGCACTCTCTCTAGCAGCCACCATACAAGACACCCAAGTGGGCACGGCCCAACCAGTAAGAGCAGTAGCAAAGGCCCCTAGCGGAGGGACAGGTGAGGTCGTGTCCACAGGTAAGTACGGCACCGTACATTATGCAGAGACAATAGCACCTCAAATTGTAGAGTCAACACAAAATGATGTAATTGAACTAAATCCTGTCATGGTGATCGCAGTCCCCAATGGGAAGACTGACGCTCAGGGAATCACTCCCATCAGGAACATTGCTATGCATTGTCCTTGGTCCCGGACAGAATTGAGGACAATTATGTCTGAATTTCCCGATCCCATAAAGGATCTAGCCGCATGTCAGAGGTTTATTAGAGAATTAGGTAACGCCACCGAACCCAAAAACAAAGATTGGCGAACAGTGCTACGGGCATGTTTACCCTCCAATATTGACCCAGTGAAATTCATTACTGATTGTAACTTGGACGTAGAAGCACCTCTCACTGATGAATACACTCAGGAGAATGTACGACAGATCAATCTACAATTAGGAGTATATTTCCCTACTGTTGTCAAATGGAATAAAATCTTTTCCATAAGACAAAAAGAAGGTGAAACTGCTTCTGCATATTTCCATCGAGCACTGCAGGAAATGGCTAGATACACTGGGGTCGAGGACATTAAGGAAAATGTACATCATAGAGAGGTAGCTGTGTCAGTATTAATGGACGGGTTAAAAGAAACATTGAGAACAAGGGTACAAACCACTCAACCTAACTGCAGAGGTATCTCGGTGGCTGCATTAAGAGAGTCCGCTATCGAGCATGATCGGAACATCATTAAGCACAGGGAGTCACAGGGGGATAAGCTGATGACAGTAAGTATAAAAGCCCTTACAACGAAACCGCATCAGCCAAAACCCCAGACCCCTGATGGTAAGTCGTATGTAGTAAAATGTTATAACTGCCAGAGGGAAGGACATTACGCATGGAACTGTAATTATAAAGGCACACACAAGGTATATCGACCCCCTAGACCAGAACATGAACCACATTATGATACACGTAATAGGGATCAGAGATCGCATAGGAGGAGTTATGAGCCACATGCAGGGCAAACAAGGAGGTACCCACCTAGGAGGGACTGGCAGACCTCTGAAAATTCTCAGCTACCCCCCTCACATATTGTGCTGCGGGAGGGTCACAACATACAATAGGGGTTAGGCGACACCTGTAGTCTGCAGCCAGTGAAGTTGATTGCTAGCCTTGGAAATGAACCCGAGGTCACAGTTGATGTAGCTGGTAGATCACTACCTTTCCTTGTAGATACAGGGGCGGCCAGGTCAGTGTTAAATTCAACGGTAGGTATGAAAACCACGGGTAAAACAATTTCAGCAATGGGGTAACAGGAATAGTACAACACTACCCTTTAAGTAGACCAGCGGAGATTATGATAGGGCCTTTGCAGACCAAGCACTCCTTTTTGCTAGCTGCATCGGCTCCGACTAATCTACTTGGGAGAGATTTATTGTGTAAGATGAAGTGTGTCATATATTGTACTCCTGAGGGTGTCTTCTTAGATATACCCGAGAATCACGTTCAGGAAGTGCAGGATATGTTAGACACCCCACAAAGGTTAATGTCACACTCTGCTGTTATAGACAGGTGTCCATCCAAGGTAGAGGAAATGATCTTCCAGATACCGGAATCCCTCTGGACCAAAGATGGACAAGACACTGGATTGATGGCAAATGTAGCTCCTGTAATTGTGCAAGTAAAAGATGGTAGGATAGCTCCAAAAATCCCACAGTATCCTCTGAAACCAGAGGTGGAATTAGGAGTGTACCCAGTCATAGAGCGCTTGCTACAACAGGGCATCCTAGTTAGGATGTCCAGCACTGCCAATAGTCCCATCTTCCCTGTGAAAAAGAGTGGGGGGAGGGGTTACAGGCTAGTGCAGGATCTAAGGGGGATAAACAAGATAGTTGAGAGCCAATTCCCCGTAGTGCCAAATCCAGCTGTCATCCTCATGCAAATTCCCCCTACTGCGAAATTTTTCACTGTCATTGACCTCTGTTCTGCTTTCTTTTCGGTCCCTCTGCACCCTGACAGCCAATACTTGTTTGCATTCACATACAGGGGAGTACAGTACACATGGACTCGACTACCCCAAGGTTTCATTGACAGCCCAAGTATTTTCTCCCAGGCTTTGCATGACTGTTTACAATCCTTTCAATCTGAGAGCGGATCAGTATTAATACAGTATGTAGATGACTTACTGTTGTGCTCAGATTCACTCGAGTCGTCCTTGAAAGACACGAAACAGCTTCTGTTTCACCTTTCTAATACGGGACACAAGGTTTCAAAGGACAAGTTGCAGCTGTGCCAGACCAAGGTAAAATATTTGGGACATTGCTTGACACAAGGACTTAGACACCTCACAGCTGATAGAATACAGGCGATTCGCGACATGACTCTGCCACAAACCCAGCAGCAGATCCGCACTTTCCTTGGAATGTGTGGGTACTGCCGAAACTGGATCCCAGGGTTCTCCATACTGGCTTTACCTTTGCAGGAAATGGTCTCCTCGAACAAACCAGATCGGATCTCTCACACAGATGAGTCCGAACTGGCATTTGAGAGACTTAAACAATGTCTATCACAGGCACCTGCATTAGGCATGCCAGATTATGGGAAACCCTTTGAATTGTACAGTACGGAAAGTGCTGGGTATGCGGCAGGTGTGCTAACCCAGAGACATGGTGATGCCAGCAGGCCGGTAGCTTACTACAGTGCACAGTTGGACACCGTAGCGCGGTCTCTCCCCACATGCTTGCGAAGTGTTGCAGCGATAGCTTTGCTAGTGAGTAAAAGCGAAGACATAGTGTTAGGACACAACCTGACCATCCATACACCTCATGCAGTGTCAGCCTTACTGAACTCTGCCCAAACCAGACATGTCTCATCAGCACGGTTTACAAGGTGGGAATTAGCACTAATGGCACCTGTAAACATCACCATAAAGAGATGCAGCGCACTAAATCCTGCAACTTATTTGCCAGGTGTGCCTGGACAGGCACAAAGGGTGGAGGATGAGAATGATGGTGAAGGAGGAATTAGTATAGACACTGACACACATGATTGTATGGAATATCTGAACCAAACTTTCACTGCAAGACCAGACATTAGTGACAACCCACTGGAAGGCGTAGATTTTACTTTTTACACTGATGGTAGTTGCCACAGACAGACGGACTCGGGAGACTTGTGTACTGGATACGCAGTCGTAGATGACAGAGGTATCATAGAAGCTGAGCCCCTGGGCCTACTGCACTCAGCACAAGTTGCTGAGCTGGTCGCCCTAACCAGAGCGTGTGAATTGGCTAAGGGTAAGTCAGCCAATATATATATACAGATTCTAGGTATGCCTTTGGAGTAGTGCTTGATTTCGGGGCCCTATGGCGCCTCAGAAATTTCATGACGGCAGCTGGCACACCTGTAGCGCATGCATCCCATATAAAAAGGCTTCTAACAGCGATACAGGAACCTGACAAAGTGGCTGTTATCAAGTGCAAAGCCCACATTTACAGCCAAGACCCAGTGGCACTTGGTAACAGCCGGGCAGACGAAGCTGCTAAATCAGCAGCCAGCACCCCCATACAAACAGATATCACATCACTGATGATATTCAACACCGTCAATACACAAAAATTAAGTAAAATGCAAAATTTGTGTTCTCCACAGGAAAAGGCAGTCTGGAGGTCAAAGGGGTATGGCCAGGAGTCCTCAGGACTCTGGACAGGGTAAGCCAGTAGCCCCCAGAGCATATCTTCCAAGCTTAGCTGAGGCGGCACACGGTCTGACTCATCTGGGCAAAGAGGGTATGTGTAAGCTGGTGAGAGCCTACTGGTGTGCGCCAGGATGCTCTTCTCATGCGGGTAAGAGAGCAATGACATGTCTTATCTGCTTGAGGAAGAATATTGGAAAGTCAATACCAACAGAACCATCCCATATCCTGCCAACAGATGGCCCTTTTCAGGTAATACAGATTGATTTCATACAGTTGCCACCCTGCAGAAATTTTAAATATGTGTTAGTCTGTATTGATGTGTTTTCCAATTGGGTAGAAGCGTTCCCCGCTGCCACAAATACTGCTACGTTCACTGCAAAGAAAATTGTGCAGCAATTTGTGTGCAGATATAGTATCCCTAGGATAATTGAAAGCGATAGGGGTACCCATTTTACAGGTGAAGTCTTTCAGGTTATGTGCAAACTGATGGGAATTAATAGCAAGCTGCATACTCCGTACCGCCCACAGGCAAGTGCGAAGGTGGAAAGAGTAAACAGCACTATTAAGAACAAGCTGAGCAAAGTGATGGCTGAAACTGGATTGTTGTGGCCAGAAGCTTTGCCACTTGTATTGAACAGCATCAGAACCACTCCCAGGTCCCCCCTTAACCTATCACCCTTTAAGATTCTTTTTGGTCGACAACCCCATGTAATGATTGACCCCCAGGATGATTTGAAATGCAATTATGAGGTGACTGTAAAATATTTGGTTAAGATGAGCCAGCAGTTGAGGAATCAAAACAGAAGTATAAAGCTGGTGATTCCTGACCTACCAAACAGTAATTGTCATGACATTGAACCTGGGGATTATGTAATGATTCGAAATTTTCTACGCTCAGGTTGCCTCATTGACAGGTGGGAAGGACCATACCAAGTCTTACTAACCAGCACGACAGCATTAAAGGTTGCCGAAAGAGAGACTTGGGTCCACTCGTCCCACTGTAAGAAGGTCGCTGACCCAGAGAGAGCCCGTGACAAAGAGCAGAGTGTAGAGAACATCGTGTCACTGGAGTGTCTGTTCCGGGAAGGTTGAGAGGCAGGACTGTTGTCACGGCACCTGAGCACGGAGAACAACAAGACCAGAGGCGGTTGTCGCACCAATTTTCTTTTTCCTTTTTATTATTTTCTCCATCTCCCATTACCCTCCTTTCCTCCCCCTTCTTGTTCCCCTTTCTCTCCCCTTAACAAGATGGACTTACCCCAAGAGACTGCATTCCGGGTTTTCCTGTTGACCCTGTTGTTGACCAGAGCAGTCTGTTTCGGTGAGAGTACCAGAGAGGTCGAGAAAGGATCTGGAATGGGTTCTGATGACAAGGACAGATTTGTAGAATTCCAAGAGCAACACATCCATCGAGCAAAGGCGAGTATCAGAAAACGATCTGGTAGTCAGGAAACTAGGAGGCACTGTGAAGGGTTATTGGCTGAGGAAAATTGTATTTGTAGGAATTGTGAAAACATAGTTGAGGACTGGTGCATCCAGAGATGTCAGTCCAGCCTTAATATTAACATGGACCGTCATCCATTGAGTGATTATCACTCACTAGTGGGCAAGGTTTTAAACCAAACAGAATGCTGGGTGTGCTCACAAGTACCTCAAGGTCAGAGCAAGTCAGGACTAGTACCGTACCCTTTAGCAATAGATGAGGTACTCGAATTACGGGGTGGGAGACCGGTGGACAAGAAATTTAATATTTCTAGGCCCCCTAGTTTGAAGCTCCACCAGTACCATGTAGATAGATCCTTAGTGTGTTTCAACATTTCCAATTCCCGAAAGCCGGGAAATTGGGAAGTGACATGGAATAACCAAACCATGGCATTCTCAAACAGAGCTGATAGGATACCTGTAGACTCTGAACTTATACGCCAAATAGCCGACAATGGAAGGTATTTTCGGTATAGGTACACTCTAGGAGGTAAGACCATGCGGGTTGGAGAAGTATCACCAGGGTACTGTGCGCATATCATACAGCCTGATACGTGTACTGAACAGATGAGAGAACTAGGGATTGGGTTTTTCACTTGGAAAGTTTGCAATATGGTAATGTCATATTCTGTCCCATATGTTCTCCCCGATGATGCATATTTCATATGCAGTGGCGGATCTTGCCACGGGCAAGCAGGACTTTTGCCCGGGGCGCCGCCTTCCGGAGGGCGCCAGCGCCATCCGGAGGGCGCCGCACCATGGCAAGATCCTCCACTGTCAGTGTGCGCCCCCGCTGTGCCCCCCCTCCCGCTGTGAGAAGGGAACCAGACGCTATGCGTCTGGTTTCCCTTCGTGGCGCTGGTCCTCCCCCGCTCTGAAGGGAATCAGACGCTAAGCGTCTAGTTTCCCTTCATGGAGAGGACCTTTGGTGTGCGGTGCGCGATGACGTCATCGCGCACCGCACAGCATTGTGGCATAGACGCTAGGGGTCATAATTGACCTCTAGAGCTTATGCTGTGCTATGGGAGAGACGTCATGACTGACGTCTCTCCCATAGATCCGAGGAGAAGAGCGGCGCCGGTCTGCAGGGTCTGGAAACAGGAGCGGGGTACAGTAAGTATACTTTTTTTTTTTCTTTTTTCCCCCAGCGGCGCTACAAATGGGGGGCGTGACTGACCACGCCCCCATGTTAAGCCACGCCCTAAATTTTGCCGGGGCGCCGAAAGAGCAAGAACCGGCCCTGTTCATATGCGGGAGGAAGGCGTATAAGTGGCTTGCCCCAAACTCAGAGGGGTGGTGTTACATTGGAAGAGTGTTGCCAGAAGTAATGACCATAACCCATGATAAGATGAAAGACGTTCACCGCAGTGCTCAAGCTCCTTATACTCATACTCACTATGAACACATCGTTAAGAGACACCTCATAGATAGGACAGAGCACGCAGCCTCTGATTTAATCCACGAATCCACCGGGATTCAATTCCTACTCGCGTTAGACATCACCCGCACCGCCAGAGGAATTATAAATTATAGGTATATCCACGCGCTAGCGAACCTGATAGATAATATCACCGAGATGTATGATGACACTTTCAGGTATACAGGAAGGGAGTTGCAAGCTTACAAAACGGAACTGATCCAGCACAGGATGGTTCTCAATTATATCACAGCGGTGACAGGTGGGTACTGTGTCACGTTGGCAACTCAGTATGGTGTGAAGTGCTGCACGTATATTACAAACAGCACTGATGACCCAACCGAGGTCATAGATCAAAAGATGGACGATATCTTGCAATTGAAGTGGGAGTTCCGTAGGAGACACAACCTTACCCTTACTGCTGTGAGTAATGAACTGACAGGCTGGGTCTCATGGTTGAACCCACGCAATTGGTTCTCAGGTTTAGGAGAATGGGCTCAAAATGTTATCATGAGTGTAGGAAAGTTTCTCCTTTGTATCCTGGGAGTCGTCATAATTATTGGCTTGATATTTAGGTGTGTTCGAATTTTAACGCGGCGCAAGCACGGCACAAAAGTGATGAGTTTAAGGAGCGGGGGCATTGGTACAGCAGCAGATTTAATTTATGACCCATCAATAGAGACCATGGGGGTCATTCCGAGTTGTTCGCTCGCAAGCGGATTTTAGCAGATTTGCTCATGCTAAGCCGCCGCCTACTGGGAGTGAATCTTAGCATCTTAAAATTGCGAACGATGTATTCGCAATATTGCGATTACACACCTCGTAGCAGTTTCTGAGTAGCTCCAGACTTACTCGGCATCTGTGATCATTTCACTGCTTGTCGTTCCTGGTTTGACGTCACAAACACACCCAGCGTTCGCCCAGACACTCCTCCGTTTCTCCGGCCACTCCCGCGTTTTTTCCGGAAACGGTAGCGTTTTTTCCCACACGCCCATAAAACGGCCTGTTTCCGCCCAGTAACACCCATTTCCTGTCAATCACATTACGATCGCCAGAACGATGAAAAAGCCGTGAGTAAAAAACCTAACTGCTTAGCAAATTTACTTGGCGCTGTCGCAGTGCGGACATTGCGCATGCGCATTAAGCGGAAAATCGCTGCGATGCGAAGATTTTTACCGAGCGAACAACTCGGAATGACCCCCCATGTTGTGATAAGACGTGATTCCACGGCCCGTTTCTTTCACCCGTTTTTCCTTTGTTTTCCCTCAGCAAAAATACACCCATCCGGAGAAGACTTCAATCAACACCCAAGAATGATTACGCAAATGTTATGTGAATGTATTTTTGATATGTTTCTTATCTTCATCTCTACAACCTTCAGGTAGTGACACACATAGTCGATAGGTGATATCCATATATTAGCATTCACATGTGTTCCCCCTCCATGTATCATCAACTAAATGTGCACCCCATTTGTTGGAACAAGAAGCCGAAAAGAGCTCGGTAGTGTTTGTTGGCCCACTTACAGACCCTTAATACGGGATAAGAAGGATTTAATGTATACTTCGCAATACCTCGTAGCTTATCTAGAACATGTACAGCACGATGATACATGCCCCTCAGACATGGATTTCATACATACATGCTTTTACTATCCCACTAGGTAATACATTTCCCACCTACACCTCTCCTCCTACCATCCAATCTTCTGTAGATATTTGTATTGCATATTTTTATCCAATCTTCTGTAGATATTGTATTGTATATTTTTCTGTTTAATGTTTAGATAGTGGCAGTTATTGTTGACTGCCAAAGGGTGGACTGTCAAAGTCGAAAAATATTGTAATGCATACACCATGTACTAACCCCATGCACATGCCCGCTGCGCGTGCACTTATTTCGCCGTGCGTGCACATATCCGCAATTTGCGTATGATCGCTCCCGCGTTCTTGCGCGTGGTATGGGTATTTACGGTGGAGTTTGTGAGCGCATAGAGGGTTATCAGAACATTACATATTTAACCCAAATAGTGCACATTTTACACATAGCCACCCCGCACCACATCAGCAAGTATCAACAGTTTAAATGATTCCAGGGCTAAGGGATTTGCCTTTGCATGATAGGAAGGGACAGACTAAGGTTAGAAGGTGATGTCTAGTATCCAGCTGTAGGGTATTTTAAGGGTAACATTCCGGTGTTGGTTAGAGAAAGATCGCATGTTCCAGCGTATAGTTATGTGCAGAAGTAGAATATAGATATAAACTGTATTTACTGTATATTATGTATGCGGCGGGAATCCAGAGGATACCACCCACAAGAGCAGTTGGGAAAGACATCGCCCACCTTTTCAAATCAACCTATGACCTCTCCTGTAATGTAAAGATGGATCTCTGTGTCCAATGGACAATGAGATTACAGTAACCATTGTATTGTGTATAGAAGTTGTGTATAAATAGCCTGTTGCTGCCTGGCTGGTCAGAAGACTCTGAACGCTTTCTACCTGATAAGCGGAGGACTGGTCCAGGTTGCGCAAGCGAACATTCTCACGTATGTACATTTTCTGTAGCCATTATTCTGTTGTAGATTTATCTTGTTAGCCTGTAGTGTATAATTTGTACTGTTATCCTTTTTGAAATAATCCACTGTGGCCTTAGAACCCTGTGGTTCACTACATATCGGTGTCGTGTCCTCACTTTCCTGCTAGGGTTTAAACCGTATTTTACTGTATAAGGTTTAGGAGTATATTGATAAGGTGTACGCACTGCGGGTACTTTATACCGTCAGCGCTACTTAAGGTTTAAAGTATAACATCATTACATTGCTTTGCGGCACATGGTTTAGAGTGTAAGAATAACATTGCATTGCATTACGAATAAGGTTTAAAGCTTGTTAAAAGTGTGTGCGCGCGCTGTGCGTACTCTGTACACTGAGCGCGGTGTGTGTACACCAAGTACGTACAACGTACGGTACTCTGTGCGCAAATAGCGTACAAAGTGCGTAGCGCATGTATTCAGTCTAGCGGCCATATCGGCACCAAGGTAAAAGTGTATCTAGAGGTATAGCTTTATGGTTTAAGATAATATCAACATTATCAGATGCTTCTGGGCCTGGGCACGGTGGTGGCGGGACAGTATCTTTGAAGGCACCCTGCTGACAGCAAGCCTCATGCAGGTGGTGGGCGGGCAGTCCAGCGTGTTGCTGCATATTTTTAAAAAATGCTCCTAAACCACAGGGGGATGCACGTACCTTGGTGCCCTCCCACAGTCTGCCTATGTGTGGGTGCCCCTAATTTGTGGGAGGTCTGGAACGACCAACCTTGTCGTCCCTCCTATCATCCAGCCATGCTGGCAGTATATACTGCTGCACCTTTGTATAACGCTCACATGAACCCTTAGGCTCATATTGCGTGTAAATCTGGCATCGATACTAGCCAGTGCCTCCTCAGCCATTTACCTCACCAGACGTCACTGCTGACTACTGGCTTGCATTGCTTGCAGATGATCTATTAGCTATGGTTACAAGTCCCTTTACCACTTTTCCCAAATTAATGAAGGAATTTAAAAGATTTGGTGATATCTCCAACTTTAAAATAAACTCTAATAAATCAGTAGCCCTCAATACTTCTGTCCCTGAGGCCCTAATAACAAGCCTTCAACAGTCCTTCACCTTAAAATGCCATCATTCAACATCAAATATTTGAGTGTTATGCTTTCGGGGTGCTTGGCTCAGTTAGTGTCTCTGTAGTCCCTACTATAACATATATGCAGGGTGCTGGATGGCTAGTTTTCTTGGCGTGGCAGAATAAATATAATTAAGATTAATATTCTTTGAGTTCTGTTCTTATTTCAGGCTCTACCAGTCAAGATCCCCATCAATTTCCTGTAAAAATCTCACCATTCTATACAACATTTTGTTAGGGGTGGGAGGAGACCCAGGTTCAAACAAATGGTACTCTTTCGATGGAAACACCAGGGATGCAACACAGCTCCAAATGTTCTCTATATGCTATTAGGCAGTAGCACTTAATTGGATCTTGGCCTGGACCAGGGCAAAGGTAGAAAGACAGTGGGTTATGATAGAGGACATGTCCCCCGTGGTCCTTGTACGTTACCTTCCTTGGTGCCAGAGGATCCCACATGTTTCACACCATACCATAAGCTCCACACTTGATCTCTGGAGGCATATAAGAGGTGTTTCCACTACTACGCTTCTCTTTACTCCCCTTCTCCATAACTCCTCATTTCCTCCTTGCACTCAAATGATTGCTTTCCACTCTTGGTATGCTTCAGGACTGGATAGACTTGGTAGTCTTACGTTAGCAGGCAAGGTTAAATCCTTTGACAATCTCATAGCTGAATTTGCCCTCTGCTATAAAGATCATTTGCACTTTTTGCAGGCTTGCCATGTCCTCTCTTGTGGAAGGTCCAGCTGTGGCAGACTAGACGTTAATGGTATTGGAGGTAATGTGCACTCAACACACCTCTCCATCCTATCCCAAGTATACTGTATATGATATTATTTTCAGCTTTGTTTGCAAATGACCTTTGTTTAACTGTAAACGTCAGTATAAAAAGCTTATACTTTAAACACACTTGATACACTTTAATATTGAGCCGCTGCGGCCGCTGTAATTAACCTTTCTCCATTATATTGTTCACAAACCTTGCATACACAAGATCGTACAGAGTAGACGCACTCTGCGTACGTACGCCGAAAGGGCGTAGTGACTACACAGTTTGCGTACACAGGCCTATACTCTGTTAGCACAATCCAGCAGCCCGAGTGGCTGTAAATATGTTTTAAACCTTAGCAAGGAAATGGGACACAACACCAATTGTAATTCAAAACTAGGTTGGGGTCTAACCCACCAACGGTTCTTTACTTGCAGGGTGTTACAATATAAACAATACAATATAATAAAATAGAAGAATGGCTACAATCAATGGTACATACATGTTTGGTTTCGCCTGCGCTTCCCAGTCTGGTCCTCAGTAATCAAGGTAGATGACCTTCAGAGTCTGTGTACTGGCCGGGCATGCAGCTGGCTCTTTTATACAATATTCCAAAACCTAACACAATGGATACTGTAATCTCTTTGTCCATTGGACACAGGGATGGTCATTTACAGTACAGGAGAGGTCATAGGTTGGTTTGAATAGGTGGGCGATGTCTGTTACAGGTGCCCTTGCAGGTGGTCTCCTCTGGGTTCCCGCCGCATATCAAATGTACAGTAAACACAGTTAATATCTATATTCTGCTCCTGCGCATAACTATTATGCAAACCAACACCGGAATATTGCCCTTAAAATACCCTACAGATGGATACCAAACACTACCTTATAACCTTGTTCTGTCCCCTCCTATCCTGTAAAGGTGAATCCCTTTGTTCTGATACCATTTAAACTGTTGTAACTTGCTGGTGTGATGCAGGGAGACTATGTGTACATTGTGCACTATTTGGATTAAATATGTAATGTGTTTTTATGGCTTTTCCATGCGACTACAAACACTACCGTAAATACTCATACCACTCTCTAATACGCAGGACCGCGGGAGTGACCATACGCAAATTGCGAATATGTGCACACACAGCAGAATAAGTACGCGCACAGAGGCCATCTGTGTGTAGTTTGTACTTGATGTGTGTACTGCAATATTTTTCGACTTTGACAGTCCACCCTTTGGCAGTCACCAAATAACTGCCACTACCTAATCAATAAACAGAAAAATATCTATACAATATATACAGAAACTTGGATGATCGAGGAAGAGTTGTAGGTGGGAAATGTATGACCTAGTGGGATAGTAAAAAGCATGTATGTATGAATCCATGTCTGAGGGGCATGTATCATCGTGCCGTAAATGTTGTAAATAAGCTTTGAGGTATTGCGAAGTATACATTAAATCCTTCTCATCCCATATTAAGGGTCTGTAAATGGGCCAACAAACACTACTGAGCTATTTTCGGATTCTTATTCCAACAAATAGGGGGTGCACATTTAGTTGATGATACATGGAGGGGGAACATACGTGAGTGCTAGTATATGTGGATATCACCTGTCGACTATGTGTGCCATTAACTGGAGGTTGCAGAGATGAAGATAAGACACATATAAAAATACATTCACATAAACATTTTGGGTAGGGCTGACGTCTTTTCCAGTTGGATGTATCTGGGCAGAGGGGGAGACAAAGAAAAACGGGTGAAAGAAACAGGCCATGAAATTAATTTGCAATCCTTATCATAACACTGTCTCTATGGATGGATCATAAATTAAATTTGCTGCTGTAACAGCGCCCTCACTCCTTAGACTCATCAAATTTGTGCCGTACTTGCGCCGCGTTAGAATTTGAACACACCTAAATATCAAACCAATAATTATGATGACTCCCAGGATACAAAGGAGAAACTTCCCCACACTCATAATGACATTTTGAGCCCACTCTCCTAAACCTGAGAACCATTTGCGTGGGTTCAACCATGAGACCCAGCCGGTCAGTTCATTACTCACAGTCGCTAAGGTAAGGTTGTGCTTTCTCCTGAACTCCCACTTCAACAGCAAGATATCGTCCATCTTCTGATCGATGATCTCCGTGGGGTCGTCAGTGCTGTTTGTAATATATGTACAGCACTTCACCCCATATTGAGTTGCCAGAGTAACACAGTACCCACCTGTCATGGCTGTGACGTAATTAAGGACCATCCTGTGCTGGATCAGTTCCTTCTTGTAGGCTTGTAACTCCCTTCCCGTATATCTGAAGGTGTCATCATACATCTCAGTGATATTATCTATCAAGTTCGCTAGCGCATGGATATCCTTATAATTTATAGTTCCTCTGGCAGTACGGGTGATGTCTAATGCGAGAAGGAACTGAATCCCGGTGGATTCGTGGATCAAATCAGAGGCTGCGTGCTCTGCTCTATCTATGAGGTGTCTCTTGATGATGTGTTCATAGTGAGTATGAGTATAAGGAGCCTGAGCACTGCAGTGAACGTCTTTCATTTTATCATGGGTTATGGACATGACCTCTGGTAGTACTCTCCCAATATAACACAATCCCTCTGAGCTCGGGTCAAGCCACTTGTATGCTTTCCTCCCACATATGAAATAGGCATCATCTGGGAGAACATATGGGACAAAATATAACATCACCATATTACAAATTTTCCAAGTAAAGAAACCAATCCCTAGTTCTCCCATCTGCTCAGTACAAGTATCGGGCTGGATGATATGGGCACAATACCCTGATGATACTTTTCCAACCCACATGGTCTTGCTTCCACGGGTATACCTATACCGAAAATACCTCCCACTGTTGGCTATTTGGCGTACAAGTTCAGAGTCTATGGGCATCCTATCAGCTCTGTGTGAAAAGGTCATTGTCTGGTTACTCCACGTCACTTCCCAATTTCCTGGTTTTCGGTAATTGGAAATATTAAAACACAATAAGGACCTGTCTACATGATATTGGTGGAGCTTCAAACTTGGGGGCCTAGAGATATTGAATTTCTTGTCCACCAGTCTCCCACCCCGTAATTCGAGTACCTCATCTATTGCTAAAGGGTATGGTACTAATCCTGACTTACTCTGACCTTGAGGTACCTGTGAGCACACCCAGCATTCTGTCTGGTTTAAGACCTTACTCACTAGTGAGTGGTAATCACTCAACGGATGGTGGTTCATGTCGATATTAAGGTTGGACTGACATCTCTGGATGCACCCATCCTCGACTATATTCTCACAATTCCTACAAATACAATGTTCATCAGACAATAACCCTTCACAGTGCCTCCGAGCTCCATGACTACCAGAGCGCTTTCTGATACCAGCCTTTACTCGAGTGATGTGCTGCTCCTGAGATCCTACAAATTCGTACTCGCTTTAGAACCCATTCCAGATCCCTGCTCGACCTCTCTGGGACCCTCACCAAAACAAATTGTCCTGATCAAAAACAGAATTATTAGTAGAACCCGAAACGCAGTCTCTTGTGATAGATCCATTTCGTTAGGGGAAAGAAGGAAAATAAGGAGAAAAGAAAGGAAAATGCAGGGGGAGGTGAAAAAAGAAAATGGTGCGACAACTGTCCTAGATCTTGTTGCTCTCCGTGCTCAGGTGCCTTTCAACAGTCCTGCCTCTCAACTTTCCCGGAACAAACACTCTAGTGTCTCTTTGCCTTGCTCTTTGAACACACAGTTCACTTTGAACACACAGTTACCAAACTACTTTGTTACGAGTCTTCTCCGGGTCAGCGACCTTCTTGCAGTGGGACGAGTGGCCCCAAGTCTCTCTTTCGGGAGACCTTTAGTGTTGTCGTGCTGGTTAACAAGACTTGGTATGGTCCTTCCCACCTGTCTATGAGGCAACCTGAGCGTAAGAAATTTCGAATCATCACATAATCCCCAGGCTCAATGTCATGACAATCACTGTTCGGTAGGTCAGGAATCACCAGCTTTAAATTTCTTTGTTGATTTCTCAGCTGCTGGCTCATCCCAACCAAATATTTCACAGTCACTTCATTATTACATTTCAAATCATCCTGGGGTCTATCATTACATGAGGTTGTCGACCAAAAAGAATTTCAAAGGGTGATAAGTTAAGTGGAGACCTGGGAGTGGTTCTGATGCTGTACAACACTAGTGGCAAAGCTTCTGGCCACAACAATCCAGTTTCAGCCATTAATTTGCTCAGCTTGTTCTTAATAGTGCTGTTCACTCTCTCTACTTTTGCACTCGCCTGTGGCCGGTACGGAGTATGCAGCTTGCTATTAATTCCCATCAGTTTGCACATGACCTGAAAGACTTCACCTGTTAAGTGGGTACCCCTATCACTTTCAATCATTCTAGGGATACCATATCTACACACAAATTCCTGCACAATTTTCTTTGCAGTGAACGTAGCAGTATTTGTGGCAGCAGCTTCTACCCAATTGGAAAACAATACATCAATACAAACTAACACATATTTCAAATTCCTACAGGGTGGTAACTGTATGAAGTTGATTTGTATTACCTGAAAAAGGTCCGTCTGTTGGAGGGATATGGGATGGCTCTGTTGGTATTCTCTTACCAATATTCTTCCTCAAGCAAGTAAAACAAGTCTCTCTTACCTGCATGAGAAGAGAATCCTGGTGCACACCAGTAGGCTCTTACCAGCTTGCACATACCCTCTTTGCCTAGATGAGTCAGACCGTGTGCCACCTCAGCTAGACTTGGAAGATATGCTCTGGGGGGTACTGGCTTACCGTGTCCACCTGTCCAAAGTCCTGAGGACTCCTGGCCATACCCCTTTGCCCTCCAGACTGCCTTTTCTTGTAGGGAACACAAATTTTGCATTTTAATTTACTATCGTGTGTTATCATTTGTATGAAGTAAACCGTCTCTGGATGAGAGAATAGAGGGGAATAATAGTACTGCAACACTTCGCAAGGAAGTGGGGAGAGACCGCGCTACAGTGTCCAACTGTGCACTGTAGTAAGCTACTGGTCTGCTGGCATCACCATGTCTCTGTGTTAAGACACCTGCCGCGCACCCAGCACTTTCAGTACCGTACAATTCAAAGGGCTTCTCATAATCTGGCATACCTAATGCAGGTGCCTGTGATAGACACTGTTTGAGTCTCTCAAACGCCAGTTCGGACTCATCTGTATGAGAGATCCATTCTGGTTTGTTCGAAGAGACCGTTTCTTGCAAAGGTAAAGCCAGTATAGAGAACCCTGTGTCAAAGTCGAAAAATATTGCTGTACACACATCACGTACAAATTACATACAGATGGCCTGCTGCGCGTGTACTTGTTCTGCCGTACGTGCACATATCTGCAATTTGCGTACGGTCGCTCCCGTGGTCCTGCGCGTGGTGTGGGTATTTACGGCAGAGTTTGTGAACGCATGGAGGGCTATCAAAACATTACATATTTAATCCAAATAGTGCACATTGTACACATAGTCCCCTTGCACCACATCAGAAAATGATAGCTGTTTAAATGGTAACAGAACAAAGGGATTCACCTTTACAGGATAGGAGGGGACAGAACAAGGTTACAAGGTGGTGTTTGGTATCCAGCTGTAGGGTATTTTAAGGGAAACATTCTGGTGTTGGTTTGCGGAAGATCGCATGTTCCTGAGGATAGTTATGTGCAGAAGCAGAATATAGATATAAACTGTATTTACTGTACATTATGTATGCGGTGGGAATCCAGAGGAGACCACCTACAAGAGCAGTGAAAATAGACATCGCCCACCTATTCAAACAGACCTATGACCTCTCCTGTACTGTAAATAACCATCCCTGTGTCCAATGGACAAAGAGATTACAGTATCCATTGTGTTATGTTTTGGATGAAGTGAATAAAGAGAGCCTGCAGCAGGCTTGGTCACACAAGACTCACAACGCTATCTACCTGATTGCGGAGGACCGGGCCGGGTTGCGCAAGCGAATCTACTCACGTATGTACATTGACTGTAGCCATTTACTCTGTTGTATTGTAGTGCATAAATTGCATTGTTAAACCCCCTTTCAGAAATAATCCACTGTGGTGTCGGAACCCAGCGGTTAATCACAATTGGTGTCGTGTCCTCATTGCCCTGCTAAGGTTTAGAGTGTTATATCATTGCACTGCATTGCTGCATAAGGTTTAGAGTGTTATATCATTGCACTGCATTGCTGCATAAGGTTTAAAGTGTAATAGCATCACACTGCATTGTTGCATAAGGTTTAAAGTGTATTCATTATTGTATTGATTATCTGTATAAGGTTTAAAAGCGTTATCAATTGGGTGTGTACGCGCTGCGGGTACTTTGTACCTTCAGCGCGGCGTTTGTACGCAGAGTCTGTACATTGTACGGGACTCATTACGTAAATAGCGTAAAAGGTACGTAGAGTGAATATTAAGTCTAGCGGCCGCAGCGGCTCCATGGTAAAGGTGTGTTTAAAGGTATAGCTTTATGTTTTAAGATAAAATCGACATTATCAATTGGGGGCTCTCACAGGATTTCACGTTATTAATGATGCACTGTACATTACAAACGCGGCTGTGATCGACCGGCTAATGATGGACGTATAGCAAAATGCTGACGAATCACATCCACGTGTAGTGTGTTGTGTTATTAGTAAGACGCTGATATGAAAATTTCAAGGGACAATGCGTTTCTCATAATATTTAAGATGCTAAAATGTATTTTTATTGTTGCAAAACAAGGTTCAAATAAGTCATAGTGTGTTTGATTCAGATTGGATTGTTTATCTGTTTAAGTAGGTTTAAAAGTATATTTCAAAGTTGTTGCATATCCTTGATATAGTGTTTTTTTTTTAACTCAGGCCTAAAATAACTTCAGGTGCTTGCATGATGTGTGATTTCTTTGTGACAAAGGAAGCTGCATGGTCTGTCCTCCATTTTGGACTAACCACATGGCCTGTCCACCATTTTGTGTAACCCTCATGGATGAGGAAGGGGGAGGAGCAGCAGCCATTTTGGGAAGGTCATTTTTCTAAATGGCTGATTTTCAGTCTGCTCAAGAATAATCAGCTCTCCCTGGTCACATCAATCACCATTTATGAGTTACCAATGCATTTATTTAACCCATGCCATAGTCAATTACAAATAGTTTCAGCTGGGCCTAGTGAAAAGTTAATAGTAAGATGAATACTTGATGTAAGAATGACACACAGATATAAACAAAGTTTTTTTTTCCTTTACCTCTAGGATTTAGTTAGAATCTGCTTGTTATAGGATAGCCATTGAAATGCAAATTAACCTGTGTAACTGCTTTTACAGACAGGCAAAAGCACATAGCTTTCATATGCAAATTAGAAGCACTGAATGGTTAAAAGAGTCTCAGGAGACCAGTGAATGGTATATATATAATATTATAATTATGTGTATATTTATATCAGTGTATGTTCTGCAAGATAGCTATCCAATCTGAATCATATCATTTAAATTATTGATTATTGCTAGATTCATTTAGACCTCTGTAAAGGCCGGAGAAATTTGTTGCTATTTAGTTAAAATATAGAGTAAGTATTAAGGAAATAAACGTAAAACACAAACACAGTCTAGCCTAGTTAAAAAGGTTTATACAGAAAGACACTGTGTTGTGTTAAGTGAGCGATTATAGGTAATATCGCTTACATTTATAGAAGTGTGGGATTTGTACTATTGCGGACGTACGGTTTTTGTACATGTGTCTCGGACAAAGTACGGGACTGCGTACGCAACGTAAAGACGTACGCACGGTCGCGTGTTTACGCAACGTGCGTAAGGGTACAACCGCTGAGTACAAATTACACAATAGTATCGTTTAGTTTAGGGGCAGGACAGTAGCCACGCTACATTAGCACAAATTGCTCAGTTTCCAAGATTTAGTTTAAATAAAACCTTTTTTACTGTATTGCCTCTGGGAATAAAGCTGTTTTATCTGAATGAAAGTTAATTTTCTGTACAGAAAAACCAAAGTGTATTTGAGTGAACGAACGTGAGTGAGCGAACGTAACATTGAACGTAGTGTACCCCAGGAATTTGGGATCCCGTAGAAGTGGTACACCGAGTGAGTGGAGACTCGGTGGCGTGAGACAGCTGACTCATGTTAATATAGATTGAAGTACAAAGGAGCAAGGTAGCAGAGTACCGCAGACCAGAAGGTCAGCGAGGGTTAGAGTACCGCAGACCAGAAGGTCAGCGAGGTTTAGAGTACCGCGGCCCAGGGGTCAGCAAGGTTTACCCATATAGGTGTTTTTTTTATACGCTCCGGCTGAGGTTTCGCAGCTTGTGATTCGATTCCAGTGGTCGTACAGCGGATAAGTAACAAGTACCTATACGCTGTGCGATTGGACAGCGCGTGAGTGGGTGCAATATCTAGCGCAACGTGATACCCTTTTTACAAGCTTTGCGTAAAATCACAGGATCATTAGTGCTGAATATAGCATACGCAAGCGTGATTTGTGTATAATAAAGGTTAAGGGAGTTTTCGCTGGTCTCTCTCTTGAAATCTCCAACGGCCAATATTTTTCTGGAAAGGGTGAGTTATTCCCAGAAACTTAAAGTAAATAGAGGTTACATAGGGGCCCTAGGTTGGGTACATTGCCTGCGCTATCAACAGTGTATGGTAGTACTGGCCAACGTGGGCGTGAGTGGGTGAAAGCACTCGGAGAACTTTCACCGTTGCCTTATATTGAGTATTTTGTTTTTTTTGTGGGATTAGCCGAAAGGGTAATAACTGCAAATCATGGGGGCCAGTTGCTCAAGTAAAGGACGTGCAACCAGGGTTCAGGTTGACATTCCGCGGCTCAGGGGGTCCGCGAGGTACATTAATGTGTGAGAAGCATGGACCACACACAGAAGTTTTTATGCAATGAATGGGAACGTATGACTGCGGAAGATAGGGAACCATTCCCTAAGGTAGGCAGTTTTGAACCAGAGGTATTGCAGAATTTAAGGATTAGGATATGTCTAATAAAATCCAAAAAACAAAGGATTAGACATACAGATTGTTTAAATTTATGGCAACAAGAAGGGGATATGCAAGGGAAATTAACATACGCAGCAGGTTCTAAACCTAGCGGGAATGAGAACACAAACACACCATTGTCGACACAGGTTGAAGGGGAACAGAAGGCTACAGTCAATGATACATCCGTAAATGATAGTAATATGAAAGAGCAATGTATTAACCCTAACTTTTGCAAAATGTATCCTGTTTTGAAGTCTCTCCAAGGTTTTAGGTCACAGGAAGATGAAGGATTCAGCCAAATCGCAGCTCTCCTCCAAGCAGTCACCTTGCAGGAAACTCAGGTGGGGCCTGTCCAACCAGATAGTGCAGTAACAATATTCCCCAATGAAAGAACAGGTGAGGTCACAGCTACCGGTAAGTGTGAGACAGTTCATTGCACAGAGACAACAACACCACACAGTAAACAGATTAGGAACGGAATGGTAGAATTACACCCTGTCTTGGAAATAGTAACTCCCAATGGGGGAACCGATAGACAGGGAATAATCCTCACCAGGAATAATGCAATGTATTGCCCGTGGACCAGAGATGAGCTGCGATCAATCCTTTCAGAATTCCCCGTCCCTCGGAAGCATTTAGCCAGATGTCAGAAATTTATCAGAGATCTGGGTAATGCGTATGAACCGACAAACAAACACTGGCGGATAGTTTTGAAAGCGTGCCTACCCCCTAATATTGACACCCAAAAATTCATCACTGATTGTAGATTAGAGTCGGATAGTCGTATGACTGACAAACTCAATCAGGAGAATTTAGAGCAAATTAACAGACAACTAGAGTTGTAGTTCCCCACAACTGCTAAGTGGAGAAAAATTTTCTCCATAAAGCAGAGGGAAAATGAAATGGCATCTGAATATTTGCATCGGGCCCTGCACATAATGGATAGATACATAGGGGTATCAGATGCAGGGAACGATGAAAATTACAGAGAGGTGGCTGTCTCTGCGCTGATGGACGGACTCGATAAGACAGTGAGGGACAGAGTACAAACCTCTTTGCCTGGTTGGAGAGGGGTCACAGTAGCTTGCCTTAGAGAGTGCGCAATTGAACACCATAGGAAACTGCAAGAGGAGAGGCTGAGGATTGAAAGTATGCAGGCTCTTACACCAAAGTCTCATCAGCCCAATCCCCAAAACCCTAGTAGTAACAAAAGACCGAGAATATGTTACATTTGTAAAAATAAAGGACATTTTGCTAGATATTGTACGAGTAGTACAGCACATAGCCAATATAGTCCCCTAGACAGAGTAAACAAGCCACATTATTAAACACATAGACGGGATCAAGGGACATATATTAAGGAATCACGAGCCAGATATATAAAACACAGATTCGGTTAATGGGAAGAACAGAATAAATGCAATTTTACCCTTTTGACAGAACTTACTGGGGTTAGGAGGAGGCCTCTAAACTTCTGCTTCTCTCTCTAGCAGAAGTGACCTCTAAGTAACTTAACAGGAGTTTTGTTAGAGATGGTATACATATAGAGTGCTCCCACCCAGGAAGCACAAAATATGTTAGATACCCACGAAGACTAATGTTGCATTTCACTGTTCTAGATGCATGTCCATCACAGGTAGAGGAAATTATCTCAAGGATACCGGGTTCCCTATGAACTTAGAATGGACAAGACACTGGATTGATGGCTGGGATAGTCCCAGTAGAGATATAACACACATAGAATTTTTTTGGGGGGAACAGACCGATTAGGGAATCATGCCTAATCCAGATGTCAAACTTTGTAAAATTTTCTTTGCCTATACTAACTTATCTGTTACTAAACTCTGTGATTTGTCTTCAAAGTTTCCTCTTCATCCTCTTACGTTCACCGACAGGATTACAGTTCAAACGTCACATGCCTACTCTGTCTTTTCAGAGTTCTGCCCAACCCCAGTATATCTCACCAGCATAGGGACATCAGTATCAGTGTGCCTGGACATGCACAAAGGGTGGAGAATGGGAATACTGGTGAAGGGAGACTGTGCATAGATACCGATATACATGATGGTGTGACAGCCTGATGGTGAACGCAAATCTGACAAATTTTCTTTTTATTATTTCCCCTCTCTTTTCACTTTCCACAGATGGTTAACTTCACACAACTGATAATACACAACAGTTAAACACATTGAAATGCAAGATTTATGTTCCCTACAGAAAGGTCGCTGACTCGGAGAGAACCCGTGACAAAGAGCAGAGTGTAGAGAACATCGTATCACTGGACTGTCTGTTCCGGGAAGGTTGAGACGGCACCTGAGCGCAGAGAACAACAAGACCAGAGGCGGTTGTCGCACCAGTTTTTTTTTTTCTTTATCCATCTCCCACTACCCTCCTTCTCTCCTTCTCTTTCTCCCCCTTCTTGTTTCCCTTCTCTTCCCTTAAACAAGATGGACTTACCCCAAGAGACTGCGTTCTGGGTTTTCCTGTTAATCCTGATGTTGACCAGGACAGTCTGTTTCGGTGAGGGTCCCAGAGAGGTCGAGAAGGGATCTGGAATGGGTTCTGATGGCAAGGATGGACTTGTAGAATCACAAGAACAACACATCACTCGAGCAAAGGCGAGTATCAGAAAGCGCTCTGGTAGTCAGGGAGCTCTGGGGCACTGTGAAGGGTTATTGTCTGAGGAAAATTGCATTTGTAGAAATTGTGAGAACATAGTCGAGGACGGGTGCATCCAAAGGTGTCAGTCCAGCCTTAATATCAACATAGACCGTCATCCATTGAGTGATTATCACTCACTAGTGGGTAAGGTCTTAAACCAGACAGAATGCTGGGTGTGCTCACAAGTACCTCAAGGTCAGAGCAAGTCAGGATTAGTACCATACCCTTTAGCAATAGATGAGGTACTCGAATTACGGGGTGGGAGACCGGTGGACAAGAAATGTAATATTTCTAGGCCCCCTATCTTGAAGCTCCACAGGTATCATGTAGATAGATCCTTAGTATGTTTCAACATTTCCAATTACCGAAAACCGGGAAATTGGGAAGTGACCTGGAATAACCAGACAATGACCTTTTCACACAGAGCTGATAAGATACCCATAGACTCGCAACTTGTACGCCAAATAGCCAACAGTGGAAGGTATTTCCAGTATAGGTATACTCGAGGAAGCAAGACCATGTGGGTTGGAAAAGTATCACCAGGGTACTGTGCTCATATTATCCAGCCCGATACTTGTACAGAGCAGATGGGAGAACTAGGGATTGGGTTTTTCACTTGGAAAGTTTGCAATATGGTAATGTCATATTCTGTCCCATATGTTCTCCCCGATGATGCCTATTTCATATGTGGGAGGAAGGCGTACAAGTGGCTTGCCCCGAGCTCAGAAGGATTGTGTTATATTGGAAGAGTGTTGCCAGAGGTCATGACCATAATCCATGATAAGATGAAAGACGTTCACCGCAGTGCTCAGGCTCCTTATACTCATACTCACTATGAACACATCGTCAAGAGACACCTCATAGAGAGGACAGAGCACGTAGCCTCTGATTTGATCCACGAATCCACCGGGATTCAATTCCTTCTCGCATTAGACATCACCCGTACTGCCAGAGGAATTATAAATTATAGGTATATCCATGCGCTAGCGAACTTGATAGATAATATCACTGAGATGTATGACGACACCTTCAGGTATAGGTATACAGGAAGGGAGTTACAAGCTTACAAGATGGAACTGATCCAGCACAGGATGGTCCTTAATTATATCACAGCTGTGACGGGTGGGTACTGTGTCACTTTGGCAACTCAATATGGTGTGAAGTGCTGCACGTATATTACAAACAGCACTGATGACCCAACCGATATCATCGATCAAAAGATGGACGATATCTTGCAGTTGAAGTGGGAGTTCCGAAGGAGACACAACCTTACCCTGACTGCTGTGAGTAATGAATTGACCGGCTGGGTCTCATGGTTGAACCCATGCAATTGGTTCTCAGGTTTAGGAGAGTGGGCTCAAAATGTTATTATGAGTGTAGGGAAGTTTCTCCTTTGTATCCTGGGAGTCGTCATAATTATTGGTTTGATATTTAGGTGTGTTCGAATTCTAACGCGGCGCAAGCACGTTACAAATTTGATGAGTTTAAGGAGCGGGGGCGCTGTTACAGCAGCAGATTTAATTTACGACCCATCCATAGAGACAGTGTTGTGATAAGGATTGCAAATGAATTCCATGGCCTGTTTCTTTCACCCATTTTTCCTTTGTCTCCCCCTCTGCCCAGATACATCCAACTGGAAAAGATGTCAGCCCTACCCAAAATGTTTATGTGAATGTATTTTTATATATGTGTCTTATCTTCATCTCTGCAACCTCCAGAAAAGACATCGACCCTACCCAAGAATGTTTATGAAAATGTTATGTGAATGTATTTTAGATATGTGTCTTATCTTCATCTCTACAGCCTTCAGTTAAGGTCGACAGGTGATATCCACATGTACTAGCACTCACATATGTTCCCCTTCCATGTATCATCAACTAAATGTGCACCCCTTTTGTTGGAACAAGAAGCCGAAAAGAGCTCGGTAGTGTTTGTTGGCCCACTTACAGGCCCTTAATACGGGATAAGAAGGATTTAATGTATACTTTGCAATACCTCGAAGCTTATTTAGAACATCTACGGCACGATGATACATGCCCCTCAGACATGGATTCATACATACATACTTTTTACTGTCCCACTAGGTCATACATTTCCCACCTACAACTCTCCCCCGATCATCATCGTCTGTAAATATTGCTTTAATATTTTTCTGTTTAGTGATTAGATAGTGGCAGTTATTGGTGACTGCCAAAAGGTGGACTGTCAAAGTCGAAAAATATTGCTGTACACAGATCATGTACAAATTACATACAGATGGCCTGCTGCGCGTGTACTTGTTCTGCCGTATGTGCACATATCCGCAATTTGCGTACGGTCGCTCCCGCGGTCCTGCGCGTGGTGTGGGTATTTATGGCAGAGTTTGTGAACGCATGGAGGGCTATCAAAACATTACATATTTAATCCAAATAGTGCACATTGTACACATAGTCCCCTTGCACCACATCAGAAAATTATAGCTGTTTAAATGGTAACAGATCAAAGGGATTCACCTTTACAGGATAGGAGGGGACAGAACAAGGTTACAAGGTGGTGTTTGGTATCCAGCTGTAGGGTATTTTAGGGTATTTTAAGGGAAACATTCTGGTGTTGGTTTGCGGAAGATCACATGTTCCTGAGGATAGTTATGAGCAGAAGCAGAATATAGATATAAACTGTATTTACTGTACATTATGTATGCAGCGGGAATCCAGAGGAGACCACCTACAAGAGCAGTGAAAATAGACATCGCCCACCTATTCAAACAGACCTATGACCTCTCCTGTACTGTAAATGACCATCCCTGTGTCCAATGGACAAAGAGATTACAGTATCCATTGTGTTATGTTTTGGATGAAGTGAATAAAGAGAGCCTGCAGCAGGCTTAGTCAATACAAGACTCACAACGCTATCTACCTGATTGCGGAGGACCGGGCCAGGTTGCGCATGCGAATCTACTCACGTATGTACATTGACTGTAGCCATTTACTCTGTTGTATTGTAGTGCATAAATTGTATTGTTAAACCCCCTTTCAGAAATAATCCACTGTGGTGTCGGAACCCAGCGGTTAATCACAATTGGTGTCGTGTCCTCATTGCCCTGCTAAGGTTTAGAGTGTTATATCATTGCACTGCATTGCTGCATAAGGTTTAGAGTGTTATATCATTGCACTGCATTGCTGCATAAGGTTTAAAGTGTAATAGCATCACACTGCATTGTTGCATAAGGTTTAAAGTGTATTTCATTATTGTATTGATTATCTGTATAAGGTTTAAAAGCGTTATCAATTGGGTGTGTACGCGCTGCGGGTACTTTGTACCTTCAGCACGGCGTTTGGACGCAGAGTCTGTACATTGTACGGGATTCATTATGTAAATAGCGTAAAAGGTATGTAGAGTGAATATTAAGTCTAGCGGCAGCAGCAGCTCCATGGTAAAGATGTGTTTAAAGGTATAGCTTTATGTTTTAAGATAAAATCGACATTATCACCTGGAATCCAGTTTCAACAGTACCCACACATTCCAAGGAAAGTGCGAATCTGTTGCTGAGTTTGTGGCGGAGTCATGTCGCGAATCGCCTGTATTCTATCAGCAGTGAGGTGTCTAAGTCATTGAGTCAAGAAATGTCCCAAATATTTGACCCTGGTCCGGCACAACTGCAACTTATCCTTTGAAACCTTGTGTCCTGTATGGGAAAGATGAAACAGAAGCTGTTTCGTATCTTTCAAGGACGATTCGAGTGAGTCAGAACACAACAATAAGCCATCGACATACTGTATTAGTACTGATCCACTTTCAGGTTGAAAGGATTGTAAACAGTCATGCAAGGCCTGGGAGAAAATACTCGGGCTGTCAATGAAACCTTGGGGGAGGCGAGTCTGGGTGTACTGTACTCCCCTGTATGTAAAAGCGAAAAGTTATTGGCTGTCAGGGTGAAGAGGGACAGAAAAGAAAGCAGAACAGAGGTCAATGACAGTGTAGAATTTAGCAGTAGAGGGAATATGCATGAGGATGACAGCTGGATTGGGTACTACGGGGAATTGGCTCTCAACTATCTTGTTTATCCCCCTTAGATCCTGCACTAACCTGTAACCCCTCCCCCCACTCTTTTTGACGGGGAAGATGGGACTATTGGCGGTGCTGGACGTCCTGACTAGGATGCCCTGCTGTAGCAGCTGCTCTATAACAGGGTACACTCCTAACTCTACCTGTGGCTTCAGAGGATACTGAGGGATTTTTGGAGCTATCCTACCATCTTTTACTTGTACTGCTACTGGAGCTACATTTGCCATCAATCCAGTGTCCTGTCCATCTTTGGTCCAAAGGGAACCTGGTATTTGCGAGATCATTCCTCTACCTTTGATGGATACGTGTCTATAACAGTAGAATGCGACATTAGCCTTTGAGGGGTGTCTAGTATATCTTGTACTTCTTGAGCATGGTTCTCAGGTATATCTAAAAAGACACCCTCAGGAGTACAGTATATGACACACCGCATTTTACGCAATAACTCTCTGCCGAGTAGATTAGTCGGAGCCGATGCAGCCAGCAGAAAAGAATGTTTGGTTTGCAAAGGCCCTATCATAATCTCTGCAGGTCTACTCAAAGGGTATTGTTGCACCGTTCCTGTTATTCCCATTGCCGAAATCATTTTTCCCGTGGTCTTTACACCTGATGTGGAATTCAACACTGACCTGGCCGCCCCTGTATCTACAAGAAAAGGTAATGGTACACCAGCTACATCAACCGTGACCTCAGGTTCACTACCAAGGCTAGCAATCAACTTCACTGGCTGCAGACTACAGGTGTGGCCCAACCCCTATTGTGTAGAGGGACCCTCCCGCAGTGCATTGGCAGCTACGATATGTGAGGGGGGTAGCTGTGAGTTTTTGGAGGCCTGCCAGTCTCTCCTTGGTGGGTACCTCCTTGTTTCCCCTGCATGTGGCTCGTAATTTCTCCTATGTGGTCCCTGATCCCAATTATGTGAATTGTAGTGTGGTCCGTATTCAGGTCTAGGGGGTCTGTATATGTTATGTGTCCTACTGCTCCTACAATCCTGGGCAAAATGTCCTTCCTTTTTACAAATGTAACATATTCTCTGTCTTTTCCAAACAGCAGGAGTCTGGGATTTTAGCTGATGGGGTTTTGCTGTAAGAGCCTATATACTTACCGTCATCAGCTTATCCTCCTGTAACTCCCTGTGCTTACTGATGTTCCTATCGTGCTCGACAGCGGACTCTCTCAATGCAGCCACCGAGATACCTCTCCAATTAGCTAGAGAGGTTTGCACTCTTGTTCTTAGTGCCTCCTTTAACCCGTCCATTAATATTGAAACAGCTACCTCCCTATGGTGTGCATTATCTTTAATATCCTCGATCCCAGTATATCCAGCTATTTCCTGCAGTGCTCGATGCCGTTTCACCTTCCTTTTGTCTTATGGAGATTTTATTCCATTTGACAACAGTAGGGAAATATACTCCTAATTGCAGATTGATTTGCCATACATTCCCCTGATTGTATTCATCAGTGAGAGGTACCTCTGCGTCTAATTTACAATCTGTTATAAATTTTGTGGTGTCAATATTTGAGGGTAAACACACCCGTAGCACTGTTCGCCAATCTTTATTTGTGGGCTCATGGGCGTTACCTAACTCTTTAATGAACTTCTGGCATCCGACTAGATCTTTTCTGGGATCGGGAAATTCCAACATAATTGACCTTAACTCTGCTCGGGACCAAGGACAATGCATGGCAATGTTCCTGATGGGAGTTACTCCTTGAGCGTCAGTCTTCCCATTGGGGACTGCAATCACCCTGACAGGATTTGATTTAATTCAATTACATCATTCTGGTTTTACTCTATAATGTGAGGAGCTATTGTGTCTGCATAGTGTATGGTACCGTACTTACCTGTGGACATGACCTCACTTATCCCTCCGCTAGGGGGCCTTGCTAAAACCCTGAGTGGTTGGGCCGTGCCCACCTGGGTGTCCTGTATGGTGGCTGCTAGAGAGAGTGCCGATATCGTGCTGGGCTCATCTTCCTGCTCACAATCCTGGGGAAAATTTAAAACGGGATACAGCTGGCAAGGGTTAGCGTTAGTACATTTATCAATTACTTTCCTATCCTGTACCAATGCACCATTGCTTGTAGCCACTTTCTCCCCATCAATATATGGTGGTGGTGGTGCGGTCGCCATTGTTTTCCCGCTAGGTTTGAACCTGCTGCGCGAGCTAATTCCCTTTGCACATCCCCCTCTTGCTGTCATAGATTTAAACAATCTGTATGCCTAATACTTTGTTTTCTGGATTTTATCAGACATATCCTTAACCTTAAGTTCTGCAGTACCTCTGGCTCAAAGCTGCCCATCCTAGGGAATGATACCCTATCTTTGTCAGTCATACGTACCCACTCATTGCATAAAACCTCTGTGTGTGAACCATATTTTTCACACATGATAAACCTTGCAGACCCTTTTGGTCTTTCTTCTTCAGCCTGAACCCTGCACAAATGTCTCTCACTTGAGCAACTGGCCCCCATATTTGTGGATCTTGCCTTCTCGGCTATTCCCACAAATACCAAAATACTCAATGCAAGCAGACGGTGGAAGTCTCTCCGAGCGCCTTCCACTCGCTCTCGCCCACGCTGGCCAGTACTACGATACACTGTTGATAGCGGATCGCAATGTACCCAACTTAGGGCTCCTATCAGACCTTACAGCACCGTAATTTCTTCGGTGGAGGTTCTGTTAGAATATTTTCCTGAGAGAGGCAGCGAAAATTCCTTTTCAGTATCTTTCTACTGGAATTTTTTGTAGGGTGAAAAACAGAGAAATTAGATAACTATCCTTCACCCTTTCCAGTGGAAGCCCACCAGGGAGATTTCCAGACGTTATTAAAAAAAAAAAATCTTTGTCTATACAATCACGTCTGCGTATGCTTTTCTACAGTGCATATGACACAATGGTATCACGTTGTGCTGTGTAGAACACACGGACAATGCAATGCAATCGCACAGCCTATAGATACTAGTTATCTATATGCCCTATTATTGCTGTAGACCACCTGAAACACCTAGAGATCACCTAGTTGTATGGGACACCTAGACCACTTCAGATCACCTAGACCACCTAGTTCTAATCACGCAAGGTAGCGGACCCTATGCCACTGGGCCTCTACTGACCCAGTGTTACCACTCCAGCACCTAGACCACCTAGTTCCCGGGTTCAGCTCCACTCACTCCGCTTTCACTCACTCAAATACGCTTTGTTTTTCTGTACAGAAAATTTTTCACTCGTTCTGATCAGCAGCTTTTCCGTCAGAGGCAATACAGTTTAAAGAAAAGTCTTATACTAATCTGCTTTTGAAACCGGATAGTTATGTGCTATTGTAATAAATGTCTACTATCCCACCTTAATTGAACAAAGATCGTGTGGTTTTATTACGCGCACACAACCCTACGCAAGCTTGCGTAATTACGCAACTGTGCGCACCCCTATGCCACATGTGCGGCCTTGCGCCACGTGCACTTTTTTTTGTACGCTGTTCTCTCGTTCCGTACGTTTACCAATGTGCGTACGCAAATCAAACAACTCTATAAATGTGAGCAATACTAACTACTATTGGCCACTAGACACAACTTGTTCTGTGTAACCCTTTATGCAGACCTGCGTTTGTGTCTTTATACTTACTTCCTTAAATACTGTTATTTCAAATTTAACTATATAGCAACAAATGTATCCGATTTCACACAGATCTAAACAAATCTAGCAATCTAAATATTGCTGCAACAATATGAGAGGGCATGCAAAGTATTGGTGCCCTTTGTGTACGCTTTTGGCGCCAAAAGAAAATTCACATATTTTTAAATAGCTTTTTTTTCCCTGTTTTACGGGTTCTATCAGCACCTCTGCAGACCCGACAGAGCAGACACAATCTAACAGCACACAAATAGGGTTTTCAGCACATCCACCGACCAGGAAAAGGTTATGTAGGATAACTTACCACCCTTTGCTGATAGATTAAAGTCTGCTATGACCTGTTAGGCTGTGAGCATGTGAAAACTGGATCCGAGCCCCCAGTTGTAAACGTCGGTTTACTTACAGGACTAAAAAGCTTATACTTTAAACACACTTGATACACTTTAATATTGAGCCGCTGCGGCCGCTGTAATTAACCTTTCTCCCTTATACTGTTCACAAACCTTGCATACACAAGATCGTACAGTGTACGCACTCTGCGTATGTACGCCGAAAGGGCGTAGTGACTACACAGTTTGCGTACACAGGCCTATACGCTGTTAGCACAATGCAGCAGCCCGAGTGGCTGTAAATACGCTTTAAACCTTAGCAAGGAAATGGTACATATGTGTTTGGTTTCACCTGCGCTTCCCAGTCTGGTACTCAGTCATCAAGGTAGATGACCTTCAGAGTCTGTGTACTGGCCGGGCATGCAGCTGGCTCTTTTATACAATATTCCAAAACCTAACACAATAGATACTGTAATCTCTTTGTCCATTGGACACAGGGATGGTCATTTACAGTACAGGAGAGGTCATAGGTTGGTTTGAATAGGTGGGCGATGTCTGTTCCAGGTGCCCTTACAGGTGGTCTCCTCTGGGTTCCCGCCACATACCAAATGTACAGTAAACACAGTTAATATCTATATTCTGCTCCTGCGCATAACTATTCGCAGGAGCGTGCGATCTTCTGCAAACCCAACACCGGAATATTGCCCTTAAAATACCCTACAGCTGGATACCAAACACCACCTTATAACCTTGTTCTGTCCCCTCCTATCCTGTAAAGGTGAATCCCTTTGTTCTGATACCATTTAAACTGTTGTAACTTGCTGGTGTGATGCAGGGAGACTATGTGTACATTGGGGGTAATTCTGAGTTGATCGCAGCAGGATTTTTGTTAGCAGTTGGGCAAAACCATCTGCAGTGCAGGTGAGGCAGATTTAACATGTGCAGAGAGAGTTAGATTTGGGTGTGGTGTGTTCAATCTGCAATCTAATTTGCAGTGTAAAAATAAAGCAGCCAGTATTTACCCTGCACAGAAACAAAATAACACACCCAAATCTAACTCTCTCTGCACATGTTATATCTGCCTCCCGTGCAGTGCACATGGTTTTGCCCAACTGCTAACAAAAATCCTGCTGCAATAAACTCAGAATTACCCCCATTGTGCACTATTTGGATTAAATATGTAATGTGTTTTTATGGCTTTTCCATGCAACTACAAACACTACCGTAAATACTCATACCACGCTCTAATACGCAGGACCGCGGGAGCGACCATACGCAAATTGCGAATATGTGCACGCACGGCAGAATAAGTACGCGCATGGAGGCCATCTGTGTGTAGTTTGTACTTGATGTGTGTACTGCAATATTTTTCGACTTTGACATAACGCACCTTTGGAATAGAGATCTGGAAACAAGGGGTGACAGGCTGGTGTGGGACAAGGTGTTGTGGATGATTAATACTCGTTCTTTCTGGCACTCCCTCGTCCCTTCTGACTGTATTAGAATGGTATCAAAGAATGGACTTTCAACTGATGATACACACATGCTGAATTCATGACCACTTGGTTTAGCTCCATAGACTTGAAAGACTCACAATCATAAACCTTCATTTGTACACCTTGATTACTTCTTTCGTTAGGTGGGCCGCCAGATAACTTTTACCTTGTCTATAACTTATAAAGATATTCACACTGCATGTCCTCCCTTGGTGATCTATTCTGATTATCTAGTCCTCCCCTTCCTTTTCCTTTCTTTCCTCCTCTTTTTTTATTTTTAAACAAAATTTTATTGACAAGATGAGAGGGCAACAGCAGGACCTGAAATACAAATTCAACCTACACAGAGGCCAAAAATAAACATCCAAAAATGTAATCATACTGTATATGAGAGATTATTACAATATAGGTTTGCTACTGGATTAAACATGAAAACATCTAAGTAGTAAGAAATAATCATATATATTCTCATCCCTTTTTTTATTTAATCAGAAGTAGCAAGAAAAAAGACTGGAGAAGCAGAACGCACCGGAAAAAAAAGAAAGTAGAGTTAAGTAAGAAGAAGAAAGAAGAAAGCATCAAAGTGACAGGAAAAAGAGTAAAAGGCTAAAGAGAGAAGCAAACGGTTTGACGATGAGGGAAGAGGGTAAAGGGAGAAAGGGCAACCCGATTGGTCTCTACAATAGCTCAACAGGTGATTAGGCCCACATAAAGGACTATAGCCACAAACATTGAGAAAAACAGTAAGCTTTAAGTAAATGCTGAGGGGACCTACAAAAAAGGAGGTCCAAGGTTCCCAGACTTTAATAAATTTCTTAGAGGAGCCTCTGAGTATGCATGTGATGTGTTCCATCAAGTGTATATGCCATATCTTGGCAATAATTTTATCTATTCTACGTGGTGTAGCAGACCTCCACTGTGCTGCTATAATACATCTAGTTCGAAAATAGGAAGGTAAATCCAAAGTGCGCAATTAATGTTACAATGGGCAGCCGTCACACAAAAAAAGGGAACACCATATCCCTATAGTACAATAGAAACAGAATTTTTATATGTGTGCATAGGCGCCTTTGTAACAAAGATGAGAGAGTAGTATAAAATCACAGTTTTATTGACACAATATTGACATAAAAACATAAACAGGATCATAAATAAATATATTGCACTAGTCCCAAAAAGGTTTCTCACCCTCTATATAGATTTGCGGTGGGCAGATGGCTTTCTCAGCAAAAAAGCAATCAGTTCCCAGTGTGGTTCAGATGGCACCACCGCAAAAAGCTTTTGTCTTTAGAAGGCTGAGCGGGGAATCCAACCAGTGCATTCACAACAGGGTATCCATATCGTCCAAACGACGCGTTTCGGAGCATAAATCTCCTTTTTCAAGCGGATATGTTGAATCATAGATCCCATGAAGTAGCATCAGCCTTAGGTGGAGTCCAATTATGGCTGGAGGGATGATCCAGAATTTAAAGTGCTGTAGTGCAAAGTCCCAAAATGGAGCAGGTGTCCAAAGGTGTGCCAAGATGTAGCAGGAGTTGAAATCACAGCAGAGTGGAAAGGCTCAAGTTATACGCATTACGCTGGTTCCAGAGCATCCAGCTTCCTCAGGAGCTCCTGAGGAAGCTGGATGCTCTGGAACCAGTGTAATGCGTATAACTTGAGCCTTTCCACTCTGCTGTGATTTCAACTCCTGCTACATCTTGGCACACCTTTGGACACCTGCTCCATTTTGGGACTTTGCACTACAGCACTTTAAATTCTGGATCATCCCTCCAGCCATAATTGGACTCCACCTAAGGCTGATGCTACTTCATGGGATCTATGATTCAACATATCCGCTTGAAAAAGGAGATTTATGCTCCGAAACGCGTCGTTTGGACGATATGGATACCCTGTTGTGAATGCACTGGTTGGATTCCCCGCTCAGCCTTCTAAAGACAAAAGCTTTTTGCGGTGGTGCCATCTGAACCACACTGGGAACTGATTGCTTTTTTGCTGAGAAAGCCATCTGCCCACCGCAAATCTATATAGAGGGTGAGAAACCTTTTTGGGACTAGTGCAATATATTTATTTATGATCCTGTTTATGTTTTTATGTCAATATTGTGTCAATAAAACTGTGATTTTATACTACTCTCTCATCTTTGTTACAAAGGCGCCTATGCACACATATAAAAATTCTGTTTCTATAATACATCTAGTTGCAAGAACCATGTGAGTGAATAGTTTGTTTTGATGGTGGGATGATTCAGGGATATCCACTGAAAATAGAAAATAGTTGGGGCTAAAGGGGATTTGAATCGATAATATAGAAGTGGCCAGTGCTCTTATTTCCCTCCAGAGGGGGACAAGGGTTAGGCAGCTCCACCAAATGTGGAGTAAAGTACTATCGGCTTTTTTACATCGCAAACAAAATGCAAGATTTCTGGGTGCATTTTATTCAGTCTAGTAGGGACATAATATCATCTATAAAATAGTTTGTATGCGTTTTCTTTCTATCTGACACAGATCGAGCTAGATGCCACATTCGTATATATATCAGACCAATCATCATTATCGAGAGTCTCCCCCAAGTCCTGTTCCCAATTTTTCATAGTAACATAGTTTCTGAGGTTGAAAAAGGACAATTTGTCCATCGAGTTCAACCTATATGTGGACTCCTACGCTGTATTATTTTTAGGACTAATTTTATCTGTTGCTAATGTCGGCCATTGTGTTTATTCCACTTCTTTAATTTTTTTATAACTATATAGTGTGTGATTACGCACCATAACCCTGTATATCCTTATCCATTAGGTACTTATCTAGCCTATTCTTAAAGATGTTGACTGAGTCCGCCATTACTACTCTCTCAAGCAAGGAATTCCAAACACGTATTGTCCTTACTGTGTAGAAACCTTTACGTCTCTGTGTGCGAAATCTCCTCTCCTCCAACCTAAGTGGGGGTCCACGTGTCCTCTGCATTGATCTTACCAAAAACAGGTCCCCTACAAGCTCTGTGTATTGTCCCCTTCTATATTTGTAAATGTTGATTATGTCCCCTCTTAGTCTCTTTTCCAGTGTAAACATGCCTAGTCTTGCAAGCCTTTCCTCGTATTCCAGCATCTCCATCCCCTTAATTAGTTTGGTCGCCTGCCTCTGAACCTTTTCTAGTTCCAGGATATCCTTTTTGTAGTATGGTGCCCAAAATTGTGCACAGTATTCAAGATGTGGCCTCACTAGGGATTTATATACCAGGAGTATAACACTCTTATCCCTTGTGTCAATTCCCCGCTTTATACATGCTAATACCTTGTTAGCCTTCTTTTCTGTAATCCTACTTTGGGTACTGCTGCTTAGTTTGCTATCTATGTGAACACCTAAGTCTTTTCCAGTACAGAATCCCCTAATTTTACCCCATTTAGTATGTAGGTGTTATTTCTGTTCTTGCTACCAAAGTGCATTACCTTACACTTGTCTGTATTGAAGCTCATTCTCCAGTTTGCTGCCCATGCTTCCAGTTTAAGTCGTTCTGAAGAGACTCAGCATCTCCCTCCGTATTTATAACCTTACACAATTTGGTATCGTCTGCAGAAATTGACACCATGCTCTCTAGATCTACTGCTAGATCGTTAATGAAAATGTTGAACAATAGTGGTCCAAGTACAGACTCTTGTGGCACACCACTTAGTACTTCAGTCCAATTTGAAAAAGCTCCATTTACCACAACATGCTGCTCCCTATTATCTAACCAATTTCTGACCCAAGTGCATAATGTGCTCCCTAGCCCTAGTTCTTGTAACTTATAGATAAGTCTCATGTGTGGTACTGTGTCGAAAGCTTTAGCAAAGTCTAAAAAGATTACATCCACCTCCTTACCCTGATCAAGGTTCGCATTAACCATTTCATAAAAGCCTAGTAAGTTGGTTTGACATGATCTGACCTTCACAAATCCATGTTGGTTCCTATTAATAACCTTATTAGCTTCAATGAACTTCTGTATACTATCCCTTAGAATACCTTCCAGTACTTTCCCCACTATAGATGTAAGACTAACTGGTATATAAATACCCGGTTCAGCTTTACTTCCCTTTTTGAATATCGGCACTACTTCCGCTATACGCCAGTCTTCGGGAACCATGCCTGATGCAAGTGAGTCATTGAAGATCAGAAATAGCAGTCTTGCTAGTTCAGAGTGAAGCTCCATGAGAATCCTTGGGTGAATTCCGTCGGGACCAGGTGCTTTATTAATCTTAATTTTTTTTAATCGGTCACAGACTACCTCCTCACTTAGCACTTAGCAGTGAGACATTATCTTTGTTGAGATTGTGTGTTAATCCCTGCATCTGGTCCTCTCTTGCGAATATCGATGAGAAAAACTCATTTAATTTAACAGCAATGTCATTATCGTTTTTGATTAATACTCCCAGCTTGTCCTTTAAAGGGCCTATACTCTCCTTCTTTAATCTTTTGCTGTTAATATATTTAAAAAAAAATTAGGGTTTGATTTGCCTTCCTTTGCTACTAGCTTTTCAGTTTCTACTTTAGCTGCTCTTATTTCTTTTTTGCATATTTTGTTATAATCCTTATAGTGCTGGAATGACTCCGCATTCCCGTCTGAATTTTTTGAATGCTCGTCTTTTTTTGCCCATTAGTTCCTTAATCTTTTTGTTAAGCCACATTGGTTTGGAATTTTTAGTCCTTTGTTTGTTGCCCATGGGAATAAATTTGCAAGTATTACTAATGAGCAGTGATTTTAATACCTCCCATTTCTCCATAGTATTTTTTCCTTGAAACAAAATTTCTCGTTTAATGTCCCTTAAAGCTTCCCTCATCATGTCGAACTTGGATTTGCTAAAGTTTAGAGACCTAGTTGAGCCAATATAGGACTGCTTATGAAAACTGATATTGAATGGGACCATATTGTGGTCACTGTTTCCTATGGGCTCCCCTACTATAATATTTGATATCAATTTCAAATAGGTAGGAGGTGTCCCTGTATACTTGGGGCTTAATCTGCAGGCGTCTTGCACAGCCTTTCTCCTCTGCATCCTTCCAGGAAAGATCCCTGATCACCAAGAGACGGGGTCAGGTAGCTGCACTGAAACACCAGCTGGCTGGCAAGCAGCAGCTGATGTGTGGTCCCACATGCTGTGGAGTGAGGTGATATATTTCATTGACAGGCTGCAGTTTTATTACTCTTTGGACAGTGTATGAATACATTTGGCACTGGAGCTCCCCCTTGTGGACATTCTATATCACTGATTTTGCATAAGAAGTATTCTTGAAATGCTCTCCTGTCGTGACTCAGACGCCGACTGTGTGGCTCTGGCTTGGGCCTGCTGTGTGCTGCTGATCTCCCTGCCCTCCTTCTGCTGCCCACGCATACCCACAACAGGAGGTGAGCCTAGTATACAGGAGATTTGGCCTGCAGGGCCATATAACCACACAGTGTGCCCCCAGTGCAGTGGACCATATCATTGATGGAGGTGAAGCTCTGGCTCTATGCACTATTTACCATTGCTGCTAAAACAGGGTCGCACATTCTGCACTACCTGCATTTCTATATAAGGCTGACCCTGCTTGTGCTGTGGATAAGATCACCAGTATAAACACCTTTTCTCCCATAACGCATGCAGCTGGGACTTTTTGACCCCCCCTCATGCTATTCTAAAATGTTTGTACTGTTTGCCTATGTGTTGCAGTGTCTGTCACAGGAGTCAGGCACGATATTTACCACAGGACTGCAGTTGCACTGCCATGCAGCTGCTGGCTTTTGGGTTTTCCCACTGGGCTTGACTGTACTGTTATTCGGCACTGGCCCGCCCCATGGTAGCTGGATAGTCTACCTATAGCTCATTAGTGGGTGGAAGATTGCATTTTGAGATTCAACACTGACCCTCTGACCAGTGCCTACTGCAGTGCCTATTTGTTAAGTTACTGATTGCCCTATCAAACCTCCAGTGCTTGTTACCGGAAGTATCTATCACTTGGTGGGGTACGTCTCAGCCTGATATGTTCTGATATCGTCTCCTCTTGTTCACCCAGAACCTCTGCTGCCCCGCTTGTTCACCACGTCTTTATTTACTGTGTCTCTCTATGTCCAAAAATAACAACAAAGGGGGTAAACAAAAAAACTCCCAACAAGGTATCATGCAACACCTTTCCAGGACATCACATCACCCCTCTGACTCACCGACTGCTTCCCCAGCGGAATCTCTTGGTGCAGATGCCACGCCTGGTGATTATTTTGCAACTAAGAATGACATTCAGGCCATTATGGCGGATTTGAATAAAACCCTCACCTCCAATTTCCAGCAACTGTTTGCTGGTCTACGAAGTGATTTGGCCTCTTTCCAACCGCACAACTGCAGTGTAATATAAGGTGGAGTCTAACTCTAAGGGTCTGCTGGAATTCTCTCAGGACGTTAATTATCTTTACCGTGAAGTGGAATTTCTCTGTGATAAAACAGAAGATCTCGAAAATAGAGAAAGGAGATGTAATCTTTGCATTCGGAGTGTCCCAGAATCGGTTACCCCCTCATGACCTGGAACCTTACCTTCTTTGTTTATTCCAGATGCTTGTGTCTTCTCTCAAGGATCAACCGTGTTAAACGGAACGGGCACACAGGGCCCTCCGGCCGAAACCCAGAGATGGTGACCCCCCCAGGGATGTGGTGATGAAATTCCTATCCTTTAAGACAGGTGTCTGCCTCTTGCAGAGCAATGCCATGCATATTCTTTGAGGGATCGCATCTCCAGATCTTCCAGGATTTGGCTACTTCCACCATCATTAAGCGCAGGGAACTGCGAGATACCACATTGATTCTTCGGGACAATGGATATAAGTATAAGTGGGGATTCCCATTTCGCCTAATAGTTGATGTAAATGGCCGCCCGGTGTCGGTGAGGGATCCTAAGGAGGGGAAAGACCTGATCCATAGACTTCAGCTATCAGCGACTGGGGTCGGTCCATCCCCTGGTAATCCATCTAGATCTTGAAAATGGACTTCACATAGGTGATCGGAGGTTATGTGATCCATGTCTGATGTCCTCCTGTTCAGTATATGTTACACCCAGTACGGGGTGGTGTTGGTTTTTTTTACTATTACCTGTGCTTATTGTAACCATTGATATGTTGTTCCTGTTTTTTTTTGGGGTGCACCCATTGTACCCCTCAACCGCGCTACACAGTACTGACGGGAGACGGTAATGTATGTTTCCCCTGCGCTATGTTACTTTGTCATGTTACACTGCTTGCCAACAAGGTATAGTTATTGTTACCGATTTCATTTTGTATAATGTCTTTACTGTTCGCCTACTTATAGTTGTTTTTTATGTGTTCATTGTTTTCTGGTTCTGGGTGGCCAGTCTCCAGTCCACTTAGCCTCTGCCACCAACCCCCCCCCCCCCCTCTCCTTTGTGAGGCATTATTTAGTTTGCAACTTCCTCCCCAACAATTTTTTTTCCTTCTAGTGTATTACTACCCCAATCTCCAACACTGCTCTTTTTCTAATTCTCTGAGTAGTTACAGTATTTATAGATTTTGTGTATACCTGGGTGAGTGGGAGTTCCATCCGGTATCATGCCTTTCAATGTGCTCTCTATGAACGTTAAGGGCTTGAACTCCCCCGCCAAATGTTCCCTCCTATACAAAACACTCAATACTCTTCACGGGGACATTGTGTTCCTTCAAGAAACCCATTTTAAAAAAGGTTCTCATCCTTCGCTAATATCTAGACGCTTTCCCATGGTTCTGTATTCTTCCCACGCCTCCAAAAAGAATGGGGTAACTATTATGATACGAACGTCAGTCCCGTCCCATGTTCTTTCTACTACTGTAGATAAGGAAGGGCGGTATATCATTATGGTGTGTCAATTAGGCCCTCGGATTGTGACTTTGGTAAACCTGTACACAACCATTGTGGGTCAACGTAGCTTTTTCCGCAAAAACTTTCTGGAACTTCAGTCCCTCCGTAGTGGTATCCTTTTGGTAGGTGGGGACTTTAATTCTGTAATTTCGCCTGAATTGGATAGAAGTACCCCACAATGTTCCCCCCTTCCACGCCCTCCTCTAGAAAATCTTAGGAAACACATGACCTCACAGGTACTCCGTCAGATTCAAAGTATTAGAGGCGAGCTTCAATCCCTCCTCGCGGAACATACAGAGAAATCCCTTAAGTATCTAAACCGAAGATTTTATGAAAAAAGTAACAAATCTGATTTCCTGTTAGCGGCCACTCTTAGAGTTAAAAAAAGCTTCGCAGACCATCCTGGTTCTTAGAAATGGTTAGAATGTTCTAACTATGTTCTTAGCTATGATCCGGGTTCTATTAACGAATCCTTCTACTTTTACTGCAAATCTCTTTATAATCTTGTAGAACCTGTGAGAGGCCCTGAACTGCCATCCACGGTGGCCCAAGGCTATCTGGATGCCTATAACCTCCCTCACCTTCCTGCCTCCACAGTTAGTAAGTTGAACTCTCCCATCTCGGTCGAGGAATTTGATGCGGCCCTGAAATCTCAAAAAAACGTCTAAAGCGCTGGGGCCAGACCCCATGTTGTCACGAACCGGTCTCTCACCTTTGCGGGTTCTGGGGTTCATCCGTTGCCAGTGCGGTTGCTCGCGGTGCTGTGCGCCCGTGTGGGGACACGGCGTGATCAGTGGCACAGGTAATGCAGAATCTGGGAACTGTGAGTACGGGGACCAAATGGCCTAAGGCACTGCGGTGTGTCTGCTGTATAGGAGGTGGCCATGTTGGAGACCAAATAGGTAATACAGAGCACTTGTGAAAACACCTGTGGGCAGGTGTAAGCCAATCCCGTGCTTGTGCTGCCTTTAAGTAGGCTGGGATTATGTTACTCTGGGCCAGTGCTTTGTTGTATCAACGCTGTGCTCTAGCTCTGAGCTCTCTCCGTGCATTCGTGTGTGATTCCCGTGGTCCAGATATCGCCTCCGTTCCCAGAGGTTCGTCTGCAGCCTTCACTGCTAAAGATTCACCGGCTCTCCGCTGTGCTGTCAGTTAATTGCACACCTACTGGAAATAGTTGGATTCCCAGAGTCCTGCATGAGGTTACCTTGTCTGCCTGTCTTCAACCATACAAAGTTTGGAGGATTCCACTACCCTCAGCTGTTCGTTTGTTCTACTCTGCATTTAACCCGTTCATCACCTTGTCATCTGCTACAGTTTTCACAGTGATCTCCGGAACCCGCAAGTAACCCAATTAAGTACTTTTATTTTCTATGTTACCATAACAAGGATAATTCTTCACAGCCTCTCAGTTAACTCTCAAAACTTCATTGCAAATCTTTACAGTTATTTCTTCATGTCTGCATTACCCAGTTAAACACATTCTGCCGCTCAGCATCAAAGCTTGTTTATATTTGGACAATTCAACATTTATTCATCAGCTTGTTTCATATACAGTTCCATGAACATTTCTTTTATTTGTCTTTGAGATTCATCCTGCATATTATTTCTGCCATTCCTGCAATACTTCAGTATAATATGATGATTAACAACTTGTCATTTAACTCTTTGCTGAATTGTTATTTTTAATAAATATATGAAATGGAACTTTCTTCGTCCTCCCTGCTTTCTTTATACCCCAGCACCTACACCTGTGGTTGGTCCCGGGTTAACGGATTCACAAAAACACCCGGACCTGACAGTAAGCACTGGCCACATGGATCCGTCAAGTGACCAATTCGCAGGAGGCGGTGCTACGTCAGATATCCTTTCCCGTCTGGAAAACCAGGAGTCTATACAGACACAAATAGTACAGTTTATGCAAATTATGGCAGACCGTTTAGAGACTCTTCACACGGCTATTAAAACGTCTCAAGTCCAGATTCCAACTCCGGTTGTCCCTGTTACCACTACAGCTTCTCCTGTGACGCTGCCTACGTCCCGCTTGCAGTTACCCTCTCCGAGTAAGTTTGACGGAACTCCAAAACTTTGCAGAGGATTCCTGAATCAATGAGAGATCCAGTTCGAACTGTTGTCCGCCAGTTTCCCATCAGCTCGTTCTAAGGTTGCATATATTATTGCCCTCCTCTCCGGTCAGGCTCTGGAGTGGGCATCACCATTATGGGAAAGAGGTGATCCTATCCTCTCTAATTACAAAGAGTTCGTATCATCCTTCCGGAGAATCTTTGACGAACCAGGCAGGACCACCTCAGCATCTTTGGAGATTCTCCGTCTACGTCAAGGTTTACGTCCTGTCAGTCAATATATTATTCAGTTTCGCACGTTGTCTTCAGAGTTAAACTGGAATGAGGAGGCCCTGATCGCCGCGTTTTGGAATGGACTTTCAGAGAAAATCAAGGATGATTTAACTATCCGGGATGTGCCAACTAAACTGGATGAATTGATTTCTCTCTGTAACAAACTTGACCTACGCTACAGGGAGCGATGTTTAGAGAGATCCAGGGCTGAGCGATCCAGTCCACGTTATCATCCTAGGCCTCGACAAGATTCTTCATCACAGTCTCCGGTAACGACAGAAGAACCTATGCAGATTGGGCGCTCTCGCCTCACAGAGGAGGAACGACTTCGTCGTCGACAGGGTAACCTCTGCATGTACTGTGGGTCCTCCGAACACTTAGTTAAATTCTGCAAACTCCGACCGGGAAACTCTCGCTCCTAGCTTATTCAAGAGAGGTTAAGCTAGGAGTTACTTTAGAATCACGTTCTGGGAAAGAGTCGACCTTGTCTATTCAATTAGGAGTTCCAAGTTCTACAGTGACAGTTTCAGCTCTCCTAGATTCCGGGGCAGCCGAGAACTTCATCTCCTCAGCCTTTGTTTTACGGTTTAAAGTTCAAACCATGCCTCTGGAAGCAGCAGTTGCTGTTACAGCAGTGGATGGAAGTCGAATTCCAGATGGTATAATTACTCACCGAACCGTATGTCTCAAGATGAAAGTTGGTGTGCTCCATTCCGAATACGTCTCCTTCTACGTGATTCCCAAAGCCTCTCAAGATGTGATACTTGGTTTACCTTGGCTGCAGAAGCATAATTCTCAACTTAATTGGCAAATCATGGAAGTCCTTTCGTGGGGTAAATCTTGTACCAAGGACTGTTTAGCCTCAATTGTACCTCTCCGGTCAATTAGCCTTCCCGACCTACCTCCGGTGTATCAATCTCTTGTGGATGTTTTCAGTAAACAAGCAGCAGACTCTCTACCTCCTCATCGCGAATGGGACTGCCCAATCGTCCTGGTTCCGGGTAAAACACCTCCTAGGGGACGAATTTATCCGCTATCCATCCCAGAGACGCAAGCTATGTCTGATTATATACAGGAAAATCTAACCAAAGGATTTATCAGACCATCTTCTTCACCTGCAGGAGCCGGATTCTTCTTCGTTAAGAAGAAGGACGGTGGGTTACGACCATGCATAGATTACCGTGGACTCAATGAGATCACTGTGAAAAACAAGTACCCATTACCCTTAATTCCAGAATTATTCGACCGGGTAAAGGGAGCTACTGTGTTTACAAAATTGGATCTCCGAGGGGCCTACAATTTAATCCGCATCCGGGCAGGGGACGAGTGGAAGACTGCTTTTAATACCCGGGATGGGCATTACGAATACCTTGTAATGCCTTTTGGTCTTTGTAATGCACCTGCAGTTTTTCAAAGCTATGTGAATTAACTTTTTCGTGATCTTCTCTACAAGTGTCTAGTAGTGTACTTGGATGATATCCTAATATTTTCTAAGGATCTAAAGGCTCACCGTCACCAAGTTAAAGAGGTACTGACACGTCTGAGGAAAAATCAACTTTATTGTAAGCTAGATAAGTGCACTTTTAAAGTATCTTCCATACTGTTCCTTGGTTACATCATTTCTGGATCAGAGCTATGTATGGATCCCGGTAAGGTACAAGCTATCCGAGATTGGTCCACTCCTACAACTCTCAAGGGGATTCAGCGATTTCTTGGCTTTGCTAATTTCTATAGGAGATTCATTAAGAATTATTCTTCGTTAGCTGCTCCCATCACAGCCCTAACTCGCAAGGGAGCAAATCCTACGAACTGGTCTTCTGAAGCAATCAAAGCCTTCTCTGATTTAAAGCAAGCCTTTGGGTCAGCTCCCATTCTTCGACAGCCTGATTTGAATCGTCCCTTTCTACTAGAGGTGGATGCATCTACAGAAGCAGTAGGAGCTGTGTTATCACAAGTCTTTGAAGATAAAAGGTCCATCCCTGCGGATATTTCTCCCGTAAGTTCCTCCCGGCAGAACGTAATTATGCAATCGGTGAGCAAGAATTACTTGCCATCAAGTTGGCATTTGAGGAGTGGAGATACCTTCTAGAAGGAGCACAACATCGCATTACAGTTTATACTGATCATAAGAATCTTCTGTATCTGCAGTCAGCTCAGTGTTTGAATCCACAAAAAGCTCGATGGGCGCTTTTCTTCACACGATTTGATTTCAAGCTCACCTATCGTCCAGGGTCTCAGAACAAAAAGGCAGATGCCCTTTCCCGGTCCTTTGCTTCTTCTGAATTAAATGATGCTACCACGAATCAAGCCATTGTGAATCCTACGTCCTTTTTAATGACTCGAACCTCTCCAGTTCCTCCGCCTGGCAAGACCTTTGTCGCCACAAGTCTTCGAAAACGGCTGCTTACCTGGGCTCACTCCTCTTCCTTCATGGGTCATCCTGGGGTTCTAAAGACTCTCAAATTTATTCAACAGTCTTATTGGTGGCCACGTCTCAAAGCCGATGTCCAAGAGTTTATAGCAGCATGTCCTAAATGTGCCCAACATAAGAGTCCAAGAAGTTCTCCACCAGGTTTATTACATCCATTATCCATACCCAAACAACCATGGACTCATATCTCAATGGTTTTCGTGACCGATCTACCTCCATCAAAAGGGCGAAATACCATTTGGGTGATAGTGGATCGATTTTCGAAAATGGCACATTTCATTCCATTAACTGGGTTACCATCAGCCCCTTTACTAGCCAGATTGTTCATCTCTGAAATCTTCAAGTTGCATGGCCTTCCTCAAGAGATTATCTCTGATCGGGGAACACAGTTTGTGGCCAAGTTTTGGAGGTCGCTTTGTTCATCTTTAAATGTCAAGTTGAATTTTTCTTCTGCATATCATCCTCAGACAGATGGACAAACTGAGAGAGTCAACCAAGACCTTGAAACATTTCTCCGGCTATATATATCGTCCTCACAGGATGACTGGGTTGACTACCTTCCATTGGCAGAATTTGCTCATAATAATCTCTTCCATTCTTCTTCAGAATCTACGCCCTTTTATATTAACTTCAGCTTTCATCCTCGTGTGCCAGAGTTCCATCCATTGCCAGCCCTAGAGGTTCCAGCGGCAGATCAAGAGCTTCAACGTCTATCTAGAATCTGGAGTTGTGTACGTAAGTCCTTGGTCAAAACTTCCGCTCGTTATAAATCTTTTGCAGATAGAAAACGTAAAGCTGTACCGAATTACAAAGTGGGAGACCAAGTTTGGATTTCTACGCGCAATCTCAGGTTCAAAGTTCCTTCTAAGAAATTTGCTCCCAAGTTTATTGGTCCATTTCCCATTGTAAAGGTACTCAACCCTGTGTCATACAAAGTCAAGTTGCCACCGTCTTTGAGAATTCCTAACGCCTTTCATACATCTTTACTGAAGCCTTTGATTCTCAATAAGTTCCGTACTACCCAGTCCAAATCTCCTAAAGTTCACTCTTTGCAGAATGAGGAATTTGAAGTTAAAGAGATTGTGGACTCACGTTCCCGATATGGACGTTTACAGTTTTTGGTCGACTGGAAGGGTTACGGTCCGGAGGAGAGATCCTGGGTTTTCTCTGAAGATGTTCATGCTCCAAGACTGGTACAGAAATACTTCTCCAAAAATCCTGACAAGGTTCAAAGGTGTTCGGAGACCACCCGTAGAAGAGGGGGTACTGTCACGAACCGGTCTCTCACCTTTGCGGGTTCTGGGGTTCATACGTTGCCAGTGCGGTTGCTCGCGGTGCTGTGCGCCCGTGTGGGGACGCGGCGTGATCAGTGGCACAGGTAATGCAGAATCTGGGAACTGTGAGTGCGGGGACCAAATGGCCTAAGGCACTGCGGTGTGTCTGCTGTATAGGAGGTGGCCATGTTGGAGACCAAATAGGTAATACAGAGCACTTGTGAAAACACCTGTGGGCAGGTGTAAGCCAATCCCGTGCTTGTGCTGCCTTTAAGTAGGCTGGGATTATGTTACTCTGGGCCAGTGCTTTGTTGTATCAACGCTGTGCTCTAGCTCTGAGCTCTCTCCGTGCATTCCTGTGTGATTCCCGTGGTCCAGATATCGCCTCCGTTCCCAGAGGTTCGTCTGCAGCCTTCACTGCTAAAGATCCACCGGCTCTCCGCTGTGCTGTCAGTTAATTGCACACCTACTGGAAATAGTTGGATTCTCAGAGTCCTGCATGAGGTTACCTTGTCTGCCTGTCTTCAACCATACAAAGTTTGGAGGATTCCACTACCCTCAGCTGTTCGTTTGTTCTACTCTGCATTTAACCCGTTCATCACCTTGTCATCTGCTACAGTTTTCACAGTGATCTCCGGAACCCGCAAGTAACCCAATTAAGTACTTTTATTTTCTATGTTACCATAACAAGGATAATTCTTCACAGCCTCTCAGTTAACTCTCAAAACTTCATTGCAAATATTTACAGTTATTTCTTCATGTCTGCATTACCCAGTTAAACACATTCTGCTGCTCAGCATCAAAGCTTGTTTATATTTGGACAATTCAACATTTATTCATCAGCTTGTTTCATATACAGTTCCATGAACATTTCTTTTATTTGTCTTTGAGATTCATCCTGCATATTATTTCTGCCATTCCTGCAATACTTCAGTATAATATGATGATTAACAACTTGTCATTTAACTCTTTGCTGAATTGTTATTTTTAATAAATATATGAAACGGAACTTTCTTCGTCCTCCCTGCTTTCTTCATACCCCAGCACCTACACCTGTGGTTGGTCCCGGGTTAACGGATTCACAAAAACACCCGGACCTGACACATGTCATACTATAAATCCTTTTCAGGTTTATTGGCCCCCCATCTGCTCACTGTTTTTAATAAAATAATGCTTGGTCAACGTTTCCATGCAGACTCCCTAAAATCAGTGATCATTGTGTTGCCTAAACCTGGAAAGGACCCGAATAGTTGCACTAGTTATAGGCTGATTTCTCTTCTTAATGCAGACTTTAAGTTATTTGCAAAGATTCTAGCGATCCGGTTGAATACTTGAATACTCAATTGATTGATGCCGACCAAGTGGGATTTGTCCCGACTAGACAGGCCCTCGACAACACGAGGCGCACAGTCAACTTGATCACGTTTATTAATAAACACAAACTGCCATCCATTCTTCTGTCATTAGATGCTGAGAAGGCCTTTGACCGCCTGTCCTGGCCTTTTATGTTTTAAACCCTGTGACCCTGCGGTTTCTGCGGTAACTTTCTGTCTGCAATACAAGCTTTATACCACAGTCCCATGGCATCTGTCTCTACCAATGGGCTCTCTTCCCCATCCTTCAGTTTTGATAACACTCTCCCTGTCCTCACCTCTGACCTTACTCCCTAACTTGCGGACCGCACTTTCGTTGTTTGGTAGGTCATCAGGACACAAAATTAATAGTACTAAATCCCAGTGACGTGCGGTGAGGTCCGGGCCTGGGGAGGCACTGCAGCTAAACACCCCCCCCCCCCCCCTGGAAAAAAAAAGTGCAGTCCCCCTACACCACTAAAACCAGCACCAGGCAGAACCAGCCAGGGGGAATAATGCCATAGCAGGGGAGACACTCAGTGTGGGGTCCCCCTGCCATGCCATTAAACACCCCCCAAACCAGTCAGCCCAGGGCTGGAATTCCTCGGAAAGTGGGGCCCCCAAAAAATCTAAATGGGGTCCCCCCTCCCAAGCAACAACCAGCACTGGGCTGATAGCCCAGTGCTATGCCCCGCACCCCTGGTGGCGGTGGGTGCGGGGTTCATTGTATGCCAATACTGTTCTTTACTGGTGGCCTACAGATCCCAGCAAGCCTGCCCCAGCATGCTGGCACTTGGAGAACCACAAGTGCCAGCATGCCCAGACATAAAGGGCCCGCTGGCACCTGTAGTCCACCTGCAAAGAATAGTAATATTGTTCTTCACAGGTGGCCTACAGGTCCCAGCAAGCCTGCCCCAGCATGCTGGCACTTGGAGAACCACAAGTGCCAGCATGCCCGGACATAAAGGGCCCGCTGACACCTGTAGTCCACCTGTAAAGAAAATATTGAAAAAAAAAACAAGACACATTCTTTAAAAAATCCTTTATTAAACTGGGTCTTCACCTGGGGGCGGCGGCCTTTAAGCTCTTTTGCATGGCCGCCGCCTTCCCAGGGCTTCCGGCGTCTTCACCTGGGGGGGCGCCACCTCCCCAGGGCTTCTGGGGTCTTCCTCCGGCGTCTTCACCTGGTGTGCGGTGGCTGCTAAGCTCTTTTGCATAGCCGCCGCACATCCAGGACTTCCACGACGTCTTCACCTGGGAGGCGGCGGCCTTTAAGCTCTTTTGCATGGCCGCCGCCTTCCCAGGACTTCCAGCATCTTCACCTGGTGGGCGGCGGCTGCTAAGCTCTTTTGCATAGCCGCCGCCCATCCAGGACTTCCACGGCGTCTTCAGGAACTCTTCTCCGCTCCTCCTCCGCCGTTGGACTGACAGCCGCTGCCTCGCGCTGACTTATATAAGTCAGCGGGAGGGGGCGGGGTGATGACGCGGCGAGCCATGATTGGCTCACGGCGGCCATCTTGTATTTCAAAAATGACGCTGAGGTGCCAGTTTTGAAGTGGGTACCGCTTCCGCTGCCAAACTCTGCACAAGAGGTCTGAATGCCGCGTCCCGCCGCCGCTACCGCCGCTCGCCTCTCTGCCGCCAGCACCTCCGCCGCCCGGCCCGCCGCATCCCGCATCTCCGCCGCCCGCACCTCCACAGGTACCGACGCCCACACAATGATTGACAGCGGATCCAGTGACGGATCCGCTGGCCAATCACTGTGCCTTCACTCACAGGGACGTGCTTTCATAGGTTGAAAGCACGTCCCTGTAGGAAAGCGGCACCACTAATGGTGCCGCTTTCCCATGTTATTTCAATGGGCTTTTCCTGCCCATTGCTAGGCCCCGCCCGCGCCCAACCCCCCGCTCCCCATACCTTTCCTAATCACTACGGGAGGCACCACGATCGGTGCCTCCCAAACTGATTTTCACATAGGTAAAATAATAAAGAAGATACTTATGTGTCATAAGTATCTTCTTTGTATTATTTTACTCATTAATGACAGGGGAGGCACTGCCTCCCCTGCCTCCCCTGACTGCACGTCCCTGCTAAATCCGAGGCACTAGCATTTCACCTTCCCGCTAATACTGTGAAGCTTTTAGAAACAAATTTTGAGTATATTTGGAGTCCTCAATCCATCAGATACCTGGGGACCCAGATAACGAAACACAATGATCAGCTATTTAAAGCCAATTTTCTCCTGCTTCTACAAAGTATCAGGAAGGACTTGGCTAAATGGATCCCTTGTGTATTTCATGGACTGGAAGAATTAATTCCATTAAAATGACTGTTTTGCCGCGGCTGCTCTATCTGTTCCAAAGCATCCCCATTGTGGTCCCGATTTCATATCTCCATACGGTGCAATCTATGAGTGGCAAATTTATATGGTCAAAAAAACGCCCCAGACTCGGTAGATCTTGCCTCTCTAAATCATTGACTGCTGGTGGTTTAGGCTTCCCTATATTTGAACGGTATTTTCAAGGAATGCAGTTGAGTCTCATCACCACCTGGCACTCGCCTGAGGGTAGTAAGAAGTGGGTGTCCCTGGAAAGCGCACTTATTAATTACTGCTCAGTTAGTGTCCCTCCATGGCTCCCAACACACTTGAGACCAGCCTCGGTACATGATACCCCTTGCGTCCATTCTGTTCTGAAGGTGTGGGACAGTTTAAATAAGAAATTTGATTTAGTACCTTATCTCTCCCCTCTGACTCCCCTCTGGCGTAATCCACATTTTCCTATGGGTTGTATAACCTCCTACATGCACCCTTGGGTTGAAGCAGGCATAAACAGGTTCTTCCATATCTCGGGGGACTTTGCTCCGAAAAATTTCTCAACTCTACGTGAGAAATATGGTTTTCAGGAAACCAGATATTTTGACTATTTGCAAATTACTAGTTTTGTGCGCTCTTTGAGTGAATCTGGTATCATTAGAAAACCTCACCCATTTGAGCGTATTTGTATTTATGACCCAGGGCACAGGGGCGCTATTTCTATTTCATACTCCCTTCTGGCCGGCTCCTCATCTCCCAAGGAACCATTTGAATTGGCCTGGGAACAAGACTTGGGGGTGTCCTTGGAGGAGGAGGAGTGGGTGGAGACCAGATGTTCGATAGCCAAAACCTCTATAAACACGAATCTTAAGACCTCTGCTGGAGACAGTGTGGAGCCAATGGCTCTTTCTTGCATGTGTGGTCGGATTGCCCATTGATTAGTTCTTATTGGAATGACACCCTCACCCTCATCAGGAACATTCTTCAGATTTCCTCCCCTATTAGCCCCTTACATGCCTTTTTGTGCAAACCGCTGGACGGGATCCCTAGATCCTCGAGTAGACTCTGCACCCATATCCTTAATGCTTCCAAGTTATTGATAGCGTTGCATTGGAAGCAGCCCGCTGCCCAATCTATGCAAAATGTGATAAACAAAATTTGGTTTATTGCATCGATGGAATACCTCACCGCCTTGGTTCAAGACTCAGTAGCCAAATTTCAGGACACTTGTGGCCCTTGATACCTATATTTTCATAGACAACTTCCGGGTTCCTTATAAATTTGTTTCTAATTTGTTACTATTTATTTTCTAAAGTTATGTGAGTGGAGTCCTTCTTGTCCTATTTCTTCTGTTCTACCATCAACAGCATGGATTATAGCAGTATCGTCCTCCCCTCCCTCCTTTACCTTCCCTCTCCTTTCCCATTTGCCTTTTTAGTTCCCTTATAAAGTTGTTGTCCTACTGTAGAATTGTTTTGTTATTTCCCCCTCCCCAAAAAAATTTAAAAAATAAGTGTATTTGACATTGTATGTTTTGTTTGTAATGTACTTTTTTGCTTTATGTATCATGGCACATCGTCTGTATTTTACCATTTTTTAATTTCTTTTAGTGTGTCTTTACATGTATTGTACACTCCTCTTTCCAAAAAGATAAGCATTTCCCCTTGTGCTAGGGACATAATTTTCTATATGCAGTAATGATGACCCATAATTGTCGTCAGTGTTTTGGCAATACCTTTGGTAATATCCTTGATAGTACCCATGTTAATATCCTTGCTGACTGCTCTTTCCCTCCCCCATTCTCCACCCCCATTTCGTTCACTACCTTCATCCTCACTATTCTCACTGCATGACACGTAATTTCTAGCTGAACCCTCCCCCCAGGCACCTAGTTTAAAATCTCCTCCAACCTTCTAACCATCCTTCCCCCCAGCACTTCTGCCCCCTCCTCATTCAGGTGCAATCCATTGCGACAAAAAAGATGGCGCCTGACTGAGAAGACCGCCCAGTGTTCCAGGAACACAAACCCCTCCTTCCTAAGTCTCTAAGCCACACATTTACCTCCCTAATCTCCCTCTGCCTCCCTGGGCTAGCACGTGACACGGGTAATATTACGGAGAATATTACCTTAGATTTCCTTGCCTTTAGTGTCTGGCCCAAGTCCCTGTAATCTTTCTTAAGGACATCCCAACTACCACTAACTTTGTCGTTGGTCCCAACGTGCACCAAGACTGCCAGGTCTTTCCCATTCCCTCCCAACAATCTTTCTACCAGGTCTACGATGTGCCGTACCCGAGCACCCGGGAGACAACAGACTGTACGGCGATCACGGCCCTGGTAGCAGATTGCCCTATATGTCATCCTGATAATAGAATCCCCTACCACCACAATCTGACTAGCTACCTTGCTTTCTTTTGTACCATCTGTGCCGGAGTGACCGCTTCTCCGGTTGCTAGAGGGAACAGTCTCCTCAGCTCCGTCATTTCCTCACTACCATCCTCCGAATCTTCGTCCAATCGAGCAAATTTATTGGGGTTTGATAGATCAGAGATGTTGTGCCTTCCCCTCTTTTTTTTCTTTCTAACTGTGATCCATCTGGCTACCTGGTTGTCCTCGTCTACCGGTGTCCCCCACTGCAACTCTTCCACCATTTTGTCTATGCTCTGCACGAGATTTGAATATCCCTAAGTCGCGTAACGGTTTGCTCTAGGTAAGTTACCTGGGCTTCCAGGGCAGCCGTTCGCACACACTTTGCGAAGATGTATTCACACTGGAACGGTTGCTCCAGGTGTGCATACATCATGCACGACATGCACTGAGTGAGATTCTCAATCACGGCCCCACCCACTTTGTTTGTAAAGCCTGGGGTATATTCAATTGAAGTCGAAAACTGCCATCTGTTGAAAAGACGGCAATTTTTTACTTTTTTAGGTCGGAAGGGGTTCCAACCTATTCAATATTTTCGACAAGTTGAAAAATTCGACTTGTCGAAAAGCACGTGAATCGGCGGGATAGCTGCCGAATCCCGTGCTTGTGTCGAAAACGGGGCCAAAAGTGACAGGTTTTGGCCCCCTTTTCTATCATCTCAGTCCGACATCAAGAGATGTCGAACTGAGATGCGGACCCAGAGGAGGAGAGGGGGGAGAGCCGCAGGGAGATGGGGGACTGCCACGGGCAGCCAGAGGAGATCAGCGCTACAGCACAGCGCTGCAGCAGGATGACACACACCTGCGTCGCTCACGGCAACGTCCACCCGGCTCCAGCAAGCTCGCTGGAGCCGGGTGGACACTGCCGTGAGGTCGGGCAGCTGTGTGACATCCATCTGTAGCGCTACTGTAGCGCTGATCTCCTCTGGCTGCCGCCGGCTGTCCCACGCTGGTCTCCCCGCGGCACGCCCCCCCCTCTCCTCCTCTGCGTCCCTCATCTTAATTCGACTTGAAAAAGTCGAATTAACATGATATTTGAATAGGGGTTGTCGGATCCATTCCGACAAATACATGTCGGAATGGATCCGACTTTAATTGAATATACCCCTAACTCCCTGTTACCCTCAGAAAAAAACAATTCAATCTATGCAATACAATACAGTACTACAGCCTAGCTGTGAAGAGAAACAATATTCAACAACAGAACAGTAATTAAAACAATACAATCAAGGACAAGGGGAGATACAGAAGGTTAGGAAAAATAAAACAAAAAAAACTCACTTATACAGTAATGTAGTTAAGCTTATACTTATCTATCCTTATGCGCCCCCTGATTTTTTTCTTTTTCGCAGCAGTAGTCCCTGGCTCTCTGCAGCAAGCTCAAGTAGCAGCAGCAGCCCCTCCATCACGCTCCCCTGATAGCTGCAGCAGCAATCTTTGCCCCCTTGTGCAGCTCCTTCTGGAAGCAGCAGTAGGCTCTGTTACTTCAGGCAGGCTGTGGTGGCAGCAATTTGTGGCTCAGCCGCAGCAGCGTCACCAGGCAGCCCCTAGTACACACTCTCACACGCAGGGCCGTCTTTTCGTATGGGCTCAATGGGCTCTTGCCCAAGGGCCCCATGAGTATAAGGGCCCTAGGCTAATAGCTGAGGGTCCCCTCTTTCCAGGGGTACCAGATTTTTGAAAATCGGCCCTAGGAAACCAGAGATACCCGACTTCAAAGCAGTGGTCCCCATCCAAGCCTGTTAGTTGCTCTTCCAAGCCAGATATCTTAGGTTCTGTCTGACATAGAGTTTTTCCGAGGGTATACTCCAAATGCAGGGACTCTCCCCTTTCAGTGGACAAGGGCAACTTGGCCCTACTATGCCCAGAACCAGAGATATCCGCCTTCAAGCAGCTGGTCTCTGCTCCAGCTCCACACGCCTGGTATGCAGTTTTATATTTTCATTGGAGGACTGCTCTAGTTCCTGAACTCTGATCTACAAGTCCCCAGCAACTCCTGAAAGGTGGGTCTCTATAGTTTTTTATCATATTAAAAGCTAAGAAATCTATTACCAGGAACTTGAGATATCTGCAGTCAAGCAAGCTGCCCTCCCACCAGAAAATGATAAATATTAAGCCGCACACCATCCACTCCTCCCCTACGTATTAAACATGCCCTACCACCCTGAAAGTCATGTACCAGGGCCACTTCATCCAGCACAATGCCCCATTCTACAGTTTAGTGTTCTCCCTCCCGCCCCATCTGTGCAGTAAAGGAGTAATTAGCAGAAATTACTGCTCCAGGTTCTACATGCTTAGCGGAAGATAGATCACCCCCTACCGCCCGCTGCCACTGAAAGCACCCCCCACCCCTACTTCTGGAGGATGGGTAGGGGCCCCAGTGTGTTGCTGTGCCCAGGGGCCCACACTACTGTTAAGACGGCCCTGCTCACACACACACAAATGCAGCTCCTCACTCACATACAAAATTGCAGCAACTCACACAAAAACAAAGCCCCTCACACACACACACAATATCTCAGCCCCTCACACACACAAATAAAGTAGCCTCTCACACACACAAAAATGCAGCCCCTCACGCACTCACACAATATCTCAGCCCCTCACACACATATAATATCTCAGCCCCTCACACAAAGCGCAGCTCCTCACACAACTTTCACAAGGAGCGGCAGCTATTACTCTTGCTGCATGCTCCGCTCTGCACCGCCCCCCCCCCCCCCCCCCCCGCTCTGGCACCCGCTCCGACAACACAGGCACAGGCAACCACTCCCCCCTCATCGGCACCACTCTCACACACGTGCACCCGTCAACCACTTCTGGTTCCGGGTCACGGGTCACAGCTTCCACTTCACTCCTTCTCAGTACTGGCTCCCAGCTCTCCGTCAGTTAATATGGAGAGAATCTTTATCTTCCACGGATTAAAGTAAAAGAAGAGACTATAAGGAGGAGATAAGCCCTTTAATAGATGCATTGCTAAAAGCTAGATTTTCCATTGGAGAGAGAGGTCTAGAACAGATGTGTGATGCAATTGACGAATGGAAGTGTCTAATTTGTAAATACTGAAAGACGAATTGGAAAGGAATTGAGAATTTGGCCTGTATCTCTTCAAAAATTGGAAAGGTCAAGGATTGTGTAGTGTCATTTAGAAATCTAAAGTCCCATACACGCGGTGAGATTCGGGCTGTGCCCGATTCTCACTATGCGACAGGGGCTAGGTCGGCATCGCAAGCACATAATGAGTGTGCTTGCGATACTGACTATGGGGGTAATTCCAAGTTGATCGCAGTAGGATTTTTGATAGCAATTGGTCAAAACCATGTGCACTGCAGGGGAGGCAGATATAACATGTGCAGAAAGAGTTAGATTTGGGTGGGTTATTTTATTTCTGTGCAGGGTAAATGCTGGCTGCTTTATTTTTGGGATCCGGACTGAAAGTCGACAGTAACTAGGTCGACAATGTCTAGGTCGACCACTATTGGTCGACAGTAACTAGGTCGGTAGGGTGCCTACGTCGACAGGGTCTTTAGGTCGACATGTTCTAGGTTGACTGGTCAAAAGGTCGACATGAGTTTTTCACAATTTTTTTCTTTTTTTGAACCTTTTCATACTTAACGATCCACGTGGACTACGATTGGAACGGTAATCTGTGCCGAGCGAAGCGGTAGCGGAGCGAAGGCACCATGCCCGAAGCATGGCGAGCGAAGCGAGCCATGTGAGGGGACGCGGTGCACTAATTGGGGTTCCCAGTCACTCTACGAAGAAAACGACACCAAAATAACATTAAAAACTCATGTCGACCTTTTGACCTGTCGACCTAGAACATGTCGACCTAAAGACCCTGTCGACCTAGACACCCTGTCGACCTAGTTACTGTCGACCAATAGTGGTCGACCTAGACATTGTCGACCTAGTTACTGTCGACTTTCAATACCACACCCTTATTTTTACACTGCAAATTAGATTGCAGATTGAACACACCCCACCCAAATATAACTCTCTCTGCACATGTTAAATCTGCCTCCCCTGCAGTGCACATGGTTTTGCCCAATTGCTAACAAAAATCCTGCTGCGATCAACTTGGAATTACCCCCTATGTGCGATTTCGGCTCAGTGTCAATTTTGACTATCTCTTCTAGAGAGATAGTCAAAATTGTCTTGCCTGCACAGTCTATCTAGGCTTGCGATGCCAACCACGTGGGACTGCGCATTGGCATCGAATCGAGATCGCAAGGTGACTTTCACCTTGTGATCTGCACTAACTTTTCTTACGATTTTGACTATATAGTCAAAATCGTAAGAAAATATCTCACCGTGTGTACACACCATAAGTCCGCTGTTCTGGCAGCAAGCGAATGCTAATGTGGCGCAACCTGGTGGGAAGTTAGGGTTGTCAGACAGAGGAATCAGGGGGCTAGGGTATGGGGCTAACGTAAACTGTCTATTAGCCGTGTCCCAAACATCTAAGGAATGAGATATCGTGGGGTAATAAGTAGCCACTATTTTAGGGCGGGTCGCTCTAGAGATCCAAAGCAGAGGGGATATAGGGGGTAATTCCAAGTTGATCGCAGCAGGAATTTTGTTAGCAATTGGGCAAAACCATGTGCACTGCAGGGGAGGCAGATATAACATGTGTAGAAGAGTTAGATTTGGGTGTGTTATTTTGTTTCTGTGCAGGGTAAATACTGGCTGCTTTATTTTTACACTGCAAATTAGATTGCAGATTGAACCCACCACATCCAAATCTAACTCTCTCTGCACATGTTACATCTGCCTCCCCTGCAGTGCACATGGTTTTGCCCAACTGCTAAAAAAATTCCTGCTGCGATCAACTTGGAATTACCCCCATAGGGTGCATGTTAAGGACATTGGATTCTATCGTTACCCAAATTCTTTAGGAAATAGGTCTGTTCCATAAAATGCATTGTGCGAGTCTAGCTGAGTAATAGTAGGACCTAAAATTAGGGACAAACAAACCCCCTCTAGAAATGTGTCTCTGTAAAACGATACGCCTCACTCTAGGTTGTTTCTTAGCCCCCAGATGAATTTAATTATGGAGTGCTGAAGGTACTTGAAGACAAAAAGAGGTACACGGATCGGTAGCGTCTGAAATATATAAAACAATCTCGGTAAGAGATTCATTTTGACATCTGTAACGCGGTCAATCCATGAAATATGGTAACATCCCCAGGTCTCAATCCTTCTGAAATTGGGCTAACAATTTTGGATAGTTAGCTTGGTATAGTTGCCAGTCTCTCTTCCCTCCTCTTGTCTGTCTTTTCTTTCTTGCTCCTTTCTATATAAAGGGGTATATTCAATTGTAGTCGAAAACTGCCGTCTGTCGAAAAGACGTCAGTTTTAGAATTTTTAAGGTCGAATCCTGATTCGAGCTATTCAAAGCTTTTCGACAAGTCGAGGCATTCGACTTGTCGAAAAGCACGTGGATCGGCGGAATAGCTGCCGATCCACGTGTTGATGTCGAAAACGGGGCCAAATCCGACAGGTTTTGGCCCCGTTTTCGACCATCTCAATCCGACATCAAAATGATGTCGGAATGAGATGGACCCGGAGGAGGCGAGGGGGGGGAGGAGCCGCAGGGAGATGGGGGGACAGCCGGCGGGCATAAAGGGAGATCAGCGCTACAGTAGCGCTGCAGCTGGATGTCACTCACCCGCCCGACTTCACGGCAGCTTCCACCTGGCTCCAGCATGCTGCTGGAGCCGGGTGGAAGCTGCCGTGAGGTCGGGCGGCTGAGTGACATCCTGCTGCAGCGCTACTCCGTAGCGCTGATCTCCTCTGGCTGCCGCCGGCTGTCCCCCCACGACTTGCCCCCCCCTCTCCTCCTTTGGGTCCCATCTAAATTCGACTTGAAAAAGTCGAATTTAGATGGGATTGAATAGGGGTTGTCGGATCCATTCCGACAAATACATGTCGGAATGGATCCGACTTTAATTCAATATACCCCAAAGTCTTTATGTTTGTTTGTTTCAATATGCTAAATGTGAAATGATTCAATTTCATTTAATTTTCTAGGCTTTCGTGGTTGATGTCTTTATTATTTTTATATATATTTACCTTCCTTCTACTTTTTTAATTGTAAATAATGAAATAAATAAATTACAAATATATAACTAACAGAAAAGTGACACTCACCAAGGTAAGTAGCACAAAATTCTATAAAGCTGAGTCTCCCCTGTAGCACACAGTACAATGCAAATTAGGTTATAGTACACGCAGACATTAAAGATAACATTTTCGGCCAAGGATTTGTTTTATTTCAACGGAACACTTCAGTGAAACTTCCTCCGCTGCAAACAGCTTTCAAATGATCACCACATTCAAGAACGTATTAAATTAGCATACCAGAATGAATCATATAGTACGAGAAAACGTAAATTGATGACACAGCTTCAGTTTTACCGGAAGTGGCACTTGGAGTACTGCCTGAGGTGTGGGATACAGAATGCTGGATGCCCATCTGGGTGCTTATATAAGACATTTATATGTCAGAATGTTACCCGATGACAGGGTTAAATCTTATACGCTGGATCTTTCATAGTTTGGGGTCGTAATTTTATTTGTGGAGTCCTGTGAGTGCTGTTTTTTTTTGAGGAAAATAATATATGGCACTCCCATATTGCCATGTTTGCATTATTATTCAGATATTGATGGTTTACATGTAAAACTGTACAATTTTTACATCAGATGCAACAACTTTCGGCCCTACCGAGGAAAATCTTTAACGATAGTCAGCCTACACACTATGCAATTGTTACTTCCGATCATCCGATTTATCTCTCCTGTTGGTCGGAAGGAAAGATTGGGTCCCTGTACACACTGCACAAATGATATGGTGGCTGCCAGGGCCCTAACTTGAGGCATGTGAGCAGTGCAGTTGCACAGAGCCATCGGTGTGGCACCGTCACTGCCCCAAGATCCCTGCATCTGGCTAGCAGAGTGCCTGGAATGGCACCCTGCAGCCAGTATAGCTGCTGCAGTGCCGCCTGTAGCATCCTTTGAACACTGCAGACATCCACACTGCAACCTGTACAGCCCCCCAGCGCATCCTGACGATGGCTGGCAGACCATCATTACATCATGATGTTATGATGTAATGTGCTCAGGGGGCGTGGCTGGCACAGAACGCAGTAAAGCCGTTGCAGCACTGGTGGCTGGTTAATCAATATAAAATCTGTTGGCAGGGCAGTCACCAGTGCGTACACACACTGCAAAATGTTTACATTACTGTGACCTGTTTATTGCATTTTATGAGCTGTCTAGATGTGATCAGAACGATGTATCTGAGATAAATGGAGATTGCGACAGGGCTCCGATATCAGCAAGTGCATACTGTAACACTGTAAGGGTACAAGGTGCAGTTTCCTGGGGTAACTGGCAGCACGCAGCAGCTGAGGAACCACACAAGTCCAGTTTCTGGTACAACTGGCCCCAGCCAGTTTTATTATACAGAAAATAAAACAAACACCAAAAGAAAATACCTTGCCTGTCCGGCACTAACTAAACACAAGATGTTCCTAACTATCACTAAACATAAACACAGAGTTCTCCAGTAAACACTGTATAGCTCACTTGTATCAGGAAGCGTGTTTCTCTCACAGAGATCCTGCAGTCTTCCCAGGCAGTCTGCCCACATTAATCAGGCTAGAAGCCCTATAAGACTCTTGCACAGCTGAAAGCCCTGATTAGCCCTCTGTGAGGCCAAAGATCCGAACTGGGCCCAATGTCTGGAACTCGCCCTATCTCTCTCTCAGGGCCCTTATCCAGCTTTTCCAGCAAACTGAAAAGGTTCTAACAAAACAAAAGCATTTTCCTAGAAGTTTTCATTTTCTAAAACATGTAAGACAAGAACCTGGGACAAACATACCTGCCCTCAAACACTATCCCAGTGTTCTTGTCACATATCCCCCTCCCCTGTTTCGACCTAGGGGCCGGAACACTTGTAGCCCCCAAACAGAAGATGCGGGACAATGCATCTGTGTTGGCCAATTGTGTACCCGGTCTATGTTCGACAGTGAACTTAAAATCCTGCAACGCTAGAATCCATCTAGTTACACGAGCATTCTTGCCTCTATTTACATACATCCATTTTAAAGGGGCATGATCTGTCACTAGTCTGAATTGTCTACCCAAGAGGTAATATCTCAAGGTATCTAGTGCCCACTTAATGGCCAAAGCCTCCTTTTCCACAATGGCATACCTTTTTTCATGCTCATTGAGTTTCCTACTCAAATAAATGATAGGGTGTTCATTCCCATCTCTGGTTTGGGACAACACAGCCCCTATCCCTACCTCTGAGGCATCTGTCTGTACCACAAATTCTTTTGAAAAATCTGGTGTTATCAATACCGGTTGTGAACACAAAGCCACTTTTAACGCTTGGAATGCTTTTTCTGCATCAGGGTTCCATTTCACCATATTTGACTGCTTCCCTTTGGTAAGGTCTGACAACGGCACCGCTGTGGCCGCAAAATTGGGAATAAACCATCTATAGTACCCAGTTATTCCCAAAAAAGCCCTTACCTGTTTTTTATTCACTGGACGAGGCCAGTTTTGAATAGCATCAATTTTATTCAATTGGGGCCTAATCAGACCTCTGCCTATGGTGAAGCCCAAGTATTTGACCTCCTCCATTGCGAGGCAGCACTTCTTTGGGTTAGCAGTTAACCCTGCCTCTCTGATTGAGTCCAGTACTGCTTGTACTTTAACCAAATGGGACCCCCAGTCTGTACTGTGAATTACCACATCATCCAAATAGGCAGCTGTATATTTTCTATGGGCCCTCAAAATTTTATCCATCGCCCGTTCAAAGGTTGCTGGAGCCCCATGCAACCCACAGGGTAACATCTTATACTGGTACAGCCCCTCCGGAACCGAAAAGGCTGTTTTTTCTTTTGCGCTATCAGATAAAGGTATTTGCCAGTAACCTTTGGTCAGGTCCAACGTGGTGAGAAACCTGGCTGTTCCCAGCCTTTCTATAAGCTCATCCACACGGGGCATGGGGTATGCGTCAAACTTGGACACCTCATTTAACTTACGAAAGTCATTACAGAAGCGTATGCTACCGTCGGGCTTCGGGATGAGAACTATGGGACTGGACCACTCACTGTTAGATTCCTCTATGACTCCAAGTTCTAACATGGTTTTAACTTCTTTAGAAACAGCTTCTCGCTGAGCTTCAGGAATCCTATATGGCTTTAAATGAACCCTGACCCCTGGTTCTGTGACAATGTCATGTTTTATTATGGTCGTTCGGCCAGGCAGCTCTGAAAATATCTCCCTATTTTGGATGAGAAATTCTTTAACCTGATTGTTCTGGTCAGCTGATAATGTCTCTGACACCTTTACTGCGGGAAGCAACCGAGGTGAAGACACCGAAGGGCAAGGCTCCGCTGACAGAGACAACCTATCTTTCCAGGGTTTAATTAAGTTAACATGGTTTTTCTCTTTCCCGGCTGGTATACTTTGTAATTAACCTCATTCACTTTTTCCCTAATCTCAAATGGACCCTGCCATTTAGCTAGGAATTTGCTTTCCACAGTGGGTACCAAAACAAGAACTCTATCTCCAGGAGCAAATTCCCGTATCTTGGCACTCCGGTTATAGACCCTCTGTTGAGCACTTTGGGCCTGTTCCATGTGCTCTCTGACAATAGGTACCACGGCTGCAATCCTATCCTGCATTTGTGTTACATGTTCAATAACGCTTCTATAAGGAGTGGGCTGTCCTACCCACGTCTCTTTGGCAATGTCCAACAGCCATCTGGGGTGTCTACCATACAACAAATCAAATGGAGAAAACCCCGTAGAGGACTGAGGAACTTCTCTGATGGCCATTAACAAGTAGGGCAACAAACAATCCCAGTTTTTCCCATCTCTCTCAACAACCTTTTTTAACATACAAAAAACAGAATTTAGAAAACTGCAATACATCACAAGCGCTAAAAGACTTTAGTGCAACATCACCAGAACGTTCCTTTTGGGTTGGATGGAATGTTCTTTTTATCTGATGTTCTCCTTTGGTTCAGACCATTTAGGTATAGAGACTCCAACAGAGGTAGTATGGAATAAAACAGATATAATAAAAACCAATGTGTAGTAAGTTTTGTAAAAACCAAGGTAAGTATAAGTGCCTTTTTAAGAGGCTTTTTATTCTTCTAGGAGACTATACAGAATCCAAAGCGTACCCCACTCACACTTTAAGCGGGGATATATAAGCACATCAAGGTTTCTTTATAAGGATGGTGGCATCTGCCGTTTTCTATACACCCAGTGAAGATCTCAAGGGGTTCAACCAAGCAAAGCTGTGAATGATTTAGATGTAAGGAGTTGATGCGTACCCCAGTACTCACACTAGGAAGGCGGATATGAAGCTTATCAAGGTATCTTTATCTTCTTAAAGTGGAAGTAGCGGTCCTGATGTAGTGTATTTCAAATCACAGATCAGACCACGGCAACTCCCAACTCACAGTTTGTGGTACTGAATGACTCCCGTAAAGGTATCTTTCAGGTTCCAAAATAGGGAAATAATATTTCCTGCTTGGGTCTAGTGGTTCTCCATTGCTTCCAAAAAAATTTGTAACTCCCACAACGAAAATGGAGGAAGGGGGTTACAATATTTATTCACAGTACATGGGAAACACGATGACGAGAAACATATAATATGAAAAAAACATATGCAGCCGCACATGAAACAATGGGATAAAAATGGCAAAGAGGAATTTTGGAAAACCACTTGCACAAAGATTAAAATCCAGATGGTGGCAAGCTACTCACACTCCTGCTGTCAACATGTTTCAGCCCTCACCGGGCCTTTATCAAGACATAATGGAGTGTGTTAGTAGCTTAGTATTTAAAAGGCAAGGAGCCAATCAGAAGAGAGCAGGAAGTGACATATTAATTAATTATCAAAACGGTTTGTCTTGCCATTTTCATACCAAAGACATGTTGGGACCATACTTGTTAAATAAACTATGCAATAACATTGAATTTTATTGAATTCTAACTGTGAGAAATTATATTTTAGGCAGAACTGTATAGATAATTGCGGCCGTGGACTTCCGGCGGAAGTGACGATGTTATCGAGTGTTTATGGGGGATGTAGTCTTTTATCGATCCACATTGCCATTAGTTCCGCCGGAAACATCACTTGGGAAACAGTCCATCATACTCATGGGAGCTGTAGTTTTGTGTTTACATGTCTTCGAACGGAAACCGGAACTCGTCACTCAAAAACCGGAAGTTGTCATCGCGGAAGACGGTATCCGGTGTTCATGGGAGATGTAGTTTAAACCTTCCCTGTAGCACCTCTCACGTGCGGGGGCCGTCCTCTACAGCATCCCAATGTCCCAGTAACTGTGGGGCACGCAAACAGTCACCACGGCAACGCAATCCACCAATGTTAATTAAAGTCCAGAGCCGGGAATCATGGGAAATGTAGTTTAAAATCGGAAGATAGTTCTGAAAAAAATAGTCTACATCAGATCATACATATTATATTCAGATAATTATACGTCCCCAAAATATAATATAGTTAGATAGGTGAAACCTTAATAGTGTCTTAATGAGTATAAATTAAGAATTTGCATTAATAAAATTAATTACATATTTAAGATGATCATTTGAATTATTTAAAGGGCAGAGTGCAGTGATAAGAATTATAGAAGGAACACATATCCCTAATATAATGTGTAATCAGTGAATGAAGACCTATATATAAAATGAGCAGTATATATAAATAATACTGCAAAAAATATTAAAATATTACAATAAATCTATATAAAGTGTATCTAAATCAATAGTGCAGAATAATGTGTGGTGCCCACATGGTATCAAGTGATTGGAGTGATTTACATGAACCATTTTAATTCAAAATCACTATTTAAACCTGTGGGGGCTAAAGTGCTATAATTAAAGATATAGTTCATCTCTGTTTTTGCCAACAAGTTGGCCGTGTTGTTATTCCGTTTATTACCTTTTATATGTCTTAGACCATAGAAACCAATAATTTCAGAAACCCGACAATCATGTTTTAATTTAAAATGAGCGGATAGGGAATGGGTTTCAAGTCCCTTTTTTATATTTCAGATATGTTCCCCTAATCTCGTTTTTAGGGGACGAGATGTCCGTCCTATATATGTCAAATTACATTTGCAGCTAATAGCATAAACGACATTGCTTGTGTCGCAAGTGATAAAATCTTTTATTTCCACAGTTTTATCATTAATTGGTATTTTTTCAATTTTGCTACAGCCCACACTTTTAATGTTGCGACAGCCAATACAGCTGCCGCATCTGTAAAAACCCTTTGACATTATTCTCGGTGTATTAGGAATGGTCTGTATAGCACTGGAGACTAATTTCGATCTTAGATTGGGAGCCCTCCGGTAAATATGAACCGGTTTATCTGGGACAAGTGGCCCAATTACCGGATCATGTTTTATGAGATTCCAATGCTTCTTCATGATCTTTTCAATACTTCTATGTTGTGTGGTATATTCCGTAACAAACGCCCATTCGTATTTTTCATCTTTTTCTTTTCTTATGTTGTTTTTTTGTAACAGTTCCTGGCGGTCTATTGTATTTACCTCCTCCATAGCCCTATTAATATTATCTCTTCTATAACCACAGGCCTCAAACTTTTTAGTTAGAATCTCTGCTTGTTGTTGGAACATAACATTATCACTACAGTTCCTTTTTAGTCTTTTAAGTTGGCCTACTGGAATAGAATTAAGCCAACTGTCGTGGTGGCAACTATCTGTAGAAATGTATGTACCGGAATCTGTGGGTTTAGAAAAGGTCTTAGTGTTGATTTGTCCGTCTTTGATATAAATTGTAATGTCAAGGAAGTTGACCGTAAGTTGGTCTATTTGAAATGATAAATTGATGTTCTTATCATTAAAGTTAAGTCTATCGCAAAAAGCGTGTAGAGTCTCTACACTACCACGCCAAACAAAAAAGACGTCATCGATGTAGCGGACATAGGACACCAGGCTCGACCCGAGTACGTCGGAAGACCAGATGGCTTCGGCCTCCCACAAACCCATAAATAGGTTGGCGTAACTCGGGGCGAACCTGGTGCCCATCGCTGTCCCCGTTTTTTGGAGGTAGAACTGGTCCTTGAAAAGAAAAAAATTGTTCTCAAGGATAAATTGCACTCCCTCTATGATGAATTCTTTAATTTCATCAGAATGTTCAGATAGGCTTAGAAAGTGATCAACAGCCTCTATACCCTGTTTATGGTCTATAATGGTATAGAGGGAGGTCACGTCCGCAGTGACCAGGTAATTACCCTCCTCCCATTTGATGGCTTCTAGGGTTAATAAGAAATCCTTAGTATCTTTAAGGTGTGATTTATTAGATAACACTAATGGCTGGAGAACATAGTCTATCAATTGGGATAGGTTTGCAGTTAAGGATTCTACTCCTGAGATTATGGGTCTCCCCGGGGGGTCTATGGGATTTTTATGCACTTTGGGGAGTATATACAACACCGGAGTAATTGGATTCTCCACCAAAATGAAACGAGCTTCTTTGTTGCTTATGGTTCCCTTCTTTTCATATTTTTCAACCATGGTTTTAAGTTTAATGCTGACCTGATCTGTGGGATTATTTCTGAGTTTTTTGTAGACTAGTGAATCGTTAAGTTGTCTGAAAACTTCATTTTCATATTTGTCAATATCCATAAGGACAATGCCACCCCCCTTATCTGCTGGTTTGATAATAAAAGATTCAGCCTTTTTTAAACATCCCAGCGCTTTCCTTTCTTTTGATGTTAGATTAAATGATTTTCTTGGTTGATCCTGTAATTTAGCCAGGTCTTTCTGGACCAGTTTGGAAAATGATTCCAAAAACGGTCCCTGGACGTGTTTTGGAAAGAAAATAGACTTTGGTTTGTAGGGGGTCAGGGATGGGGGATTGTTCTGTTCATTATTGGATTCCTGAGTGGCATAGAATTTTTTTATAGTTAGTTTCCTAACGTATTTTTGGAGGTCTACATATAAGTCAAATGAGTTTATAAAATTACTGGGGGCATATTTTAGGCCCTTCTCCAGAACAGAAATTTCATTCTCAGACAAAATATGTGTACTCAAATTAAATATTTTGACTTTTTTAGGGGAATTGCTTGATCCTTCAATCTGTGTGTTGGGTATCGGGACTTGTCCATCATTAATAGGTGGGAGTCTGGGGATTTCGTTGGGGGTGGGGTCTGTTCTAGGTACTTTCTTTTTCTTTTTTTTGGTGTTTAAACGTTTTCTAGGCCTAGGTCGACCCCCCCTTTTCCCTCTCCGTCGGTATGGTGATGTCATCTGAATCTTGTTGGTTGGGTTCTCTCCTCTAAAAAACAAGGTGAATCATCCAAGTATTCCAGAGGAGAGAAGTAGTTGGAATTGCGTGCTTCATCCATATTCCATGCCTGTCTACTGGTTTTTTTTTGTCTAACTGGTGTATTTTCCCGTATTGGGGTATGATCCTTCTGCTGGGTGCTCATATTCCTAGATCTTATTTTATATTTAGTTGTTCTTATATTTCTAAATGGCCTGTTTCTCCATTCTGGCGTGTGGTCTCTATGTCGTGTGTTCTCAGTCTCCCATCTTCTTTCAGGTCTATATCTAAGCCTAGAGACAGGGGGTATTTGTGGTCTATAATGGGATCTATCATCTTCCCTATCTCTCAATCTGTTATTTCTATAGGGAGGGTTTTTTATCGGTATCGCATAGGAAGCATTCCTTTTGCTGTTCTTATGCCCATTAGGTGATCTTTCCTTAGTAGGGGCCTCAATGTCAGGGTCTAATAGATTATTTTTATCCTGTTTGTCTCTATTATATTTCTTTAGTTTTCTCTCCATTAATAATCTTTGGGTTCTCTTTAATTTGCTCTCAATCTCTTTGTCAAGAGCTTTATATTCCTCTGAATTAGTATAAGGAGAGGCTAGAGATTTGAAGATAGCTAATTCTTCCTCTAATTTATTAAGCTCTTTTTTTCTTTCTCCGATGATAAGCCTCATTAATGCGAAAGAGCAGGCATCAATAGTCTCTTCCCATTCCTTCTTAAAACCTTCTCTAGCGGTATCAAAAGTTGAGATTTTCTGAATTTTTAGACCCCGAGGGATTATTTCATGTGCTAAATACCGTTCTAGGGTAGTTACCTCCCACCATAATTTGCATTCTTTTATGAGGATAGTTTCTAACTTATTCATTATACCATAGAGATCATCATCTAAAAGATCAATTTCTATGTTCCCAATATGGGAAAATACACCAGTTAGACAAAAAAAACCCAGTAGACAGGCATGGAATATGGATGAAGCACGCAATTCCAACTACTTCTCTCCTCTGGAATACTTGGATGATCCACCTTGTTTTTTAGAGGAGAGAACCCAACCAACAAGATTCAGATGACATCACCATACCGACGGAGAGGGAAAAGGGGGGGTCGACCTAGGCCTAGAAAACGTTTAAACACCAAAAAAAAGAAAAAGAAAGTACCTAGAACAGACCCCACCCCCAACGAAATCCCCAGACTCCCACCTATTAATGATGGACAAGTCCCGATACCCAACACACAGATTGAAGGATCAAGCAATTCCCCTAAAAAAGTCAAAATATTTAATTTGAGTACACATATTTTGTCTGAGAATGAAATTTCTGTTCTGGAGAAGGGCCTAAAATATGCCCCCAGTAATTTTATAAACTCATTTGACTTATATGTAGACCTCCAAAAATACGTTAGGAAACTAACTATAAAAAAATTATATGCCACTCAGGAATCCAATAATGAACAGAACAATCCCCCATCCCTGACCCCCTACAAACCAAAGTCTATTTTCTTTCCAAAACACGTCCAGGGACCGTTTTTGGAATCATTTTCCAAACTGGTCCAGAAAGACCTGGCTAAATTACAGGATCAACCAAGAAAATCATTTAATCTAACATCAAAAGAAAGGAAAGCGCTGGGATGTTTAAAAAAGGCTGAATCTTTTATTATCAAACCAGCAGATAAGGGGGGTGGCATTGTCCTTATGGATATTGACAAATATGAAAATGAAGTTTTCAGACAACTTAACGATTCACTAGTCTACAAAAAACTCAGAAATAATCCCACAGATCAGGTCAGCATTAAACTTAAAACCATGGTTGAAAAATATGAAAAGAAGGGAACCATAAGCAACAAAGAAGCTCGTTTCATTTTGGTGGAGAATCCAATTACTCCGGTGTTGTATATACTCCCCAAAGTGCATAAAAATCCCATAGACCCCCCGGGGAGACCCATAATCTCAGGAGTAGAATCCTTAACTGCAAACCTATCCCAATTGATAGACTATGTTCTCCAGCCATTAGTGTTATCTAATAAATCACACCTTAAAGATACTAAGGATTTCTTATTAACCCTAGAAGCCATCAAATGGGAGGAGGGTAATTACCTGGTCACTGCGGACGTGACCTCCCTCTATACCATTATAGACCATAAACAGGGTATAGAGGCTGTTGATCACTTTCTAAGCCTATCTGAACATTCTGATGAAATTAAAGAATTCATCATAGAGGGAGTGCAATTTATCCTTGAGAACAATTTTTTTCTTTTCAAGGACCAGTTCTACCTCCAAAAAACGGGGACAGCGATGGGCACCAGGTTCGCCCCGAGTTACGCCAACCTATTTATGGGTTTGTGGGAGGCCGAAGCCATCTGGTCTTCCGACGTACTCGGGTCGAGCCTGGTGTCCTATGTCCGCTACATCGATGACGTCTTTTTTGTTTGGCGTGGTAGTGTAGAGACTCTACACGCTTTTTGCGATAGACTTAACTTTAATGATAAGAACATCAATTTATCATTTCAAATAGACCAACTTACGGTCAACTTCCTTGACATTACAATTTATATCAAAGACGGACAAATCAACACTAAGACCTTTTCTAAACCCACAGATTCCGGTACATACATTTCTACAGATAGTTGCCACCACGACAGTTGGCTTAATTCTATTCCAGTAGGCCAACTTAAAAGACTAAAAAGGAACTGTAGTGATAATGTTATGTTCCAACAACAAGCAGAGATTCTAACTAAAAAGTTTGAGGCCTGTGGTTATAGAAGAGATAATATTAATAGGGCTATGGAGGAGGTAAATACAATAGACCGCCAGGAACTGTTACAAAAAAACAACATAAGAAAAGAAAAAGATGAAAAATACGAATGGGCGTTTGTTACGGAATATACCACACAACATAGAAGTATTGAAAAGATCATGAAGAAGCATTGGAATCTCATAAAACATGATCCGGTAATTGGGCCACTTGTCCCAGATAAACCGGTTCATATTTACCGGAGGGCTCCCAATCTAAGATCGAAATTAGTCTCCAGTGCTATACAGACCATTCCTAATACACCGAGAATAATGTCAAAGGGTTTTTACAGATGCGGCAGCTGTATTGGCTGTCGCAACATTAAAAGTGTGGGCTGTAGCAAAATTGAAAAAATACCAATTAATGATAAAACTGTGGAAATAAAAGATTTTATCACTTGCGACACAAGCAATGTCGTTTATGCTATTCGCTGCAAATGTAATTTGACATATATAGGACGGACATCTCGTCCCCTAAAAACGAGATTAGGGGAACATATCCGAAATATAAAAAAGGGACTTGAAACCCATTCCCTATCCGCTCATTTTAAATTAAAACATGATTGTCGGGTTTCTGAAATTATTGGTTTCTATGGTCTAAGACATATAAAAGGTAATAAACGGAATAACAACACGGCCAACTTGTTGGCAAAAACAGAGATGAACTATATCTTTAATTATAGCACTTTAGCCCCCACAGGTTTAAATAGTGATTTTGAATTAAAATGGTTCATGTAAATCACTCCAATCACTTGATACCATGTGGGCACCACACATTATTCTGCACTATTGATTTAGATACACTTTATATAGATTTATTGTAATATTTTAATATTTTTTGCAGTATTATTTATATATACTGCTCATTTTATATATAGGTCTTCATTCACTGATTACACATTATATTAGGGATATGTGTTCCTTCTATAATTCTTATCACTGCACTCTGCCCTTTAAATAATTCAAATGATCATCTTAAATATGTAATTAATTTTATTAATGCAAATTCTTAATTTATACTCATTAAGACACTATTAAGGTTTCACCTATCTAACTATATTATATTTTGGGGACGTATAATTATCTGAATATAATATGTATGATCTGATGTAGACTATTTTTTTCAGAACTATCTTCCGATTTTAAACTACATTTCCCATGATTCCCGGCTCTGGACTTTAATTAACATTGGTTGATTGCGTTGCCGTGGTGACTGTTTGCGTGCCCCACAGTTACTGGGACATTGGGATGCTGTAGAGGACGGCCCCCGCACGTGAGAGGTGCTACAGGGAAGGTTTAAACTACATCTCCCATGAACACCGGATACCGTCTTCCGCGATGACAACTTCCGGTTTTTGAGTGACGAGTTCCGGTTTCCGTTCGAAGACATGTAAACACAAAACTACAGCTCCCATGAGTATGATGGACTGTTTCCCAAGTGATGTTTCCGGCGGAACTAATGGCAATGTGGATCGATAAAAGACTACATCCCCCATAAACACTCGATAACATCGTCGCTTCCGCCGGAAGTCCACGGCCGCAATTATCTATACAGTTCTGCCTAAAATATAATTTCTCACAGTTAGAATTCAATAAAATTCAATGTTATTGCATAGTTTATTTAACAAGTATGGTCCCAACATGTCTTTGGTATGAAAATGGCAAGACAAACCGTTTTGATAATTAATTAATATGTCACTTCCTGCTCTCTTCTGATTGGCTCCTTGCCTTTTAAATACTAAGCTACTAACACACTCCATTATGTCTTGATAAAGGCCCGGTGAGGGCTGAAACATGTTGACAGCAGGAGTGTGAGTAGCTTGCCACCATCTGGATTTTAATCTTTGTGCAAGTGGTTTTCCAAAATTCCTCTTTGCCATTTTTATCCCATTGTTTCATGTGCGGCTGCATATGTTTTTTTCATATTATATGTTTCTCGTCATCGTGTTTCCCATGTACTGTGAATAAATATTGTAACCCCCTTCCTCCATTTTCGTTGTGGGAGTTACAAATTTTTTTGGAAGCAATGGAGAACCACTAGACCCAAGCAGGAAATATTATTTCCCTATTTTGGAACCTGAAAGATACCTTTACGGGAGTCATTCAGTACCACAAACTGTGAGTTGGGAGTTGTCGTGGTCTGATCTGTGATTTGAAATACACTACATCAGGACCGCTACTTCCACTTTAAGAAGATAAAGATACCTTGATAAGCTTCATATCCGCCTTCCTAGTGTGAGTACTGGGGTACGCATCAACTCCTTACATCTAAATCATTCACAGCTTTGCTTGGTTGAACCCCTTGAGATCTGCACTGGGTGTATAGAAAACGGCAGAAGCCACCATCCTTATAAAGAAACCTTGATGTGCTTATATATCCCCGCTTAAAGTGTGAGTGGGGTACGCTTTGGATTCTGTATAGTCTCCTAGAAGAATAAAAAGCCTCTTAAAAAGGCACTTATACTTACCTTGGTTTTTACAAAACTTACTACACATTGGTTTTTATTATATCTGTTTTATTCCATACTACCTCTGTTGGAGTCTCTATACCTAAATGGTCTGAACCAAAGGAGAACATCAGATAAAAAGAACATTCCATCCAACCCAAAAGGAACGTTCTGGTGATGTTGCACTAAAGTCTTTTAGCGCTTGTGATGTATTGCAGTTTTCTAAATTCTGTTTTTTGTATGTATAGCTAAATGTGGTGACATTTATTTGAAATCTGTTGCATCTAAGCTGCTTGGCGCCAGTGAGTACTACTCCCTAAACACATTTATTCTCCAACCTTTTTTAACATACTTTTTAATGTTTTATTAAACCTTTCCACCAACCCATCAGTTTGGGGATGGTAGATGGACGACTTGAGGTGAGTGACCTTAAATAATTTGCACAATTCTTTCATGATCCTTGACATAATTGGAGTACCTTGGTCAGTCAAAATTTCTTTTGGTATTCCCACTCTACTAAAAACCTGCACCAGCTCCCTAGCTATCGCCTTGGTTGTGATAGTGCGTAAAGGGACAGCCTCAGGATATCGAGTGGCATAGTCCATAATTACCAGGATATACTGATTGCCCCGAGCAGACTTTAACAAGGGCCCCACGAGATCCATGGCTATTTTGTCAAACGAGACCTCTATAATAGGCATGGGAACTAGTGGGCTCCTGAAATGGGGTCTAGGGGCATGATACTGGCATTCAGGACAGGAAGAACAATATTCAGACACTTCTTTATAAACCCCTGGCCAAAAGAACCTTTGTAAAACTCTTTCAGTGGTTTTTTCTGCCCCTAAATGTCCTGCGGTAATGTGACTATGAGCTAAATCTAGTACCGTTCTCCGATAAGGCTGGGGAACTACCAGCTGTTCCACCACATCCTCACCCCTTTTGACAATGTGGTACAAGAGCTCATTACAGATGGCCATGTGGGGATACGTAACCCTGTCACCTGGTACCACAGGTTCTCCATTAACAACCTTAACATTCTCTCTAGCCTTTATTAAGGTAGGATTCTTTAACTGTTCAGACGCAAACAGATCCTTCTTTACCTCCAGGTCAGGCACGCTTTCAGTTCTAACTACTATGTCTCTGTTTCCAGCAAGAGGGTCCTCACTGGACTCCCCATCTGTCACTTCCCCAGCCAAACTAGCAAAAGGCAAAGGGTCAGAAAGTTCCGAAGACACACGTACATCCATAAAATCACCGGTATTATCAACTGGCTCTTTACTTCTCACATCTGTTGATAACCGTGATTCCCACAGTTTCCAAAAATGAGGAAAATCCCTCCCTATTATGGCCTCATGCACCAAGGTGGGGACCAGTCCTACTTTAACAATTGCTGACCCACAACAAGTTTCTATATTCACTTCAGCAGTGACATAATGTTGGGTATCCCCATGTATGCAAGTTACCCCAATAGGTATTTGCTGGATCTTTAAGGGGTTCACTAACCCAGCTTTCATGAGGGTAACTAAACTTCCTGAATCTAGCAAGGCCTCTACCCGGTTACCCTCTAAGAACACATCACACATTTGTTTTTCCAGCTCAGGTGAAGGTACCACAGTACAGGCTAACCTAGCAAAGAAAGACATTCTGCGACATTCAAAGGCAGCATCACATTGCATGGGTTCTTGCATGACTGGGCAATTGGCAATATCATGACCTGGCATACCACACCTGAAACATTTAACCACACGATTATCAACCCGTTTGGGCAGCATAGACCGTTCTAGCCCCATTGGCCTGTCTCCAGGGCCAGTGTTTACAGTCTCTACAGCCTTGCATTCTCTTAACCGCCCAGCAACGTTTTCCCACGGAACAGTCTTACCAGTCTTTACTGAAGGGCGCTGTCGAGGATCTATGGGTTGCTGGGTGGTCATCAGTAGTTCCTCTGCTGCCAAATACATATCTACCATGCCCACTAATTGGTCAGCAGTACCCGGGTTTCCATGGCTCACCCACTTGCGCAGGACCATGGGCAAAGATCTCAAGTAGCGGTCCATGACGACTCTTTCAACCATCTGGGGACCAGTTAATGTCTCTGGCTGTAACCATTTTTTTGTTAGCTGAATAAGGTCGTGCATCTGGGAGCGAGGAGGCTTCTCCATGGCGTACACCAAACGGTGCACCCGTTGTGCTCGTACTGACAGCGTGACTCCCAGGCGGGTCAGGATCTCAGTCTTTAGTTTATCATAGTCCCGAGCCTCAGCAGGGCTTAAATCAAAGTACGCATTTTGGGGCTCACCTGACAGAAAAAGTGCCAGCAGACTGGCCCACTGTGCTTTCGGCCAGTTCTCACGCTCGGCAGTCCTTTCAAACGTGGTCAGGTAGGCCTCCACATCATCAGCCTCTGTCATTTTCTGCAGGAAGTGACTGGCCCGTATAGAACTAGAGCTGGTCGGAGCACTGACGGCCATATCTCCAATCCGGGCTGCATGGCTCTGCATCACTTCTGTTAAGGCCTCTCGCTGTAGTCTCCAATTTTCCTCTATTGCCACCTGCTGCTGTCTGTTGGCCTCCTGCTGAGCCGCTGTAGCTTGCAGCAAGGCTTTGAGCAGTTCCTCCATGTCGACAGACTTTTCAGGCGGCTTTGTAACTGCTTTCACGCAGGACATATATCAAATCCTCAGGGCGAGTCTCAGTAACTTCACACTGGGCTGTATCTGCATAAACCACCGTTTTCTGCAGGCCTCACAAAGCTGCTGCTTTCACTTATGCGCAGTACGGCATGCTCGCATTCTCCACCAAGTTGTAATACTGTAAGGGTACAAGGTGCCGTTTCCTGGGGTAACTGGCAGCACGCAGCAGCTGAGGAACCACACAAGTCCAGTTTCTGGTATAACTGGCCCCAGCCAGTTTTATTATACAGAAAATAAAACAAACACCAAAAGAAAATACCTTGCCTGTCCGGCACTAACTAAACACAAGATGTTCCTAACTATCACTAAACAAAAACACAGAGTTCTCCAGTAAACACTGTATAGCTCACTTGTATCAGGAAGCGTGTTTCTCTCACAGAGATCCTGCAGTCTTCCCAGGCAGTCTGCCCACATTAATCAGGCTAGAAGCCCTATAAGACTCTTGCACAGCTGAAAGCCCTGATTAGCCCTCTGTGAGGCCAAAGATCCAAACTGGGCCCAATGTCTGGAACTCGCCTATCTCTCTCTCAGGGCCCTTATCCAGCTTTTCCAGCAAACTGAAAAGGTTCTAACAAAACAAAAGCATTTTCCTAGAAGTTTTCATTTTCTAAAACATGTAAGACAAGAACCTGGGACAAACATACCTGCCCTCAAACACTATCCCAGTGTTCTTGTCACAATACACACTTGCTGATGTTGGCTGCAACAAGCGGTAATGGGGGGAGGAGCAGGGCGTACACACTATACAATATCATTAGGAACCACCTGATATCATCTGGATCTTATGCGATATTGTGTAGTATTGCGTAGTGTGTACACTTTAGTGCAGGGTCTGGGGGTAGGGATAGCCATCCCTATCGATGGTTACCATCGATTAGTGTTTTGGCCAGAACCATCGATGGCTGGAAACTATGCTACCATTTACCATCAATGGTTCTTGCTATCGAATAGCCGCGCATGCGCAGAAGAAGCTTCACTCTAGAAATAGCAAGTGAGCAGTAATTGTCTCCTCCCTGAAATCCTGACCACATAAGCCCATTTAGGGAGGGTAAGATGCAAGGAGCTGCCCTTCCTATCTATGAAAATAGATACGGTGGGCGGGGAGAGGCAGGACTGCTCACTGCTGACTGACAGCAGAGCATGTCGGCTCTGCTCGATGCCACTCGTCTTAAGGATACTGTCCTCCCATCCATCCACCAGGGACATGCAGTCAGGGGAGGCAGTGCCTTCCCTGTCATTAATGATTAAAATAATACAAAGAAGATACATAAGACACATATTCTGTGTCATATGTATCCTCTTTATATTATTCTAATCATTTAAATCCATTTAATTAGTTCTGGAGGCATAGACAGTGGGAACGGGCACAAAGCAGGGGGGGGGGGGCAAGCGCTGGGCTGTAAAGGCCCATTAGAAAATAAGGGGAATGCGGCACTTATACAAGTGCCTCACTGGCAGGTCCAATCACACATACGCGGCGGGGAGAAGTGGTGAAGGGACCTGGCAGTTACTGTCGGAGCTGTCTCGGGTCACTACAGCAGCGGCGGCCCCGGGAAGCCCCGATGAGGAGTGCATGTGGCAGCCGCGACCAGCATTCTCCCCTCACGTTCCTCTTCCTCATCTACCCTCCCAGCCAGCAGCAGTGGCTGCGGCGCCTACACTCTGGCCTGCACAGGGCACATCTCAGGTGAGAGAGGGGGGCAGATGGATATATATATATAATAAATAAAATAGAGAATGTGCAAGCGCCACAAATGTTATAGATACACCCGACTAAAAAAACACTCCCAATAATTTTGGGCGTCTGGCGTCCCTTAAGTATGCAGTAGTGGTGAGTTACTGTGGTAATGGTTTATGGGCAAAATGGTATAAGGGTACTGGCGACCACCGGTGTAATAAAAAAGTATTTCAATCCATGTATATAATAAAATAAAATATACAAATTTATTTGGTACAGATAAAATACAATTAATATGATAGTAAAAAATGTGCAATACTAAAAAAGTGGGAAGAGGGGATGAACTGTGTTATAAAAACACATGCACAAGGTTCTAAAACCAAGTTTTACATAAAAAATAAATAAAATGACTAATAATGTTCAAAAACCAGAATAAATAAATAAGGAGAGTCTTAACTTGTAGGTAGAGGGTCACAGAGGGAGAGCCCAACGCGTTTCGTCCTGATGACTTCTTCAAGGGGACCCCTTATACCATTTTGCCCATATATATATATATATATATATACACAAATGATCCTCGGCACTCCGTTACAAAAAGTTGGTGCAGCCTGCCCGGTGCCCTCCACAGCCAAACAGCAAAATAGAAATGTAATTGGCGGCACTCCTGGGACTAATTCCAGTGAATAAACGAGACCACCCCGTCTATTCCAGCTTAACGTTTCGGTCTTTATTGACCGTCTTCAGAAGCAACAATAATCAAGATACAAAACATCTTACCTTAAATAACTGTACAAATCACCACATGTGCAAACGCTCACGGAGCCCCGTGTAGCTACATCCGGTTACGTCATCAACCGCGGACCACAAAGTCCCGTCTCTGGCGCATACCGGCATACGTGCTCCCATCACCATGGAAACTTTAACATAAACAGAATCGGCAGCCCATTAATAAATGACATACATAGTCATCGTAATAAACATTGTCCAGTGATAATCTGAACATAACAATATTAATCAAAGTCATATATACATAAAGAGCCTACTTATCAAAAGACTTAACACGTTTAGTGAAACTTGCTACTTATAGAAAACATGAAAGGGACAATGTTTCATTCAGCCCATATGGGGACACTGTCTTAAGGCGGTGTATCCATCGAGCTTCTAATTGCAAGAGCTGTTTAGCCCTGTCACCTCCACGTTTAGTAAATGGTACTTGTTCTAAGATCCTGTACCTTAATGTGGATAAATTATGCCCACATTGCTTGAAATGTTTTGCAACGGGTTGATCTATTAGCTTCCCTTCCAATGATTGTTTTATTGCACTCCTATGTTGTGTCATCCGTTCCTTAAATTGGCAAGTTGTCTTGCCAATATACAATAAGTCACAAGGACAACGTATACAATATACTACAAAACGGCTGCTACAGGTTAAAACTTGTTTAATCATAATCTTCTGGCCTGTACGTGGATGCATAAAATGATCACCCACTTCCAGGTATACACATGTAGCGCAACCCGTGCATTTATAATTACCGGGTTTGCGTACAAGAAAAGAGCTAGAACTGTTATTCATTGGTTGTAGGTTAGCAATGTCTGTACGTACCACTTTATCTCTGATATTTCTCCCTCGTTTATAACCAGGCAACAGAGAACTAGAGGAAAGTGATGGCAAACTAGTATCCGTTGTAATGACAGGCCAAACTCTTTTGGCCGTAGCCATTATCCGTTTGCTTGCTGGTGAATATTTTGATACATAAACCATTGCATCAACTTTTTTATTTACTGTATCAATTCGGTTACTTATCACCTTTGGTTGTTTCAAAGCACGTTGTTTAGCATCTTGTAATAATCTATTAGAATATCCCCTTTCCAAGAATTTCTTAATCATCTCATCCATTTGTCTCATCTCATCATCTACATCACTGCAGATGCGATGCACCCGCAATAGTTGTGAATATGGTAAACCACTTTTTAGGGGGTTGGGGTGATAACTAGATGCATGCAACAAACTATTTACATCTGTGGGTTTGTTATAAATTGAGGTGGTAAGTTTACCTTCAGACAAATTGATTCTCACATCCAAAAAGTGTATGGTATCAGGTTGGATATTAAAAGTAAATTTAATATCTTTATCCAAAGCATTAGCCTGATCCATCATCAAAATGAATTCTTCACGTGTGCCAGTTCAGAGGATAAACACGTCATCTATATAGCGCGTGTAAAGCGCCATACGTGACCTGTTACTCTCATTGGCAAAAAATAGGTTCTGCTCCACACCAAACATAAAAGCATTTGCATATGCCGGTGCGGAGCAAGAACCCATGGCACAACCCTGTGCTTGAAGGAAAAATTCATCATTAAAGAGAAAATAATTTCTATGCAAAGTGAGAAAAATCAACTTCAGAAAGAATTCTAACTCTGGACCTGTATAGTGGTGATTATTCTCAATGAGAGTTTTTACAGCTTCGATACCTCGATGGTGTGGAATGCTGGTGTAGAGGCTGTTGACGTCAGCCGTACATAACCAACATTGTCCATTCACCTCAATCTCATTTAGTTTTTCCAAAAATGAAGTCGTATCTTTAAGGTACGTACTTTGTTGTTGTATTATCGGCTGCAAATAATAATCAACATACTGTGCAACTTTTGTGTACAGGGAATCACGGGCTGAGATTATAGGTCTACCCGGGGGGTTCAAACGATTTTTATGCAGCTTCGGGATGGTATAGAAAATCGGAACCCGAGGACTTTCAACTAATAATGCTGTCATGGTTGCCTTTGAGATAATCCCCTCCTGTACTGCCTTTCCCAACACTTCTGTTAATTCTTTTACATATTTGGGAGTAGGGTCCAATGGTAATCTAGCATATACCGTGGTGTCATTTAACTGCCTATAAGACTCTAGTTTATAATCTGCTAAATCCTGAATAACAATTCCGCCCCCCTTATCGGCAGGGCGGATTGTTATATCAGTATAACCCGATAGATCATTAAGGGCTTTGAACTCTTGTTTAGACAAGTTAGGTTTAATTTTAATAGAACTACCACAATCATCTATACATTTAGACACAGTCCTTGTATAGGATCTAATAGCCGGATTCATCGAATGGGGATCAAACGTCGATTTAGTTTTCACAGGACAGTCTCTGCCAGGAACATAGTCCTTCTCCTTATCTGCAAAAAATTCCTTTAACCTGAGTTGTCTATTAAATCGACTGAGATCAACTTTACTTTCAAACGTATCATGTTTATTTGTGGGCACAAAATTAAGGCCTCTAGATAATACACTAATCTCCACCGTTGAGATTTCTCTAGATGATAGGTTATACACTACTTCTTGCTTTTTGAACTCTTGCCTCCTTTGCCTTTGGCATTGCTTGCCGCGTCGGGTTCTTTTACTTCGGGGCCCTCGAGCTGGGCTCTCGTTTTCACACCTAAAGGGAGTTTAGAGGCTTTAGAGGTCTTGGAAGTAGAAGGTTGTTCCGCCTCACTGTTTGAAGCCCCACTGCTAGAGTCCGCTTCCAGCGGAAACCGTCTGTTTCTATTAAAGGTCTTGGATCTGAAATTCTTCTGTTTGAAAGTAGAGTTGTTGGCCCAAAGATATACCCTATTCTCCACATAGTCCTTAGATACTGTCACATATTTTTTGGTTTTGAATCTGATGAGATCTGATTTATATTTTTCTACTTGTGTGGTTAATTTGCTCAACCAATCACAACTGGTATCAGTGGATAAATCATTGAGACATGCCATCTCAAGGTCTTTGATCTTTTTGCGGACCACTTCCAATTCTCGTGCCGCCTCCTCTACTACCAGCAAGATCAAGTCAAAGGATGCTTTGTTAAGCACTGCAGCCCATTTTCTGCAGAAATCAGGGTTATGTCGCCCTATAGTAGGAGTGTTCTTAATTCTAAACCCACGTGGAAGCATTTTATCCCGATAGTAATCTGAAAGTGACACTCCATGAAGATAAAAGTCAGTTTCACGGTTCTTCAGTCTCAAAAGTGCAGTGAACTGTTGCTCTAATGTATCTTTTGTATGTGTTGAAGACATCCTGTCCTTGAACAGGATTCTCTCCACATCTACATCAGATAATGACAAAAAAATCACCTTGCGGCAACGTCACCTGCCGAAAGCCTGCCACCTCCTCTCGTACTGTATCCATTTTCCAACGTGAAATAGACAAACAGGAGAAAGTGAATCACCAGTTCTCGTGGTTGTTGCAATTAACAATGGCAATATGTCCACAATAAGAAACAGGTGCCTTAGTGCAATGTAGGCATGGAAGCCAATTGTAATATATACACAAATGATCCTCGGCACTCCGTTACAAAAAGTTGGTGCAGCCTGCCCGGTGCCCTCCACAGCCAAACAGCAAAATAGAAATGTAATTGGCGGCACTCCTGGGACTAATTCCAGTGAATAAACGAGACCACCCCGTCTATTCCAGCTTAACGTTTCGGTCTTTATTGACCGTCTTCAGAAGCAACAATAATCAAGATACAAAACATCTTACCTTAAATAACTGTACAAATCACCACATGTGCAAACGCTCACGGAGCCCCGTGTAGCTACATCCGGTTACGTCATCAACCGTGGACCACAAAGTCCCGTCTCTGGCGCATACCGGCATACGTGCTCCCATCACCATGGAAACTTCAACATAAACAGAATCGGCAGCCCATTATATATATAGAAATGCAAAAAGGCTGGCACTCCTTACAATAAACAGCAACTGCCCCGGTGCCATCCAAGAAATTAATAACAAGCGCTGTTGGTTCCTAGGGAAAGCATAGCACTCTCCCAATAGCAAAAAGAACCAGGCAGCACTCCAAGGTCTTGTGAAAAAAATGCTTTTAGTGAGAAATCACATGAGTATAAGGCATAGCGTTGCCAACGTTTCAGCGCCGCGCCGGGCGCTTTTTTCAAGGCTGTATGCTGGAAAAGAACAAAACAAAACAGTGGAAACAGTCTTACCTTTATGTGTCCATTAACCAGTGAGACCATGACAGCTTGCAGCGGGGGCTGGCGTACGGCCGAGCTTCCGGTAAGTCACTGCATGTGGTGACCAGGAAGTGACGTCATCCGGTATACGCGGTAATCTCCCTGCATGTAGTATCCAGGAAGTGACGTCGTCCGGTCCCCATGGTAACCTTGGGCGTCCCGGCCAGCGTCAGCAACCCGCCGCAGCTGGTGATCTGTGTGTGAAGGAAATAGACTGTAATGTGCAAGAAGTTGTGCGGATCATGCAAACAAACTTATGAGGCTGGTACCCGCTGGCGTATACCGGCGGTACCCAGACATTAAACAAAGAATGACGTGATTAAGTGTGTGATACACATGGTTACGAAAACAGGTTAAAAAACAAGAGAACCACACTGCTAAACAGTGAGACATGAGCACAGACTAATGTCAATAGATATCAAGTGACAATAAGAGCCATACATACTGATAGCGTGAGCCAATAAGGAGAAAGTGAGATCAGGAAAGAGTCAAAGTCCCTATTCCATGTGCTAGTTAACTAAAGCAATTAAAGAAGGAGGAACGTGACGCTTCAAGGACTGTAAGTCACCCAGTAAGCCCAGTAAACCATGTGATACCCAAGGACAATAATGATGGATCATATATATAATTATAAGAACACACTCCAAGCGATGTGTTCATTAAGTCCATTGGGTGACATTGCTGCTAAACAGTGGATCCATTCAATCTCTCTTTGTGCCAATAGTTTGGAACGGTCGCCTCCTCGTATGTGTGGGGGAACATGATCGATGATCATATAGCGCAGTTGTTGTAATGTATGCGCTGCATTTTTTAAATGCCGCGCGACCGGTTGATTGTTGGGTTTGCCTTCCAACGCAGCCTTAATGGCTGATCTGTGGAGGGCCATTCTTTCACGGAAAGTTCTTATAGTTTGTCCCACATAAATGAGTCCGCATGGACAGGTGATGACGTAAATAATAAACTGAGATGTACATGTGACGTGATGTTTGATCTTGAAAATTTGTTCAGTTTTAGGGTGTTTAAAAACCGAGCCCGTGTCCATGAATTTGCAGGTTGTGCAAGAAAGGCACCTTTGGCATCCTGGCTTAGATAATGGTCTTTTTGTTGGTGTGATGTCAGTTTTGACAAGTATGTCCCGTAGGCTACGCCCCCTCTTATAACAGGGCATGACGGACGTCTGCTTGAAACAAGATAATGTTGGATCACTACTCACAATGGGCCACAGCGCCTTGGTGGCACGAGTTAACACTGCACTGGCTGTTGTATATTCAGTTACCAGTGGGACTTTATGCGTGGTATTTTTAGTGGACTGTGTGAGGAATGTTTCCCTCAGGGTATGCAAAATCTCCTGTTTGATGGATTCCAAGGCTCGTTTGTCATATCCCCTTTGAGTAAACTGTGCCACCACATGATCGAGAGCCGGGGCCAGCTGTGTCTGCTCACTTGTTATTCTGGCAATCCTAAGCATCTGGGATCGGGGAAGACCCTTCTTAAGTGCCGGAGGATGAAAACTGTTATGCATCAGCAGGGTATTGCGATCCGTAGGTTTATAATATACGGATGTCTGTATTTTTTGATTGACTATATTAATTTGTACATCTAAAAAATGTATGGACAGTCGGCTAGATTCAATGTTGAATTTAATTGGGGAATCCCTCTGGTTTATATTCATGCACAAATTTGCCAATGCGAAGGCACCCCCCGTCCAGAATATCAACAAGTCGTCAATATACCGTTTGTACAATAAAATGTCGGCACGTAATCTGTCAGAGCCAAAAAGAACACGTTCCTGGGCAAACATGTATACGTTGGCGTAACTTGGTGCCACGTTCGATCCCATGGCACACCCAGTTAATTGGACATAGAAGTCCCCATTGTGTAAAAAGTAATTATGTGTAAGAGTGTACTCTAAAAGTTTCAAAAATAGGGGGATGTGTAGCCCCTGAAAATTTTCTGACTGTAAGAATTCTTGCATTGCTAGTAAACCATCAGAGTGTGGAATGACGGTGTACAGGCTATGTACGTCCATAGTACACATAATGGTGTCATGGGGGATATCATTCATATCCTGTAACAAACATAACAAATGTGAGGTGTCCTTTAAATACGTATGTTGTTTCGTGATTAATGGCTGGATAAGGAGGTCAAGAAACTGAGAAATTGGCTGTGTCAATGAACCTCGAGTTGAGGTGATCGGACGACCGGGCGGATTCACTCTGTCCTTATGTACCTTAGGTACTGTGTACAGTACCGGGGTGATCGGATGTGCCTGCATGAGAGAGTTTGCCTGCTTGGAACTCATGTGCCCGTCATGTACAGCAGTCTTGAGGATGGCATCAATTTCGATCTTAAAGGCTGCAGTCGGATTGTAGCGTAATTTTTTATATGTGGTAGTATCCGCCAGTTGTCGATCGATCTCCTGTATATAAGAGCTTTTGTGTTGAATAACAATTGCGCCCCCTTTGTCCGCCGGACGAATTGTGATGTCGTTATAGGAAGCAAGATCTTTAATGGTTTAATGTTCCTGAGTGGACAAATTACGATGTACATATTGCTGTGCTCCGTCATACTTGCGGATGGAATTATCCAGGAGTCTGGTGAAGGATTTAATGGAAGCATTGTTAGATTGTGGATCGAACGTGGATTTGGTAGAGACGATGTTACGCTGTGACTGATCCGTGGTGGTTGGATGATGCTGAAAAAACTCTTTTAGCCGAAGATTTCTTGAAAAGCGGTATTGTTCGACAGTCCATTTGAATTCGTTATGTAGGTTAGTCGGGACAAAGGATAAACCTTTACTGAGGACACGTTGTTCGGGCTCAGTGAGTACCCGTGAGGATAAATTGAAAATTAACTCTTTTTCTTTTCCTTGGGATTGGTTGGCGGTTTTCTGGATCCTTTGGGTTTGTCCACCTCTCCTTGTGGGACAGGGCCTGTTGGTTCGATTCGTGCCCTGGTGTGTACCCCTAAAGGGATGTTTCTTGGTGATTTGCTGCCTTCAGAATCATTGCAGATGAAATCGCTGTCGGAATTGGATGACACAGTCCGTCTGGCAGATCGGGCCCTCCTGTCTCTCCAGGATTGTCGCTGGCATGGGCCTCGCGGGTTAGCGTTGTCAGATGCTCCAAAAAGCCAGCTATATACCCGGTTGTCGTCGTAATCAGCATTGGCCGTTTGCAATTTAGATTTTTTGAAGGCAATAAGATCACGTTTATAATTATTCAGTTGATTATTCAATTTCTCCCAAGAGCTCACGTGCTGTGCATCGTCCAAAAATGTTTGATGGCTGGCTGTATATTGTGCAATATTGGATCTATATTTTTTTAATTCCTTGCCTGCCTCCTCGATCACGAGGAGCATGAGATCCATGCTGCATTTGTTCAGGACCGAGATCCAACGTTGGCAAAAGTCTGGATTATTCCTCCCGATGGTTGGAATGTTCCGTACTCTGAATCCCCGCGGAATACGTTTTGCGCGGAAATAATCAGAGAGTGACGTGCCATGTAATAAGAAATCAAGTTCTTTTTTCTTAAGACGTAGCAGGGTATGGTAAATCTCGTCGATGGTTGTGTTGTCCTGATTAGTTAGAAAATCTTCTGTAAATAATATAGCCGCAGCATCGGACTCATTGAGGACCAGGGTATTATCGATGGCCATGGGCTTATTAACTGAGGCCATGGTCTGTTTAGATGATCCAGCTGCATTCATGTCCCAATGAGAAAGACAGTGTGGTAATCACTGTGATGTGTGTCCTTTAAATACGTGGTATATTGGCGTTACCGCACTAGCAAAAAGTTCAATAGTATTGAAGTAATCAAAGTTGCTAAAAGATAATGGGTGCCTTGCCGCTGGTGACTGTATGCACAGTCAGTAAGACAGAAATGCAAAAAGGCTGGCACTCCTTACAATAAACAGCAACTGCCCCGGTGCCATCCAAGAAATTAATAACAAGCGCTGTTGGTTCCTAGGGAAGGCATAGCACTCTCCCAATAGCAAAAAGAACCAGGCGGCACTCCAAGGTCTTGTGAAAAAAATGCTTTTAGTGAGAAATCACATGAGTATAAGGCATAGCGTTGCCAACGTTTCAGCGCCGCGCAGGGCGCTTTTTTCAAGGCTGTATGCTGGAAAAGAACAAAACAAAACAGTGGAAACAGTCTTACCTTTATGTGTCCAATAACCAGTGAGACCATGACAGCTTGCAGCGGGGGCTGGCGTACGGCCGAGCTTCCGGTAAGTCACTGCATGTGGTGACCAGGATGTACAAATTAATATAGTCAATCAAAAAATACAGACATCCGTATATTATAAACCTACGGATCGCAATACCCTGCTGATGCATAACAGTTTTCATCCTCCGGCACTTAAGAAGTGTCTTCCCCGATCCCAGATGCTTAGGATTACCAGAATAACAAGTGAGCAGACACAGCTGGCCCCGGCTCTCGATCATGTGGTGACACAGTTTACTCAAAGGGGATATGACAAACGAGCCTTGGAATCCATCAAACAGGAGATTTTGCATACCCCGAGGGAAACATTCCTCACACAGTCCACTAAAAATACCACGCATAAAGTCCCACTGGTAACTGAATATACAACAGCCAGTGCAGTGTTAACTCGTGCCACCAAGGCGCTGTGGCCCATTGTGAGTAGTGATCCAACATTATCTTGTTTCAAGCAGACGTCCGTCATGCCCTGTTATAAGAGGGGGCGTAGCCTACGGGACATACTTGTCAAAACTGACATCACACCAACAAAAAGACCATTGTCTAAGCCAGGATGCCAAAGGTGCCTTTCTTGCACAACCTGCAAATTCATGGACACGGGCTCGGTTTTTAAACACCCTAAAACTGAACAAATTTTCAAGATCAAACATCACGTCACATGTACATCTCAGTTTATTATTTACGTCATCACCTGTCCATGCGGACTCATTTATGTGGGACAAACTATAAGAACTTTCCGTGAAAGAATGGCCCTCCACAGATCAGCCATTAAGGCTGCGTTGGAAGGCAAACCCAACGATCAACCGGTCGCGCGGCATTTCAAAAATGCAGCGCATACATTACAACAACTGCGCTATATGATCATCGATCATGATCCCCCACACATACGAGGAGGCGACCGTTCCAAACTATTGGCACAAAGAGAGATTGAATGGATCCACCGTTTAGCAGCCATGTCACCCAATGGACTTAATGAACACATCGCTTGGAGTGTGTTCTTATAATTATATATATGATCCATCATTATTGTCCTTGGGTATCACATGGTTTACTGGGCTTACTGGGTGACTTACAGTCCTTGAAGCGTCACGTTCCTCCTTCTTTAATTGCTTTAGTTAACTAGCACATGGAATAGGGACTTTGACTCTTTCCTGATCTCACTTTCTCCTTATTGGCTCACGCTATCAGTATGTATGGCTACCTAAGGTACATAAGGACAGAGTGAATCCGCCCGGTCGTCCGATCACCTCAGCTCGAGGTTCATTGACACAGCCAATTTCTCAGTTTCTTGACCTCCTTATCCAGCCATTAATCACGAAACAACATACGTATTTAAAGGACACCTCACATTTGTTATGTTTGTTACAGGATATGAATGATATCCCCCATGACACCATTATGTGTACTATGGACGTACATAGCCTGTACACCGTCATTCCACACTCTGATGGTTTACTAGCAATGCAAGAATTCTTACAGTCAGAAAATTTTCAGGGGCTACACATCCCCCTATTTTTGAAACTTTTAGAGTACACTCTTACACATAATTACTTTTTACACAATGGGGACTTCTATGTCCAATTAACTGGGAGTGCCATGGGATCGAACATGGCACCAAGTTACGCCAACGTATACATGTTTGCCCAGGAACGTGTTCTTTTTGGCTCTGACAGATTACGTGCCGACATTTTATTGTACAAACGGTATATTGACGACTTGTTGATATTCTGGACGGGGGGTGCCTTCGCATTGGCAAATTTGTGCATGAATATAAACCAGAGGGATACCCCAATTAAATTCAACATTGAATCTAGCCGACTGTCCATACATTTTTTAGATGTACAAATTAATATAGTCAATCAAAAAATACAAACATCCGTATATTATAAACCTACGGATCGCAATACCCTGCTGATGCATAACAGTTTTCATCCTCCGGCACTTAAGAAGGGTCTTCCCCGATCCCAGATGCTTAGGATTGCCAGAATAACAAGTGAGCAGACACAGCTGGCCCCGGCTCTCGATCATGTGGTGACACAGTTTACTCAAAGGGGATATGACAAACGAGCCTTGGAATCCATCAAACAGGAGATTTTGCATACCCCGAGGGAAACATTCCTCACACAGTCCACTAAAAATACCACGCATAAAGTCCCACTGGTAACTGAATATACAACAGCCAGTGCAGTGTTAACTCGTGCCACCAAGGCGCTGTGGCCCATTGTGAGTAGTGATCCAACATTATCTTGTTTCAAACAGAAGTCCGTCATGCCCTGTTATAAGAGGGGGCGTAGCCTACGGGACATACTTGTCAAAACTGACATCACACCAACAAAAAGACCATTGTCTAAGCCAGGATGCCAAAGGTGCCTTTCTTGCACAACCTGCAAATTCATGGACACGGGCTCGGTTTTTAAACACCCTAAAACTGAACAAATTTTCAAGATCAAACATCACGTCACATGTACATCTCAGTTTATTATTTACGTCATCACCTGTCCATGCGGACTCATTTATGTGGGACAAACTATAAGAACTTTCCGTGAAAGAATGGCCCTCCACAGATCAGCCATTAAGGCTGCGTTGGAAGGCAAACCCAATGATCAACCGGTCGCGCGGCATTTAAAAAATGCAGCGCATACATTACAACAACTGCGCTATATGATCATCGATCATGTTCCCCCACACATACGAGGAGGCGACCGTTCCAAACTATTGGCACAAAGAGAGATTGAATGGATCCACCGTTTAGCAGCCATGTCACCCAATGGACTTAATGAACACATCGCTTGGAGTGTGTTCTTATAATTATATATATGATCCATCATTATTGTCCTTGGGTATCACATGGTTTACTGGGCTTACTGGGTGACTTACAGTCCTTGAAGCGTCACGTTCCTCCTTCTTTAATTGTTTTAGTTAACTAGCACATGGAATAGGGACTTTGACTCTTTCCTGATCTCACTTTCTCCTTATTGGCTCACGCTATCAGTATGTATGGCTCTTATTGTCACTTGATATCTATTGACATTAGTCTGTGCTCATGTCTCACTGTTTAGCAGTGTGGTTCTCTTGTTTTTTAACCTGTTTTCGTAACCATGTGTATCACACACTTAATCACGTCATTCTTTGTTTAATGTCTGGGTACCGCCGGTATACGCCAGCGGGTACCAGCCTCATAAGTTTGTTTGCATGATCCGCACAACTTCTTGCACATTACAGTCTATTTCCTTCACACACAGATCACCAGCTGCGGCGGGTTGCTGACGCTGGCCGGGACGCCCGAGGTTACCATGGGGACCGGACGACGTCACTTCCTGGATACTACATGCAGGGAGATTACCGTGGATACCGGATGACGTCACTTCCTGGTCACCACATGCAGTGACTTACCGGAAGCTCGGCCGTACGCCAGCCCCCGCTGCAAGCTGTCATGGTCTCACTGGTTAATGGACACATAAAGGTAAGACTGTTTCCACTGTTTTGTTTTGTTCTTTTCCAGCATACAGCCTTGAAAAAAGCGCCCTGCGCGGCGCTGAAACGTTGGCAACGCTATGCCTTATACTCATGTGATTTCTCACTAAAAGCATTTTTTTCACAAGACCTTGGAGTGCCGCCTGGTTCTTTTTGCTATTGGGAGAGTGCTATGCCTTCCCTAGGAACCAACAGCGCTTGTTATATATATATATATATATAGATATATGCCTCCCCAGCCAAAGACCTCACCGCACGTCACCGCCATCCACCCCCAACTCCTGCTACATTAAAAAAACATCACCATGGGCCCCACACCCACCATCGATGGCAGAAACCCATCTGGCTCTCTGCCATCGATGGTAAAAGTATTGAACCTCGGATACAGACCATCGATTATTTGGACATATCGATGGTTGATGGCCATCCCTAGTCTTGATTTGTGTATTTATGGAGCAATGACTGTATACGGCAACTAAGCCTTAGCTGTAACACATGCAGAGGTGGAACTTCTGGCAGTGCAGACAGTGCATTGCACTGGGGCCCCACCGCACTGAAGGGGCCCACAACCGCCAGCATTACAATGAGTCACGTCACAATTACTCATTGTATAATACTGCCGCAGCCACCAGCTACGCTCCCGCCTGCCGTCAATAGACACTAGTCACAACAAAGTCAGCGCCTGGCTGACTCACTGCGGCAGCCCGGCTAGAGACGGAGGAGGGGTCCCGGCCGGAGAGGGAGGAGGGGCCGTCCCTCCCTCGTACAGACTTACAGGTCACTGGCTGCTGCTGTGAAGAGGGAATGCTCTCCCATCTCCTCCTCTTTCCAGCGCCTCCTCCTCCAGACGTCCTGCGGCTTCTTGTTCCTCGCTCTGCTGCCGAACGAGTGCAGTGCCCCTCCGATGGGGAGGAGGGGCCACTCTCTCAGCTCCTTCCCACCACAGACCTAGCAGTGAGTGCTCTATTGCTGAGAGGCAAGCTGTCCATCAGGAAAGCAAGGAGGGGTGGCTAACTGAGCTCCACCCTCTTCCTTTTTATATTCCTCTCTCTCTCTCTGTGTATGGATGCCGGGGATCTGACAGCATCACGCCAAGAGCTCGTAGCCGTCCCCGGCGGCAACTGCCATAATGGGAGGGAGGGAAGGAATAACTGGTAATAAATAATAAATGTATCACCGGCGGCTATCCTATTAGCCATGATGCGTTGGGCTCCTCCCACCGATGCTGGCATTTTTACGGCTCATGCTTCGGATGCCTCAGGCAGCCATAGCATAATCCGTGATAAGTTTATCCTCGATCCCATGTGTTATCACGCGATTGTGGGTCCTTTTCATACTTGCCTACCTGACCCTCTCCATGAGGAAGAAAATGCTCTGTTCCTGGACTTTCCTGGTAATGTATGATTGCCATCACCTGTGGTGAAACACCTTTCTTATCAATTAACTGGCTCACCACAGGTGATGGCAATCATACATTACCAGGAAAGTCCAGGTACAGAGCATTTTCTGCTGCGGGGTACACTGGGCTCCACAAGTCTGGACAATGGGGTGTAGAGTAGGATCTTGATCCGAGGCACCAACAGGCTCAAAGCTTTGACTGTTCCCAGAATGCAGAGCGCCGCCTCCTCTATAACCCCGCATCCCAGCGCTGGAGCTCAGTTTGTCAGTTGGTGCTGCAGTAAGCAGGCACTTAACAGAGGGGCTGCTCCAGGCAGCCCTAAGAAAAGCTTTTTATGAGGTAAAAAGTGAAGACTTCAAGGGCAGCAGCAGGGGTAAATGTCTTTTGACATTCTCTGCTGCAGCTCCAGCTCTCCCCAGTGGCGCTGTACACTCCCGAGCCCTGGTTGCCGGGTACCTACAGCGGAGGCTCCGGTTTACTTCACGTTAGGCACACACGGCTGGGGCCCTCCAGGATCACGTGGCCGCGCTTTGGGAGGTGGTAAGTGGGTCCCGCTCGCGGGATCCGGTCTTTATCGCAATCCGGCGCGGTCAGTGGGAGGCGGGCCGCGCGCGCTGGCGGTGGACACTGGATAAAGGGCGATCCCACTAGATCACCAGGGCATGGGCGCAGATAAGGTTTTCTCTTAAAAACGATTTTAATATAGTACCCGGTGGTTTTGCCAGCAAGGGGGATAAGGCTTAGACCTGAAGCCCCTCCCCCAGGGCGCCATTTCCAGCAATGTGTTCCCGCCCTGGAGCTGCATCTCTGTCTTTCCTCACTCCATGTCAGTGTCTGCGGCGCCATTACTCCTCAGCTCACTGTTCCTGGGACTGCTTGGGCAAATCCTCCTATGTAAAGCCGCCTGGTTGTCAGTGCTGTGACTTTACATGACACTTAAGTATTCTACCTGCCTTTTTAGTCAGTGTTAGTAAGAAAGAGTGCATTTAGGCAGGGGTTTATAGTACAATTACCCTGTGATATACATCCTCCAGTGTCTTACTGTGTAGTGTTATATCTATTGACTATATAGCTGTGTAAGCTAGTCCAGTGCAGTATTATTGTCTGTAATAACCTCTGCATTGTACAAACTGTGACTATTTGTGTGTGCATTGATAGCTGAGTGGTGTCCATCTCGTGTCTTTCACTCAACTTGCTATCCCTATATTCTATAACCTGAGGGGGCTTGGTGCGTCAGGTGTTATTTACAGTAGCGGATCTTGCCACGGGTAAGCAGGACTTTTGCCTGGGGCGCCGCCTTCCGGATGGCGCCACACCATGGCAAGATCCGCTGCTGCTGTGGTGCCCCCCGCTGCCGCGGCCCGCTGTCCGTTATGAAGGGAAACTAGACGCTACGCGTCTAGTTTCCCTTCGTGGGTTGCCCGCTGTGAAGGGAAACTAGACGCTACGCGTCTAATTTCCGTTCCTGGAGAGGACCTTCACTGTAATGATGTGCGGTGCGCGTTGACGTCATCGCGCACCGCACAGCAAAGGTCCTCTCCACGAAGGGAACTAGATGCTTAACTGACCACGCCCCCTGTATGAAGCCACGCCCCCTAATGCCGCCCGGGGCGCCAGAAGCCCCGGAACCGGCCCTGGTTATTTAATATAGGATTTTCACAAAGATATACTGTATTACGTATATTTTTCTCTGTGATGTAGTCACCATATCTCTCCTTTATCTCTGCTGGTGCTGACTACACTGCGCAGGGGTTTGGGTTTAGGGATATAGTGCTGCTAATAATTGTACTGTGTTACCTCATACTGCAAGTTATATCATGTCTGCTTCTGAAGGTAACGGTTCTGGGGCGGAACACACTGCTTTTGCTGAAGCCACAGGCACATATGGGGAGAATATAGCAGCTGTGGGCTCTGGTTCTGGTGGCTCCTTGCCCCCCAGTGGGACTGTGGCAACGGAGGTACATACTGACCCTCCGTGGGCCGCTTTGTCCACGCTTCTGTATACGCTAGTTCATAAACTAACACCCCCTATGGGACCCCCAAAGCCGGTACAACCGTATGTGGTCCCTGCAGCTAACCCGCCGTGGGCGGACGATTTATCTGCTCAATTAAAGAAGTTGAACCAGTCCCTGACTACTAAAAAGTCTGACCAACGCTCGCCTAAGTCCAAGAGGTCCTCTAAGCGAGCGCTCGTATCCTCACAATCCACTGCTGTCACTGACACCTCGTCTGATTAAGACAGCACATACACTGACCCTACAGGTTCTGACTCAGATACGGCTGATGGGGAGGGGTGGTCTTCTGTATGCCGGCGGTCGGGCTCCCGGCGCTCAGTATACCGGCGCCGGGATCCCGACAGCCGGCATACCGACACTTATTTTCCCTCGTGGGGGTCCACGACCCCCATAGAGGGAGAATAAAATAGTGTGGCGCGCATAGCGTGGCGAGCGCAGCGAGCCCGCAAGGGGCTCATTTGCGCTCGCCACACTGTCGGTAAGCCGGCGGTCGGCCTCCCGGCGCCGGTATGCTGGTCGCCGGGAGCCCGACCGCCGGCCAGCCATAGTGAACCCGATGGGGAGGGTAGTTCACATGTGGATGTTCCTGATCTTTTGGAGGCTATTAAGTTAATTCTGCATATTACGGATGATCCCGAGCCATCCGTTCCTCCTAAGAAACCAGATAGGTTCAAGCGTCAGAAGGTGATTAAACAAGTTTTACCTCACTCTGACCACCTAGTGGATATATGTCAGGAACCCTGGTAAAGCCCGGGTACGAAGTTTGTGCCTCAAAAGAAGATGATGGCTCGCTATCCCCTCACGCCACAGCTGTCTAAGAATTGGGAAACGCCTCCTCCAGTAGACTCACATGTGGCTAGGATGGTGGTTTCCTCAGCTCTACCTGTCACTACCGTCACGTCTCTAAAAGAGCCTACAGACAGTGCCAGATTAAGGTCCATATGGGCCTGGAGCTGAAATTTATGAAGGGCCTATTTTATGCCACGGCAGGGGATGTGAAAACACCATGGGTGTGTGACTAGTAATGTTAGGGGTGTGGTTGATGTTGTGAGGGTGTGGTCTGCACAGGAGGTGTGACTAGCACCTACCTTAAAAAACCTCAGCCTCCCTCACTTCATCAATTATATCAACAGTGTAATGTGACAATCTAAAAATGACCAAAGGAAAACATCTCTTGTTAACGTGACTGTAATATAGAAAATGGTGCGCTTAGTGATGACATAAATATGAAACAGTGCCGTTTCTAGCGGCGGGCGAGCCGTGCAACCGCAGGGGCGCCCGCCGCGGCACTTTAAGTGTTATTTCCCCCTCTCCTCCCTCTCCCCGAGCGCTCCTGCTCGAGGGGGCGGAGTTTCGCGAAATTACGCGTTTGCGTCGTGACGTCATGACGCAAACGCGTCATTCCACGAAGCCCCACCCCCCCGAGCAGGAGCGCTCGGGGAGAGGGAGGAGAGAAGCCTGGAAGGAGGCGGCGGCGGGGGCGGCCGGCGCGAGGGACGTCCGGCGGCGGGATCCGAAGAGCGGAACATGTAAGTATATATACTCTCTCCTCCTTCCTTCCCCCCCACCACTTGACCCCTGCCTGCCACACTGGGGATACCTGCCTGCCACACTGGGGATACCTGCCTTCTGCACTGTGTAATATGGGGACACCTGCCTGCCACGCTGTGTAAAATGGGAGCCTGCCTGCCACGCTGTGTAAAATAGGGGCCTGCCTGCCGCACTGTGTAAAATGGGGACACCTGCCTCACTGTGTAAAATGGGGACACCTGCCTGCCGCACTGTGTAAAATGGGGGCACCTGCCTGCCGCACTGTGTAAAATGGGGACACCTGTCTGCCGCACTGTGTAAAATGGGGACACCTGCCTGCCGCACTGTGTAAAATGGGCGCCTGCCTGCCGCACTGTGTAAAATGGGGACACCTGCCTCACTGTGTAAAATGGGGACACCTGCCTCACTGTGTAAAATGGGGACACCTGCCTCACTGTGTAAAATGGGGACACCTGCCTCACTGTGTAAAATGGGGACACCTGCCTCACTGTGTAAAATGGGGACACCTGCCTGCCGCACTGTGTAAAATGGGGACACCTGCCTGCCGCACTGTGTAAAATGGGGACACCTGCCTGCCGCACTGTGTAAAAAGGGGATACCTGCCTGCGTACTGTGTAAAATGGGGATATCTGGCTTCCGCACTGTGTAAAATGGGGATACCTGCCTGCCACACTTTGTAAAATGGGGATACCTGCCTGCCGCGCTGTGTAAAATGGGGATATCTGCCTGCCGCACTGTGTAAAATGGGGATACCTGCCTGCGTACTGTGTAAAATGGGGATATCTGCCTTCCGCACTGTGTAAAATGGGGATACCTGCCTGCCACACTTTGTAAAATGGGGATACCTGCCTGCCGCGCTGTGTAAAATGGGGATATCTGCCTGCCGCACTGTGTAAAATGGGGATACCTGCCTGCGTACTGTGTAAAATGGGGATATCTGCCTGCTGCGCTCTGTAAAATGGGGACACCTGCCTGCCGCACTGTGTAAAATGGGGACACCTGCCTGCCGCACTGTGTAAAATGGGGACACTTGGCTGCTGTAATGTGTAAAATGGGGACTTTTTTTATTTCCCCCCCCCTGTGGTGGGCGTGATGATATCAGATGAGGCCACGCCTTGTCGGGAGCGCGCGCGCCTCTGGCGCGCGCATACTTTTTCTTTTTATAGCTATATGGGGGGGCGCAATTTTTTTTATAGCAATGGGGGGGGGGGGCGCATTTTTAAATCTCGCACTGGGAGCCAAATTGTCTAGAAACGGCCCTGATATGAAACCTCTCAACGAAAGAGGTTACAGGTCGCTCAGCGATGTCATGAATGTGAAATCTTTCTATATGTAAAAAAAAAGTTTACTTTTGTAATAAGTAGTTATACTGAGAAGGAATGGTGGGGTTGGATGGAGGGTGTCGCCTGGACAGGACAGAACAGGGAAAACTGAGGTGACCCAGCATATAGTGAGATAGATAGATAGATAGATAGATAGATAGATAGATAGATAGATAGATAGATAGATAGATAGATAGATTCAAACCCAAATTGCTAATATCCAATACATAGCTACAGTATAATGTATTAGGGGCTCCTGACTGGGGAATGGCATAAGACACACGGAGACGCACCATCTTATGGACATGTTATAGGAGTGTCACTGCAGTTGTAGCGAAATCAGATGATTAATCGCTAACATTGGAGGCAGTAGTCTGTCAGAGATCTGCACATAGCATGGGGCAGGTGCAGGTTTTGACGTTTGTGTTTTAAGATCAGCATAAAGTCGCACACACTACAGCGGCAATAGATGCACACACAGATGTGCCTGAGTTTGACTCAGAATCAGGCCCAATTTTTGGGTTATTATATATGTTTTAATGGGGTTGGTATCAGGATCCCGATGGTTGGCATGCTGGCTGTCAAAATACCGACATAGGCATCCCGATGTTGAAAATACCGACATGAACTATTTAACTAAGTTAACCCCCCTAACCCTAACCCACCTTTCCCGTACCCTAAACCTAAACACTCCACCACCACCGCAGCCTAACCCTAACCATCCCCGGGGGTGCCTAACCCTAGCCCCCCCTCCCCGCAGCCTGACCCTAACCTCAAATCCCCCCCCTCGCAGACTAAACCTAACAACCCCCCCACCCCCCCCCCCCCCCCCCCCCCCCCCACCGCTGCTCATCTCTGGTGGTCTCTGTAATCATTGTTCGGGATTCCGACGCCGGGTAGGGATCAATGTCGGGATCCCGGCTCCAGCACTCTGAGTAATGTTGGGATTCTGGCGTCTGTATTTCGAATGCCGGGATTCCGACCACAGGGATCCTGACCACATCCCGATCAATGTCGGGATCCCGGCTCCAGCACTCTGAGTAATGTTGGGATTCTGGCGTCTGTATTTCGAATGCCGGGATTCCGACCACAGGGATCCTGACCACATCCCGTTTTAATGGTGCTAAAATGTATAATGCAAAATGAGAGGACTATCAGTATATTATATTCTGGTGCTACACACACAAACTATTTTTTGGGGGACAGGGGAGCGGGCTTTGGTTTTTATTGAAGTGGACTGGCAATACACAAATAAGGGCCCACAAACAGTATATAAAACACTACAGGCAGCACACTCGGTTTGCTCCCTCCCCCAATCAGTGTTTACTATACACAAATGTTTTCTTTATCCAGCCCTTACATGTACTGTGGGGTGCTAAGGTCTCAGCAGCCATACGCTGGCAGTGGCTAGATATGGGGTGATAGAGATTGGCCGCAGTCACAGGCACGCAGTGATTGGCTATACATAGAGCACATCTCCTGAGACCCTCGTTTTAGAAAAGCGAGTTCTTGATCCTAATTTCTGTGTAAAATACATGCTTATATAAATACATATATATATATGAATTGTTATTTAAAGCAAGATGCACTCCTTCTGCAGTCTCATCAGTAAGGGTGGAAGGCTACCTGTAATGTCACCGCATCAAACGGTGAACACATGCAGACGGTTTTCCACTAACAGGGCACCGATACATAAACGATATAACCACTTTTCAATTTTATATCACCTTGAGAAATCGCCGAACAGTTATGGGAAAACAGTGGACTTCATATTTATACCACTGAGCTAGTCATCATTCTTAAGACACATTGGCACCGCCAGAAAAATACAAATAAAATACTGGCCCCTACAGGTAAAATAAAACACACTGGACCCCAAAGGGGCGGAAAAAAAATGAATGGCCTCAGTAGGAAAAACACATTGGCCCCACACTCCCACCCCTCGCGGCCTGCGCTGTATCACACTCACACACTCCCTCCCCCCTGCACTCTATAACACTCACACACTCCCGCCCCCTGCACTCCATTTCACTCACACACTCCCGCCCCCAGCGCTGTATCACACTCACACACTCCCTGCCCCCTGTACTCTATTACAATCACACATTCCCGTCCCCCACGCTGTATCACACTCACACACTCCCGCCCCTACACTCTATTACACTCATAGAAACATAGAATTTGACGGCAGATAAGAACCACTTGGCCCATCTAGTCTGCCCCTTAAACTCCTGCCCCTGCTCTCTATTACACTCATACACTCCCGCCCCTGCACTCTATTACACTCCCACCCCCCATGCTGTATCACATTCCCACCCCCGCACTCTAATACACCCACACACTCCCACCCCTGCACTCTATTACACTCACACTCCCGCCCCCCATGCTGTATCACACTCCCACCCCCGCACTCTACTACACTCACACACTCACACCCCCTGCACTCTATTACACTCACACACTCCCGCCCCGCGCTGTATCACACTCGCACACTCCCTGCCCCCCGCACTCTATTACACTCATACTCCCGCCCCTGCACTCTATTACACTCACACACTCCCGCACTCACAGTAATACTTTATATCTGCTATTCATGCTGATGGTGCATCGTTCTTGGTACAAGCAGATACTGAGTAGATATACAGGAATAGTTATATCTTCTGTATGATATTAATACACAGTAATTAGCTGTCTACCTTGCTGCATTAAATTGTATAAATTTGATGACACTTGGTAACGCTTAATATCCGCTGTCCGTGATTATGCGTGAAAGCAACTTTTAAATAGTATTATTCATATTGAACTATATATATGCAGGTGTGTATATGAACTACCTGGCTATTCACATAATCATATTAAATTATGTCACTTTTGATAACATGCGGAAGCGCTATTATAACCGCTGTTCGTGCTTATAGGTGACAGCATTAACCATATTAGATTGTATATATGCAGATGTATTACACATTGCATGAATCCATTGAAATAGTAATCTAATATGTGATCAATTGCAATGAATCCGTATATATATATGAACTACACTGTAAGTTAAATAACTCCCCTGCTCTCCCTCGTGTTGTGTCTGAATGACAGTGTGATCCACAACACTGAGATGGCGTTCTGCTAGATCAGGGGTGGCCAACCTGTGGCTCTTGAGCCGCATGTGGCTCTTTCTTTCTTTAAATGTGGCTCCTGACACTTTAAGTCACATTACCGCAACAGATCCGGTAACCACTGCACTCCAGAAAGACACACAGAAGCACTATGAGGGCTGTGGACTGAGGAAGCCAGATACTAGAGATAAAACACCCACCGTCAAACAGAGGATCCTTAAGCCCCTTTCACATCGCCAATGCAGGATCCCACATGGGAATTAGAAACGGTCCTTCCCGGGTGGGATCTGGCATTGGACCCTAACAGGTGGCATCCCGACCCGGCAATTTGCTGGGTAGGTTACCATAGCTGAAGGGGAGGGGCGCGGGGGTGGAGGCGGCGTTGGGAGATGAGATCATCTCCGTGCCACCTCTCCCTATGTAGTAAATGGGTCCCATCGACCCGGGAACCCGATTACGCTGCCACTGACCTGGTATTCAACCCAGGAATAACACTGCTTATAACCCGGGTTGAATTATCGGGTCAGGCAACCCAGGACCATGGCCCATTCACACCGCACACCAACTTGGATCGATACCGGGATATTTGCATGGTGCGAAAGGGGTAATAAGGAGCTGCTACAATGGCATGAGTTGGTGGGGGGCTCTGAAGTGACACATGAAGGGTTCTAGCAGGAGTGACACATGGGAAAGCTGGATGAAGTGACATAGGAGGGTGCTAGCAGGAGTGACACGTGGGGGAGCTGACTGGAGTGACACAGCAGGGTGCTGGCTGAAGTGACACATGGGAGAGCGGAAGTGTACTATGTGAATCATCTTTCATTATATTTTATATAGTTATGGCTTTTTCAATTATTTTATGCAGAAGTGACTTCTTCAATGCATTTTATGTTGGATCTGGCTTCACAAATGTATTTATGTGGATCTGGATCTTTCAATGTATATTATACCAGGGCGTGGCCTAGCGGGCACAAGGCCACACCCCATTTTTGCATGCTCACCTTCGGCTCTTTGATGTACCTAACAAGATTTTTTGGCTCTTTGACTCGGACTGGTTGGCCACCCCTGTGCTAGATATACCAGGCAGCCGTGCAGACTCTCTTTATAAATAAGTACAATAGCTCCCAATGGTAGGATATATTTTAGAGTGTGCAGTGCAACATTAAAACATTTAATTATCCATAATAGTTAGGGAACACATAGCATGAGCCTATGCGCATTTCACTCCTATTGAGCTTCCTCAGGGCACTATAGTAAACGGCGCCCGCCGGATATGACATTTATATAGGGAGGAAAAGACAATAATATGACGTGTATGGATCAGCCAGACAATACCTATGAGGTAGGACCATTCAAAACGGTCCGGCCGTTATATGTTTGTCTATGCCTGTTCTATTAGATCGGCCGCTAATTAGTGCCGTCAGCTGCATCTCACAGCCGCTACATTAGTGTATTTATATCTCTATATCCTCCTATTGGGATCTGATTATGACCCCAACAAAAGAGACAGATGCCATGGTGCATTTGTGTTATTACCTATGTGTAATTAATAATTCGGATTTCCGTGTTAGAATTCGCTCATGCTTAATTAATTTGTATATATGTAAAAAAAAAAAAAATAATAAAAAAAAATAATAATAAATAAATAAATAAATAAAATAAAATAAAAAATTTATTTTTTATTATTTATCAGTAACACACTCCTCATTGGTATATATATCTTCATAAGTGATCTCATTCGAATTAGAGGTCAGTATTATAAAGTGCCCTCAGCAGTGAATAAATAAAATGAAAACCCATATATAAAGAACAAATATATATATTTGGATGAGTACCTATTTGTGAGTGCAGAATGTGCAAAATAAAAGTGCTCAAAATAAATCAATACAAAATGTGAAACAAAAAGCAAGTAAGTGCATAACTATAAATCAAACTACCACACTAATATGTAACTGTTAATGGTGTACGTGTTTGGTGTCAATAATTATGATATGTGTTGATTCCTACAGTAGTTGTGTAAGGAGGGCTGTGTATCCCCCACATAATATTGTGTAAATAATAAAATGAATTATAATAGTGATTAAAGTGATGCAAAGTGCTCATAAATTGCTGAAGGGAAACAGAGAAATTATTTTTATGTTATATATATTAAATCTCCTTCATAGTTGATATGTACTGTTCAGTACATGCCAATTTGATGTTAGCTGTAATGAAATTTTATAGACTTTTATTATTAACCTATCCTAATAGATTATAAATACTACATAAGTAGAGCTAACAATCTCATATTTAACCTGTGTATGCATTATTAACTGCATGTAATAACTATTATTAATAACATATTATATATTCCATATCCATAGACATATACAGTGGTAATGGAGGTCATATTTGATAATTTGGTTGGAGCCTTTCCACCTGATGTCATAAACGCTGCAAAAAAGTATTAGAGAGGTTTCTATCTAATTCTACGATTATTGTATTAGATGTCTTCTCATATGATTTAGAAAATTTGAGGGGTGATTATTAATATTACAGATTGTCTGCATATATAGATAGCTGTCCCTACGCAGATCTAATGTATTATATGATATAACAGTGTTCGATTCTATTGGGTTCTAATAATTTATAATAAGGTGCATCACTGTAGTCCACAGTGTGAGAATAAGTGGATTTCACAAGTGATAAAAATTAATAGTAAGTATTAAATCTACAAATATTTATGGTGAATCAACCACATATAATAGTGCGTGATTAATTCAATAATAAATATAATGAGTGAACTGTTATTCTAATCCATCCAAGACTTTTTTACATATAGTATGTATATAAGTGTTCATAGTGAATGAGGTAAGTATTCATGATAAAAAGATAAAAAAATGGTATTATGTAATTCATTATATAATAAAGTATGATAAATGAAATAATGTTCCAATCCTTCCAAGGAGGTTCTCACAAGATGTGAGATTCCAAGATCTGTTCCCCTCATAGATTCTAAATATCTTTCCAAGTAAGATACATCATCCTGTCCCATGTCATAAAACAGAGGGAAATCCATTATATCATAGGTAAGTCATAAATCTGACTAGGTTTTCATCTCACACAGTTCCAATACATATCCTAATTGGTGATGTTAATAAAGACATCATTATGGATAGAAAAATTCCTTACATCAGGAATTGATGCTGGGTCCTACAAATATTTAGGTTTAATGTGACCCATTTGATATGCAAAGTACATTCATTATTAACCACTCGTAGACTGTGGCCAGTAAGATTCATACCACCAGATATATATTATGGATATATTTTTTCATAATATTAATATGTCCCTCTATTGATTGATATAATTGAGATGGCCTATATTATTGATCATATGAATCTTAGTCCACCATGTATCTTGTCATTAACACATGCACTATGTATCTGTCCGTCAAGATTACTCATTGTTTGGCATAGAATGGACCATAATGCTATCTCCTATATATAAAGGAGAAGACAAAGAGCATCCCTTCCCATTTCCAATCATGGATCTAATCTACCGGCATTTCCATAGGCTAAATAAATGCTGAATAGTGGATCTCCTCGTTGAGCCCAGAAGGAGTCATGGTGTCTAGCAGGAATATATACCTGGATTCTTTTTTTTTTTAATTCCTTGGTGATGTTACCACCCCTGATTCCCAACTCAATATGTTCCAGGCCATAAATTCTCATTTTCTTATGGTCACTGTCATGGAATCTTAGGAAATGTTTCGCCACACTGGTAATTTTTTTCATGTTGTCCAAATCTCTTCGTGCATTTTTAATATTATAATAAGATTTTACTCACCGATAAATCTATTTCTCGTAGTCCGTAGTGGATGCTGGGGACTCCGTCAGGACCATGGGGAATAGCGGCTCCGCAGGAGACAGGGCACAAAAAGTAAAAGCTTTTGGACCTAGGTGGTGTGCACTGGCTCCTCCCCCTATGACCCTCCTCCAAGCCTCAGTTAGGATACTGTGCCCGGACGAGCGTACACAATAAGGAAGGATTTTGAATCCCGGGTAAGACTCATACCAGCCACACCAATCACACCGTACAACTTGTGATCTGAACCCAGTTAACAGTATGATAACAGAGGAGCCTCTGAAAAGATGGCTCACTACAACAAAAACCCGATTTTGTTAACAATAACTATGTACAAGTATTGCAGACAATCCGCACTTGGGATGGGCGCCCAGCATCCACTACGGACTACGAGAAATAGATTTATCGGTGAGTAAAATCTTATTTTCTCTAATGTCCTAAGTGGATGCTGGGGACTCCGTCAGGACCATGGGGATTATACCAAAGCTCCCAAACGGGCGGGAGAGTGCGGATGACTCTGCAGCACCGAATGAGAGAACTCCAGGTCCTCCTCAGCCAGGGTATCAAATTTGTAGAATTTAGCAAACGTGTTTGCCCCTGACCAAGTAGCTGCTCGGCAAAGTTGTAAAGCCGAGACCCCTCGGGCAGCCGCCCAAGATGAGCCCACTTTCCTTGTGGAATGGGCTTTTACAGATTTTGGCTGTGGCAGGCCTGCCACAGAATGTGCAAGCTGAATTGTACTACAAATCCAACGCGCAATAGTCTGCTTAGAAGCAGGAGCACCCAGCTTGTTGGGTGCATACAGGATAAACAGCGAGTCAGATTTCCTGACTCCAGCCGTCCTGGAAACATATATTTTCAGGGCCCTGACTACGTCCAGCAACTTGGAGTCCTCCAAGTCCCTAGTAGCCGCAGGCACCACAATAGGTTGGTTTAGGTGAAACGCTGAAACCACCTTAGGAAGAAATTGAGGACGAGTCCTCAATTCCGCCCTATCCGAATGAAATATCAGGTAAGGGCTTTTATAGGATAAAACCGCCAATTCAGATACTCGCCTGGCAGAAGCCAGGGCCAACAACATTACTACTTTCCATGTGAGATATTTTAATTCCACCGTGGCAAGTGGCTCAAACCAATGTGATTTTAGGAATCCCAAAACTACATTGAGATCCCAAGGTGCCACTGGGGGCACAAAGGGAGGCTGTATATGCAGTACCCCTTTTACAAAAGTCTGAACTTCAGGAAATGAAGCCAGTTCTCTCTGAAAGAAAATCGACAAGGCCGAAATTTGAACCTTAATGGACCCTAACTTTAGGCCCATGGACAGTCCTGTTTGCAGGAAATGTAGGAAACGACCTAGTTGAAATTCCTCTGTCGGGGCCTTCTTGGTCTCGCACCACGCAACATATTTTCGCCAAATACGGTGATAATGCTGTGCGGTTACATCCTTCCTAGCTTTAATCAGGGTAGGAATAACTTCATCTGGAATGCCTTTTTCCTTCAGAATCCGGCGTTCAACCGCCATGCCGTCAAACGCAGCCGCGGTAAGTCTTGGAACAGACAGGGTCCCTGCTGAAGCAGGTCCCTTCTTAGCGGCAGAGGCCACGGGTCCTCTGTGAGCATCTCTTGAAGTTCCGGGTACCAAGTCCTTCTTGGCCAATCCGGAGCCACTAGTATAGTTCTTACTCCTCTCCGTCTTATAATTCTCAGTACCTTGGGTAAGAGAGGCAGAGGAGGGAACACATACACCGACTGGAACACCCAAGGTGTTACCAGAGCGTCCACAGCTATTGCCTGCGGGTCTCTTGACCTGGCGCAATACCTGTCTAGTTTTTTGTTGAGGCGTGACGCCATCATGTCCACCTTTGGTTTTTCCCAACGGTTCACAATCATGAGGAAGACTTCCGGATGAAGTCCCCACTCTCCCGGGTGTAGGTCGTGTCTGCTGAGGAAGTCTGCTTCCCAGTTGTCCACTCCCGGAATGAACACTGCTGACAGTGCTATCACATGATTTTCCGCCCATTGCAGAATCCTTGCAGCTTCTGTAATTGCCCTCCTGCTTCTTGTGCCGCCCTGCCTGTTTATGTGGGCGACTGCTGTGATGTTGTCCGACTGGATCAACACCGGCTGACCCTGAAGCAGAGGCTTTGCTAGGCTTAGAGCATTGTAAATTGCCCTTAGTTCCAGTATATTTATGTGAAGTGAAGTCTCCAGGCTTGACCACACTCCCTGGAAGTTTCTTCCTTGTGTGACTGCTCCCCAGCCTCTCAGGCTGGCATCCGTGGTCACCAGGATCCAGTCCTGAATGCCGAATCTGCGGCCCTCTAGGAGATGAGCACTTTGCAGCCACCACAGAAGAGATACCCTTGTCCTTGGAGACAGGGTTATTTTCTGATGCATCTGAAGATGCGATCCGGACCATTTGTCCAGCAGATCCCACTGAAAAATTCTTGCGTGGAATCTGCCGAATGGAATCGCTTCGTAAGAAGCCACCATTTTCCCCAGGACCCTTGTGCATTGATGCACTGACACCTTTCCTGGTTTTAGGAGGTTCCTGACTAGCTCGGATAACTCCCTGGCTTTCTCCTCCGGGAGAAACACCTTTTTCTGGACTGTGTCCAGAATCATCCCTAGGAACAGCAGACGTGTCGTCGGAATCAGCTGCGATTTTGGAATATTTAAAATCCACCCGTGCTGTTGTAGTACTTCTTGAGATAGTGCTACTCCGACGTCTAACTGTTCTCTGGACCTTGCCCTTATTAGGAGATCGTCCAAGTAAGGGATAATTAATACGCCTTTTCTTCGAAGAAGAATCATCATTTCGGCCATTACCTTGGTAAAGACCCGGGGTGCCGTGGACAATCCGAACGGCAGCGTCTGAAACTGATAATGACAGTTCTGTATTACGAACCTGAGATACCCTTGGTGAGAAGGGCAAATCGGGACATGGAGATAGGCATCCTTGATGTCCAGAGACACCATATAGTCCCCTTCTTCCAGGTTCGCTATCACTGCTCTGAGTGATTCCATCTTGAATTTGAACCTTTTGATATAAGTGTTCAAAGATTTTAGATTTAAAATCGGTCTCACCAAACCGTCTGGTTTCGGTACCACAAACAGTGTGGAGTAATATCCCTTCCCTTGTTGTAGGAGGGGTACTTTTATTATCACCTGTTGGGAGTACAGCTTGTGAATGGCTCCCAATACCGCCTCCCTGTCGGAGGGAGCTATTGGTAAAGCAGACTTCAGGAACCGGCGAGGGGGAGACGTCTCGAATTCCAATTTGTACCCCTGAGATACTACTTGCAGGATCCAGGTGTTCACTTGCGAGTGAGCCCACTGAGCGCTGAAATTTCTGAGACGACCTCCCACCGTACCTGAGTCTGCTTGTAAGGACCCAGCGTCATGCTGAGGACTTGGCAGAAGCGGAAGAGGGCTTATGTTCTTGGGAAGAAGCTGTCTGCTGCAGTCTTTTTCCCCTTCCTCTACCCCGGGGCAGATATGACTGTCCTTTTGTCCGCTTGCCTTTATGGGAACGAAAGGACTGATGCTGAAAAGACGGTGTCTTTTTCTGTTGAGAGGTGACTTGCGGTAAAAATGTGGATTTCCCAGCCGTTGCCGTGGTTACCAGGTCTGATAGACCGACCCCAAATAACTCCTCCCCTTTATACGGCAATACCTCCATGTGCCGTTTTGAATCCGCATCACCTGACCACTGTCGCGTCCATAACCCTCTTCTGGCAGAAATGGACAGCGCACTTACTCTTGATGCCAGAGTGCAAATATCTCTCTGTGCATCTCGCATATATAAAAATGCATCTTTTAATTGCTCAATAGTCAATAAAATACTGTCCCTATCCAGGGTATCAATATTCTCAGTCAGGGAGTCCGACCACGCCACCCCAGCACTGCACATCCAGGCTGAGGCGATTGCTGGTCGCAGTATAACACCAGTATGTGTGTATATACTTTTAAGGATATTTTCCAGCCTCCTATCTGCTGGCTCCTAAAGGGCGGCCGTTTCTGGCGACGGTAACGCCACTTGTTTTGATAAGCGTGTGAGCGCCTTATCTACCCTAGGGGGTGTTTCCCAACGAGCCCTAACCTTTGGTGGGAAGGGATATAGTGCCAATAATTTTTTAGAAATTAGCAGTTTTTTGTCGGGGGTAACCCACGCTTCATCACACACTTCATTCAATTCATCTGATTCAGGAAAAACTACGGGTAGTTTTTTCACACCCCACATAATACCCCTTTTCGTGGTACTTGCAGTATCAGAGATGTGCAAAACCTCCTTCATTGCCGTGATCATGTAACGTGTGGCCCTACTGGAAAATACGTTTGTTTCTTCACCGTCGACACTGGAGTCAGTGTCTGTGTCTGGGTCCGTGTCGACCCACTGAGGTAACGGGCGTTTTATAGCCCCTGACGGTGTTTGAGACGCCTGGACAGGCACTAACTGAGCTGCCGGCTGTCTCATGTCGTCAACAGTTTTCTGTAACTTGCCGACACTGTCACGTAATTCCTTAATTACGGCCATCCATTCAGGTGTCGACTCCCTAGGGGGTGACATCACCATTATAGGCAATTGCTCCGCCTCCACATCATTTTCCTCCTCATACATGTCGACACACACGTACCGACACCCAGCACACACACAGGGAATGCTCTGATAGAGGACAGGACCCCACTTAGCCCCTTGGGGAGACAGAGGGAGAGTTTGCCAGCACACACCAGAGCGCTATATATGTATAGGGACAACCTTACAATAAGTGTCTATCCCTTATAGCTGCTTATATCTGTTATTTTGCCAAATAAGTGCCCCCCTCTCTTTTTTACCCTGTTTCTGTAGTGCAGGATGCAGGGGAGATTCTGGGAGCCTTCCTACCAGCGGAGCTGTGTGGGAAAAATGGCGCTGTGTGCTGAGGAGATAGGCCCCGCCCCCTTCACGGCGGGCTCTTCTCCCGCTTTTTTCTGGAAAACTGGCAGGGGTTAAATACATCCATATAGCCCAGGAGCTATATGTGATGTATTTCTTGCCAAATAAGGTAAATTCATTGCTTCCCAGGGCGCCCCCCCCAGCGCCCTGCACCCTCAGTGACCGAAGTGTGAAGTGTGCTGAGAGCAATGGCGCACAGCTGCAGTGCTGTGCGCTACCTTATAAAGACAGGAAAGTCTTCTGCCGCCGATTTATGGACCTCTTCTTACTTCAGCATCTGTAAGGGGGCCGGCGGCGCGGCTTCGGGACCCATCCATCGCTGGGCCTGTGATCGTCCCTCTGGAGCTAATGTCCAGTAGCCAAGAAGCCCAATCCACTCTGCACGCAGGTGAGTTCGCTTCTTCTCCCCTTAGTCCCACGCTGCAGTGAGCCTGTTGCCAGCAGGACTCACTGAAAATAAAAAAAAAGATAAAAAAAACTAAGTATACTTTTACTTCTAAGCAGCTCAGGAGAGCCACCTAGATTGCACCCTTCTCGGCCGG